>NC_083110.1:53901256-54208216 GCF_949774975.1 Lagenorhynchus albirostris
AGGGCTGAGAGCTGCTGGGTTGGATTAATTGCCGCAAACACTGACTCTGTTCCTGCACCCCCATTGCCACCACCCTGATCTCAGCTCAAGGCCTCATGATCCCATTCAGGACCCCAGTGTTAGCCCATCCAGTCTGCCGGCCCCCTGGCTCTCCTTTCCCACCATGGACGGCCAAAGGGGCTGCCTGGAGCACACGTCACTCCTCCACTTGCCACCTTCGATGGCGCCTGGATCTGAACAATCCAAACCAGTCCCCTTGATGTAGCCGGCAGGCCCCTGTGCTCTGGCCCCCACCTTACATTTCCAGCTGTGCCTTCTCAGCAAGCCAAATGTAACATGCAGGCTTTGCCCAGAATGTCATACACTCTTTTCATCCAAGATTTTCCCAATATGTGCCCTCCTTGTGCATTAATTTATTCATTAAATAATGAACGCCTACTATGTGCCAGCCCCTGTGCTTGGCTCTGGGATGTGATGGTGAGCCACACAGCCACTCCCCAGGAGTTCATGGTCCAGTGAGGGAGGCAGACATCACTGAAAAACCAAGAATCACCAGAGTTTATAATAATCACCCAGAGTAGTGAGAGCTGTGAAGGAACCATGTGGATGCTGAGGGATTAACAGAGAAGTGTGACGCTGCTGGGAGTCCAAGAAGGTGTCCCTGAGACGACGCTCACCCTGACACTGGATAAAGAGCAGCTGCCATGCGGACAAGGGCTTGGGGGAGGGGAGAGCTTCCAGACAAAGGCCCTGAGGCCAGAGGGACCTGCAGGCTCTGGGATCTGAGAGCCTAGGTGTCAGGTGGGCAGAGAGCGCCGAGATGGGCTGGAGAAAGAAGTGGTTACAGCCAGCCAGCCAAGAGATTGCCCTTGACCCAGAGGGCCTGGGGGAGCCCTGAGGGCTTCAAGGAACTCAAACAAGGCTCAAGCCCTCTGGACCAGGAGGGGTAAGAATGAAAACAGAAAAGCCCGGTGAGATATGATACAGGCTGGACTGACATCGCCACAGCAGAAATGCTGGGTCAAAGGGGACTTTATTTTTTAACTTTGTATTATGGAAAAATTTTCTAATATATAAATGTGGAGATAACAGTATAATGAACTGCCCTGAACCCCTCATCCAGCCGCTTCAGCAATAATCAACCCAAGCTTGCTTCAGCTACACCCACCCACGCCGCTCACCCCCACTGGATTATACTGAAGCAAAACCCAGATGCCGTATATTTCACCCATAAATATTTCAGTATGTATCTCTACAAAAAAAGGACTCTTTTAAATCATAACCACATCATCACATCTAAAAAAAATTAATGATAATACAAAGGGAAAATGTTAAGGCTTGATACTTATTGCCAAACTACCATTCAGAAAAAAAGTCATCCCCCCCATCTCCTTGCACCTTTGCCAGCACTGGGTGTTAGAAGAAAGCGATTTCCACACGTGGTTCATCCTAAAACCTGAGAGCTAAACCTCCAGATTCATTTCATGAAAGGAGGAAGCTACATTAACAAGTCTGTGGAAATCTAATGCACACAGCCAGCTGATAGCCACGTGTGGACAGCAAGCAGGGGTTCTCAGGACAGGAGGTGGTTCATCCCCATGGCCCCTGCTGGCTTCCCAGGGCAGGCCTGGTGCACAGCCTTCCTCTCCCACATTTGCCAAAGTGGTCCAATGCAGCAGATTGAGAAAGGGCTTCCTTAGAAGTGAGAGGGACTTCCCTGGTGGCGCACTGGTTGAGAATCTGCCTGCCAATGCAGGGGACAAGGGTTCGAGCCCTGGTCCGGGAAGATCCCACATGCTGCGGAGCAACTAAGCCCGTGCGCCACAACTACTGAGCCTGCGCTCTAGAGCCCACGAGCCACAACTACTGAGCCCACGTGCCACAACTACTGAGCCCATGCACCACAACTACTGAAGCCTGCGTGCCTAGAGCCTGTGCTCCACAACAAGAGAAGCCACCGCAATAAGCCCGTGCACTGCAACGAAGAGTAGCCCCCGCTCGCCACAACTAGAGAAAGCCTGCGCGCAGCAACGAAGACCCAACACAGCCAAAAAAAAAAAAAAAGAAGTAAGAGATTCCAGAAATGGTCAGGTCTGCCCACCGACACCTCCACCCAAGGTTTTCCTATTTGAGCTGAAACCCAGGGACTCCCTGTCTCGCCCGTCCTCAGGTTTGTTCTCCCCCCTCACAGTGAATCATTGGCCTCACATTCACTCAAATATACAAAATATACAACCTGCACAGATGGATTTCCAGGTTCAGGGAATGGTTCTATCTTCTGCAGTGCAATGGCAGCATGCACAATTCCAGAACTCTCTGCCTAGTTCCCTGAGCTGCCTGAGCCCTGGCGTTATCCAGTCAGGGTGGACCTCCTAGTACAGCCATCTATCCTCAGCCCCCGATAGAGGCAGCTTTCCTTCTTCCATGCTCTCCATTTATTTACTGAGCCCTGCTATGTTCCAGGCATTGCGCCAAGCCTGGGAGATGCAAAGGTGAATTAGACCCAGGCCCTTCGCAGGAGGGGCTCACCATCTCCGAGAGAGACAGTCATATAAACACGGTGCAATTTGATCAGAGAGAGAGATGCATTCAAGGTGCTGTGGGAGTTCAGCCGTGGAGCAAAGAGCTCTGTCTGTGAGAGGAAGGCTTCTTGGGGAACGTATCTTTTAAGCTGGGTCTTGAATGACACTGGGGAAAGTCAAGGTAGGGGAACTTGCCCCATGGATCCAAAGCGAATTAATGCTCTTTGGACACGAGCAGCAGAACTAAATTACGAACGCAGAACACTGTATTTCTTTGATCCTGCAATTCCACTTCTATAATTTACCTAATAGATTTACTCACTCACATGTGAAATGACATATGTTCAAGGCAACTTAATACAGCATTGTTTGCAAAGCAAAAGATTAGAAATAATCTAAATATCCATCAGTATGAAGATTCATTTCCTATAGCTGCTGTAACAAAATCTACAAACTTGGTGGCTTAACTCAACAGAAATTTATTCTCCCATAGTTCTGGAGGCCAGAAGTCTGAAATTAATATCGCTGGACTGAAATCAACGCAATGGCAGGATTGTGATCCCTCCAGAGACTCTAAGAGAGAATTCTTTCCTCTCCTCTTCCAACATCTGGTGGGGTTGCTGCTGGCGTCCCTTGGTTTGTGGCCACATCACTCTGCCTCTGTGATCACCTGCCTCCTCTTCTTGGTGTCAAATCTTCAATCTCCCTCTTTACAAGGACACATGTGATCGCATTTAGGGTCCACACAGATAAGCCAGGACACTCTCCCCATCCAAGAGCCTTAATTTAATCACATCGGCAAAGTTCTTTTTTGCCATAAAAGTAATATTCACAGGTTCCAGGGCTTAGGATGTGGCTACCTTCTTGGGGGCCATTATTCAGCCAACCACCAGATGCACCCACACAATGGAATATTGTGCAGACACTAAGAAGAACGAGGTATCTCTCTGTGTACTAATGTGAAATGGACTCCAAGGTATATTTAAAAAAATTAAAATTTATATAATTTAAACATATAAAGTTTAAATAATTTTTTAAAAATTAAGTGAGAAAAGCAATGAATTCAAGGATTGTGAGTAGCTCAAAGAATCAAGAAAAGAAAAGCAAGTACAGAATAGTTTGTATGGTGCACTACCAACCTATATAAAAACTACGCTATGTGTGTGTGTGTTTGTGTATCATCTCCAGAAGCACACACAATACATTGATAATAATGGATACTGCTGCGGGAGGGAATGGGGAAGTGGGGGAACAAATGCAGGGCGAAGATTTTTCTCTGAATATCTTTTTTTTTTAAAACCAGCCTTATTTATTTTTTTTTTTTTTTTTTTTTGCGGTACGCGGGCCTCTCACTCTTGTGGCCTCTCCCCCGTTGCGGAGCACAGGCTCCGGACGCGCAGGCTCAGCGGCCATGGCTCACGGGCCCAGCCGCTCCGTGGCATGTGGGATCTTCCCGGACCGGGGCTCGAACCCATGTCCCCTGCATCTGCAGGCGGACTCTCAACCACTGTGCCACCAGGGAAGCCCATAAACCAGCCTTATTGAGATATAATATACGTACCATACAATCCACCCATTTAAAGTGTACAATTCAGTGGCTTTTTAGTATATTTGCAGAATTGCACAACCATTACCACACTCAATTTTAGAACATTTTCATCACCCCAGAAAGAAACCCCTGACTCATCAGCACTCACTGCCCATTTCCCCCAACGCCCTGCCTCCAGCCCTAGGAAACACTAATCTACTTTCTGTGGATTCTCTTGATTATAGATTTACCTCTTCTAGACCTTTATATAAGTTGAATCATATAGACAAAGTCCCAAGAGTCACTGTATCCATGTCCGGCCAACAGTCACAGTTTCCATCCCTGAAAGGGTTAGACTACTTCTCAAATTCAATGCCAGTCCCCCTTGAGTACATTTGTAAAGTGAACTTACAATAATATCCATATATAAAATAAGAAGAAAAGAGGAGAACAAAGAAATTAGTTAATACACTAACAAACACACAGAGCAAGTAAAGGAAAAAAATGTGCATGGCTGCTACATAGAGTCCCCAGTCTGCAGCTGGTCGCAAGCCCATAGTTGATATTCATAAATTCCTTCTTCCTTTACTCATTCATTTAGGTTCCCTTCGCTGCCTACCAATACCTCAGCTGTCAGGGTCCTTTACTTGGCGGAGTGACCCAAACCTTCATTGCTGAAAGATCTGAATCCTCAGTGGCCCCATCTTTTGTTGGTTGCTATAGTTTTCCATTAACTTCTACAATTTATGTGGAAGTACTAAGAGGTGCCCCAAAGTTGCAGATATAGTTGTTCTGCCCTGTTGCATAGCAGCACCCAATTTTTCCAATTTTTTGGTTTGAGGAGCCCAAAATGGCCAAGTGGCAGACTCAGTTCAATGGAATCATTGTGGTGTCCCCTGACGGAAGCATTCTGCCATCAGAACTAAGGCCTTCAAACCAGCAGAACTCAAAGTTACACAGACAGGGGAAAACAATTCTGCAGGTAAGTTATTAGATGTAACAGTGAGAGGAGACCCTCCCATTTCCACCCCTTGACTACTGCGGAGAAACAGCCACAGATTCAAAGCACATAGTGCATCCCGTAAGACAGAACCCCAACTTTTCAGGCCAACTGGTACATAACCGAGTCTTCAGTAGGCCATCCCATAGTTCCATCAGGCCAACTGCTTCTGGGTTGGCATGTGGTGGGACTAGTGAATTCTTATGTGTATGAATCTGTTGCTGCACTTACATTGCTCTGAAATGTGTTCCCTGGTCAGAAGCAATACTATGTAGAAAGAATACCAGGACAGTGAATGAAGTTTGCTGTGAGCACACAGATGGTTGGGTTGGCAGACGCATTTCAGGAAGAGGTAGCAAATCCATATCCAGAATAAGTGTCTATTCCAATGAGGACCAAATTGATGCCCCGCCATGATGGAAGAGGTCCAGTATAATCAATCTGCCACCAGACGGCTGGCTGACTGATTCCCTCACCTCCAGGAATGGTAAGCTTCTAAAATGTCTGGAGGGCATTTCTTTCCTTTTTTTCCTCATTCACTCAACAATTTTCTGAGCCCCCCTGGGCCCAGCCTGGAAGTGGCACTGCAGGGGCTGGGCTCTTGGCCACTGTGTCAAGCTCAGGTTTTTTTTTTCTCATGTACAAAGGGATATGAGAAACAGTATGGCTGCAACTGCCACGTCTCAAACAGCAAAAAGAGCACTGAACAGGGAGTCCAGAGCACCTGACTTCTAGTTCTAGGTCGGCCATCAACACCCATGGGATGTGAATTGCAGCAAGTTGCCTCACTATGCTCAGTTTCCCCATACTTGAAACAACAAAAGCCCCAGGATAGCAGGTACCACTGGTAGACCAAGGGTGTGATGGTTGGACCAGCTCCCCTTGGATGCAGGCCACAAGGGAGTCAGTTGTCCACAGAAGATTTTTTAAATTGTCAACTATGGGGAAGGGGGAAGGGTAAGCTGGGCCGAAGTGAGAGAGTGGCATGGACATATATACACTACCAAATGTAAAATAGATGGCTAGTGGGAAGCAGCTGCATCACACAGGGAGATCAGCTCTGTGCTTTGTGACCACCTAGAGGGGTGGGATAGGGAGGGTGAGAGGGAGGGGAGATGCAAGAGGGAGGGGATATGGGGATATATGTATACATATAGCTGATTCACTTTGTTATACAGCAGAAACTAACACAACAATGTAAAGCAATTATACTCCAATAAAGATGTTTTAAAAAATTATCAACTAATAGTTGATCTGCTTTTTATTATCACCATATACCTGCAGTTCTAAAGAATGTCAATGAGAAAATACTCACCAAAAATGCCTTTCGTTTGCCTAAGTTCTAAACAATTGCTACCATTACTATTGTTTTACTAACATATGTATAAGCTTTATATTAGCATGCTTTTACTACTTATCCTTTAATAAACATATTTTACATGGATATTAACTTGGAGAACTCCCAATTATTCAATTGCCCCAGACACACATGGACCCAGCTACATGTGTTTATTTCTAGAGTAAGTTTATAATGGAATCTTTTCAGCTTACTTCTGGCTAAAATTTAAACAAATAAATTAAAGACGGAGATTGAAGACTGGTTCCCACCCACCTGATCGCTAACTCCTAAGGCATTAACTGGGGGGAAGGTCACCTGCGCCATCTGGTGGCCGAAATGGTGATTACAGGCACATGTACCTGGACGGTCTTATCCCCGAAGGCAGCTCAGGGGAGTAGTGTAGTGAGATGTGGTGGCTATTGAGCTCTTGAAATGTGGCTTATCAAAATTGAGATGTGCTGTAGGTGTACATAACATACTAGATCTTGAAGACTGAATGCAAAAACACGTAAAATATTTCACAATTGTTTATAATGATTAAATATTGGTTTTATATTTATTGCATGTTGAAATGATAGTATTGGCGCAGGGAAAGCAGCAGGGAGGTTTAATTAGACAAGCCAGGCCCAGGGCTGATTGCATCCCAGGTCTGTCTAGACAACAATGAGCATGTCCCTTCACTTCCCAGGGCCTTATCACATTTAATCATCAAAATCATGGGATTTTGATGATTAAATGTGATAAGGCATATAAAACTCCTCAGGTGCAGTGGGTGCTCAATAGAAGTTGGTTTCCTTCCTCTCAGAGCTGATCAAAGTGCCGGGAAAACTAGAGGAGGTGGCCTCCCCTGAGCACCAACAGAGGCTCTTGATTTGCTTCTCTTTTCCCACATTATTGCTAAGTTGCAGGTGCCTTAGCTGAGTAATCAGGCTCCCTAACTGTGGAGGACCAGCTCCAGCTGTGGCTCTCCTGGGCAGCCCCCAACCCTTGGCACCAACTAGGCACTCTGCACCCTTCCAGGCAAGACCGAGTCTGCCTTTCGGCCTAGGTGTCTCGCACTCCACACACCTACTCCTCCCCTTCCCGCAGTGAGCTGCCCCTCCCCTCCAGCCCCTGCATTCCACACCCACGACTGGTGGGTCACAAAGTGCTCACTCACTGCCACCTCTACATCAGCGGTTCTCAGTGTTGTCCCTGGTCCGGCAGCATCAGCATCACCTGGGAACTTGTTAGAAATGTAAACAGACCAACTGAATCAGAAACTCCAGGGGAAAAGCCAGCAATGCTGCAACACATCCTCCAAGTGATTCTGATGGTCAAGTTCAGAGCCACTGCTCTACAAAACCCCGCTCAGCCACCAGGCCTGTTCTCAGCTCCTATGTCAGGTCTCACCTTCTCCCCTGCCACCCACTCCATCCTGTGACCCCCATTCTATTGTGGAGAAATTCTCCCGATACTTGAAACTACCCTATTCTCTTCCCCTTCACCACCTTGCCCACAGTAATGCTGACCAAACCTCAGTCATAGCAAACCTCTGCATTTCTGTCACATAGGCAGGCCACTTTTCTATTTCTTACTCAACAGTTTTAAATTTGACACTAGTTCAAATATACACTTTAGGGACTTCTCTGGTGGTGCAGTGGATGGGACTCAGTGCTCCCAATGCAGGGGGCCCAGGTTCAATCCCTGGTCAGGGAACTAGATCCCACATGCATGCCATAACTAAGAGTTCACAGGCCACAACTAAGGAGCCCTGGAGCCACAACTAAGGAGCCTTCCTGTGGCAGCTAAGACCCGGCACAACCAAAAGTAAATAAATAAACAAATATACAGTTTAGCCTGGCCCTAAAGAATCTATAAATTCAGACAGAATACAAGTTATATTTTTCTGTTGCACATTAAAATAAACACTATAAAATTTGGAGAGTTCATCCAAAGTACCACCTAAAAGTCGTTTTGGGGAAATAGTGCCTTAAGTGTGGCCTGGCTCTCCCAAAACACACTCTACCCACCCTGCCCATCCCCCAGAGCCTCAATTTCTCCTTTGCCTCTCATCTAACTCCACACTTCCATCAGTACTACCTTCCTGGACCACTTAGTCCCACCCTTTCATCCACCCACCCATGACTCTGACATCCCTGAGGACTCCCCATGAAACATCACCAGCCCAATAAATACATACGGGATGACTGAACTCTGGGCCACCAAGATGTCCACGTCTGCTCCACAGCACCCCAGACCCCCATCCTTACATACTCTGCTCTATGCAGTACCTCCAGGAAGTGTCCCTGGGCCTCCCTGCCCCAGTCTTTTCACCTTCTCTCTAAGAGCTAAACCCTTAAATCATTAGTACACAGTTAAAAATAATTTCCTTCATGCCCCTCAAAATCTAGTCCAGGCTGATCTGGACTAGACACACGCACACACACAGATTTTCTATTAGGGTATAATATACATCGAGGAAAGCACACATAAGTGTACAGTTCAATGAATTTTCACAAACTGAACACACCTCTGTAACCAGCACCTGAGAACTTCCTCTTTCCCACTTGCCATTAATTACTGCCCACCGTCCACTCCCACCCGAGAGTGAGCACTCTATCTTCTAGTAGCATAGATTCATTTTGCTCATTTTTGTACTTATATATATGAAATCATATGGTATGCACTTTTATGTCTGGTCTTCAGCCATATTGTTATACGTAATTATAGATCATTTGTTCTCATGGCTGTGTAGTATTCAAAATTCCACTGTATTACTTTCCTATTCCTGCTGTAGCAAATTACCACAAATTTAGTGGCTTAAAACAACACAGACTTATTATCTTACGGTTCTGGTGGTCAGAGGTCAGAAATGGGTCTCCTTGGGCTAAAGTCAAGGTGTCGGCAGGGCTACATTCTTTCTGGAGGCTTGAGGGAAGAATCTATTTCCTTGCCTTTTCCAGCTTCTAGAGGCCACCCATATTCCTTGGCTCATGGCCCCTTCCATCTTCAAAGCCAGCAATGACTGGTTGACTCTTTCTCATATCACATCACCCCAACTCTGATCCTTCTGCCTCCCTTTTCCACATTTTAGGAATCTTATGACACTTGGCCCACCCTAGTAATCCAGGATAATCTCTTTAAGGTCAGCTGATTAAGCCCTTAATCCATCTGCAACCTTAATTCCGCCTTGCTATGTAGGATAACATATTCACAGGATGTGAACATCTGGGCGGTGGCCTTATTCCACCTGTCACATCCACCACGCATCCATCCATTGTACTGTTGATGAGCATTTGGGTCCTTCCAGTACGAGACTGTTGGTGAGCATATTTCTGTTGGGTTTAGACATATCAGTGGAATAACTTACTTACAGGCTAGGTGGCCAGCTTTAGCAGACACTGCCGATTTTTCCCAAAGTGGTTGAACAAATATAACACTCCCACCAGCTACATATGCATTCTACTTGTGCTCTGTGTTGCAACACTTGCTATTTTCCATGGCTCTCACAGACACCAGATGCTTCCTTGCCCCTCTGCCTTTCTTCGTGTCTGCAGGGCCCAAAATGTTTCACCTCCAACCATCCATGCATTTCCATTGCTGTTTCCAGGAAGCAAAACATTGTTGGAGAAAATCAGGCCATCTTCTGACCCAAATTACAAATTTGTGTGGCTACCTGTGGGCACTTATGGCCATTCAACAAGCCTATTACTTATAGAATCTTATGATGACAGCAACTTCAGGGGCCACGTATACTCCATCCTCTCACTCAGAGCAGTTATATCACATGCACCATGATTGGTCTCTCATGTGCCCTCCAGAAAAGCTTCCCCAAATCTCTCAGCTGGACTCTGTGCCCCGCTCTCTGCTTCGACAGCACTCAGCTCTACCTTGCCACCTCCCACATCACATTAGAATCCACTGTCTCTCCCAGTGCACTGTGTCACAGGGGCAGAACCCAGATGATTGGACACAGCTCCTGCCCTTGCATCTATCGCTCAAGGCAGGAAAGCTCAAGTTCTCCTGTGTTCCTTAGTGACAGGCACCACCAGTCTCAGCACATTTTCATGCAGGAAGGAACCAAACAGCTTCTCCAACAGATGATCTTTCTATTATTGGACAGGTCTGATCCAGTTCAGTACATTTACTAAGAGCCTCCACTGTGCCAGGTGTTGTATGAGGCATTGTAGAAACAATATGAAGAACAGCTCCTGCCTTCAAGGAACTCAGGTCTCCAAAAGCCTCACTCTTCTCATTTCCTGCCATGGGCCCCAGAAACAAGGGTCCTCCCTCCTCCACCTCAAAAGAGATACAGTCAGCCAGGGAGTGAAAGGAGGCAGAGCCAATACACTAACTACAATTTAGGAGATGGGATTAGTGACAAAAATAATCTCCAGTGATAGAAATGAGACGGCAGCCTGGGGCAGGCACAGGGTGACTGACTGTAAAGTGGAACAAGAGAACTATCTGGAGTGATGGGGATGTCATACCTCTTAATTGGGGCGTGAGCTACAGGGATGTATACATCTGTCAAAACTTATCAAACAGTACGCTTAGTAGAGTTGATTTTAAAAGAGAGATGGTTTCAAGTCTCCGCACTGCCTCTCACTGCCACTCACTGGATGGATCATCTCAGCCCCAAGTCACCATCTTTCCAAATCTCTGTTTCTGTCTGTAAAACGTCATTTGTGAGCTAGTTCAATGATTTTCAGGACTGATTTTTAAAAATCTTACTCTAAGCCAGAGACAAGGGAGCTCCCTGGCTGAAGCGGGCGTGGGGAACCTAGTGTCCTCAGACCCCCTTCCCTCCTCACAAGGACCCTGAGGGGGCACCATTACTGCTAAGTCCCAAACAGATCTGACTGGCTCTGATTCTATGTCTGTCTCTGCTTCAGACTAAATATATCCCCTTTTCCTTCAAACCAGATGGTTTCCAGATTCCTCTGGAAAGAGCAGACTTGGGAGAGGGAAGCAGAGACCAAGAAGAGGACTATCCTCTCCTCTCCACTCTCCTCCTCTTTCCTGGTTCATTCAACGCAATACACACAGCAAGTGTTCAAGAAGTGGCTGCAGTACAAGACCCCTCATTAATGGTCAATTTCAGCCACAGTCAAGGACTTCATAAAGCCTGGATTACTGGGGCATGAGGTTTCCACTAAATCCCAGGGGCTTTTCATCAGGGAGAGGCAGAAGGCCCTGGCCCTGGGCCTCCCAAGCTGAACAGAATGACTAATGGGTCCTTATGCCCAGGACAGTGGGTCATGGAGGAGGGAGGTTACATTTTTAATGTTTTCTCTCCTTTTCTGATTAGCACAGCTTCCCTTTGTGCTTTCAGTAGTTCTCTGCATCTAGGAATAGAAAAAGCCTTTTTTTTCTTTTCATTAGACCTTGTCAGTTTTATTCCAGTGGGTTTTTTAAAAAATGAAATAACAACTTTACTGAGATATAATTCATATACCATACAATTAACCCATTAAAAATGTACAATTAGGGCTTCCCTGGTGGCGCAGTGGTTGAGAGTCCACCTGCCAATGCAGGGGACACGGGTTCGTGCCCCGGTCCGGGAAGATCCCACATGCCGTGGAGCGGCTGGGCCCGTGAGCCATGGCCGCTGAGCCTGCACGCCTGGAGCCTGTACTCCGCAATGGGAGAGGTCACAACAGTGAGAGGCCCGCATACCGCAAAAAAAAAAAAAAAAAAAAAAGTACAATTAAATTTTTTTAATATATTCAGAGTTGTGCAACCATCACCACGATTGATTTTAGAACATTTCATCATGCGCAAACGAGACTCCATGCTCATTAGCAGTTATTCCTCATTTCCTCTCAACCACCCCAGCCCTTGGCAACCAATCACGAATCCACTTTCTGTCTCAATGGATATGCCTATTTTGGATATTTCGTAACAATGGAATCATACAATATGTGATCTTTTGTGTCTGGTTTCTTTCACTTAGCATGTCTTCAAGATTCATCCATGTCATACAGTATATTAGTACTTTATTCCTTTCCATTGCTGAATAATAGTCCATTGCATGGCTATACCACATTTTGTTTATTCATTTGTTGATGGACATTTGGGTTGGATCCACTTTTTGGCTACGATGCATAATGCTGCTTTGAAGGTTCGTGCACAGTTTTTGTGTAGACATGTTTTCATTTCTCTGGGGTATATATCTAGGAGTGGGGTTGATGCATTATATGGTAGCCTTATATTTAACCTTTTTTTTTAAAAAAAAGCCTTCTTAATACCCACAAATTTCAGTTTCCACACTTCATAGCTAGATTTTCATCCATATGAAAATACAGGACACACACACCACCTACAGTGAATTCATTAACTTAAAAAATATTTTGATGGATCACAACATGAACAACACTAAACGGCAGCACCCCTCTGGGAGAGAGGCAATGCTTGGCATACACCCTGACAAAGTCCCCTTGCAGGAAACCCACTGCCCGCAGGGCGGCAGCCCACTGGTACACACCTGTGAGCTGGATCACACTGAGGATTCCCAAAGCCAGCCATGAATGGCAGGAGCCAATCCCAGAGAAGCCAAAGGATAAACCTGTCACTGCTTTTCCTCTGTCCTCCCCTCTCCTCTCCAGGGCAGTCTCAGGACTAAAAGAAAAGAGAAGATGTGGCCACAGAAGTTGATGGAGTTGAGGAATAGGTTCTGGGGGAGAAAGGACAGACTAGGATTAGAGCCCCAGGGGGTGTGGAAAATAGTAATAAAAGTCATACATGTAATTTAATATTTTCTAGCAGCCACATTAAAAAGATAAAAAGAGATAAAATTAATTTTAATGGTATAATTTTATTAACCCAATATATCCAAAATGTGAAGAAGTAATCAATATAAAAATTGAGACATTTTTATATTTTCCTTTTCTTAGGAAGTCTTTGAAATCTGAGTGCATTTCACACTGAGAGAACATCTCAGTTTAGAATGGCCACATTTCAAGTGCTCAAAATCCACATGTGGCCAGAGGCTACCATATTGGGCAGTGCATATGGGAGAGCAAAGAAATGAGGAGACTCTCCCTGAGTAGTGCCCAGCAGTCGGGGGGTGCCGGGAAGTGTGTTTCAGTGGACGCCCACCCTCCTGTGTCTGGACACCATTCCTGGAAGGCACACAGCTGCTGTCATCCCCGAACCAGCACTGAGCAGCTCTGGAGAACGTCCTGTGCAGAACTGGGACCCAGCCAGAAGCAGCACAGCAGTGTGCAGATGCCACGTGGGGCTCATGGGCCAGATCCCAACCATGGAGGACTTGTGTTTGGCTCCCATGTGTTTTTAAATCTCTTGAGTGGTTGTCGTTTTCATGACTTTACATTTCCTTCCTGGCTCCTGTAGACATTGGGGTATGTAACCCCTGCATACGGTTCCTGAAGTCGGGCAGCCCTGCATGTTAACTTTGACTCTACCACTTTTTAGTTGACAACAGATACATTAAACTCTTCATATGTGTCTTTTACTATAAAATTGGAGGTATGAATACTTCAGAGATGTATGATTTTAATGAGACAAGGAATTAATTGGCTAGTACAAAGCTTGGTGCATAATAAGCACTCAATAAATTGTGGCATTCATTTCTCATTCACAGACATGAATTCCTTAGAGTCCATACTATATTCCTCTTCCAGTACTGGAAAACTGGGAAGTACATGCACAGGAGGAGTTCTTAAAAGCAGCCCCCACTTCTATACATTGACATTGAGGAATGGCTTCTGTGCTCACAATTTTAAGGCAGTCTGTTTCCCTTCTCTGTTGCCCACCAGTATGGCTCTATTGAATTAAGCATTCCTCAGTACCGAGGCATTGAAAAGACTGATTTCCAGGAATAAAAGGGGAAAGCTAACGATGACACCAAGGGCCCCTCCTGCTAACCTCCATGCTGGTTCCAAGGTCGAAGTCTCTGGGGATCTGGGCATTGGATGCTGCAGATAAAGGATAAGATATTAATGAACAACTTGGCCATTGTTCAACCCTAATTTTTGCTTTCTGTTTTTGCTTTTTATGGGGAAATTAAGAGGCTGGGACTTAAAAGAAGCATCTAAACAAGCTTGATGGTCCCATCATGACCCTCTAGCCTGGGGCTCAGGCTTCTTCACCATTCCTACCCGCCCCATGCAGTGTGCTTCTAATTCAGGAATGTAAGTGGGAGCAAAAGTGGGCAGCCCGCCACAGGGCACAAAAGCCCTGGAAGGGGGGAAACTAAGGAAGATTCTTTCTCCCCAGTTCTCTCTTTTCCCATCACCCCTTCCCACTGTTTTTTTGTTTTTGTTTTTTTGCCACACCGCGTGGCACGTGCGATCTTAGTTGCTCAACGAGGGATCAAACCCACGCCCCCTGCGTTGGAATGGCAGAGTCTTAACCACTGTACTGCCAGGGAAGTGTCCCACTTCCCGCTGTTTAATGCACATCTGCTTCTTCATTCCTTTCTGTGATTCATTATTAATGATTATGTGCTCAGCACTGTACCAGGCATTTTGATCCTCTTCCTGTTTTCCAGAATAACTCCTGTCCCTCCACCCCTTTTTCTTTTGCATTACTCTTGTTTCCCATGTACTATCTCTAAGAGTCACTCCACATTTCACTCTAAAAGAACAGAACTGGCTCCTTCTTCTATAGTAAATAATACAAGTTGGTCCTTAGCGGATGAGGAGAAAAGGGACAGTTTGAGCAGCACCTAGGGAGCGAACACAGCTCAAGAGGAGCACATGGGCAGGTAACGGAGCAAAGACAGCAGCAGAGTTCTTATTTCTATTCCGAATTTAAGTAATTCCTTTGTTATCAAAAATAACTATGTCAGCATCAATAAGCTGCTGATTATAAAATGTATCCTTGGCAGAGAGAGAAAGAATTAACATTGAATGGATACTTGCCATCTGCCAGGCACTGTGTAAGGCTAGTGGTTCTCAGTATTTAGTGGTCAAGGACTCCTCTGGGATTCTTGTGGAAGCTCTGAAATCTCTCCCTTAGAAAAATTCAAACATACACAAAATTTTACATAGAATTACAGGAGCAAAAGATTCCTGAAGCACAATCACAGACTCCAGATTAAAACCTTTTACGCTAAGTCCTTACCTCTGAGAGTATGGCATCATTGAGACGACATTGTTATCCCCACCTTACAGAGGAGGGAACATGCCCAAGCCCATATACATAAGTGGCAGAAACAACATTTCAACCAGAGTTGTCTAAACACTACAACTTGCTGGCCTAGATGAAAATGTCACTTGGTTTTTACTGTTACTATAAATATCACTCCTTATTTTTAAACGAGGAAATAAAGATTATGTGTGAAACTAAAATCTGTGCAAAGCATTCTAGACTCAGCCAAGGGAAATCAGGAAGCTCAAAATTCCCGGAGGTTCCAATCCCATTTCCTATCAGCCAAAAGCCCTACTGCCCCTGAACCCACCCACCCAGCTGGAAAACAAACCAAAGATGCACTTTTCTTAGATTTCATATTCCTCAGAACAAGAGGCAACCTCTATCATAATAGCTCAATTAAACTCAAAAAAAAATTTTTAAGAGGCAACCTCTCTTTAAAATAATCCATCAAGGACTTCCCTGGTGGCTCAGTGGTTAAGAATCCGCCTGCCAAGGCAGGGGACACGGGTTTGAGCCCTGGTCCCGGAAGATCCCACATGCCGCGGAACAACTAAGCCTGTGTGCCACAACTACTGAGCCTGCGTTCTAGAGCCCACGAGCCACAAGTACTGAAGCCTGCGCACCTAGAGCCCATGCTCCACAACAAGAGAAGCCACCGCAATGAGATGCCCACGCATTGCAACGTAGAGTAGCCCCCGCTCGCCACAGCTAGAAAAGCCCACACGCAGCAACAAAGACCGAACGCAGCCAAAACTAAATAAAATAAAATAACTTTATTAAAAAATAATAATAATCCATCAGTCAAATGTGAATTAAGAGACCAGTCAAAGCCTATAGATATGAAACAAAAGAAATTTAATTTCAGAATATTACATGAATATAAAAGAAAAACAACGCATATGTTTCTTTACAGTTACATATATATATAAATATATATATATGATATAGTTGAATAAGAATGAAAAATAAAAAATGGTTAGACAGTTAAGAAACCTTGTTTCTCTTGTTGAGCAAGCTTGGGGATAGCGAAAAGGCAATCCTTGCTATGAAGAAAGGACCCTGGGGCAGGAGTGTTTTCCCCAACCAGTTCTGCTGGTCCCCAAACATGTCCCGGGGAGTGCTCAATGGCTCTTTAGCACCTGCTGTGGCCACGCACACTCCAGTTTCCATGGTAACCCAAGCACTCAGGCTATTAAGTACTTACTCCACCTCCTTGCTAGCCCACGCATCCACTCTCCACCTGCGGAAGGAGTTCAGCATTACCTGTCTAGGAAAGCCAGCTCTCCTATAGTGTGTTTTAGATTGGATTAATTACTACTGGTCTGAAAAGCTTGTGCATCTTAGAAACCCAAATCTTCCCCAAATTCTAGAGCAATCCTGCCAATTGCTAGTATCCAGTTTGGATCAAGGTCCTGTCTTCAGTACCAAGGCTTCCAGATGCAGGAGGGCAGGGATGAGGCTCTCTCCTGGGGAAAGGAGTTCTACTTAGAAAAGACTTCAGAATGAGAGCCATCAGTTTCAAGCATCTGTGCGAGGCCCTGTATGAAGGAAGCAGACAAAGTCCAGAGAAGTCATTCCCAAGATGGCTTCCCCAGTTATGCATGGCCACACAGCTAGTCACTCTGGGACCATAGGTTCTCCTAGAAGGCAGTATTTTAAACCGTATCCTAACACAGGTTTCTGTGAGAAAAGCTGAACAGAAACACTGCTGTTCCAGAGGAGAGAATGGCCCTGCTCTGACACTCTGGAACCACTGGCTTTCTTACAAGCCAGCAAAACAGCCACCTCTGGAACACCCAGTGGTCAACAGTTAACCCTATACTACTCCATTTCCCAAGGGTACCCCCTCGTCATTCCTAACTCTGGAAAGACATTCAGGGTAACGAGCTTGTGGAGGATCAACTGCGGTTTCAGTTATGATCAGATACCACCTCCTTTAATATGTTTTGGCACTCAGGTACAATCAGTATCACCTAATCCTCTATTCACTGCTGCAATGGAGTCTTTCAAACCAGATTCATTGGTCCCAGTGCAAAAGTCAACCATTGTAAAAGGTTAGAAACTCCAGTGCCCATGGTTTTCACTGATTCAACCAGTATAGCTCGCCCAGTACAGATGTGAATCAAGGAAGTGGTCTGCATTTTTTATGCTTGAGCCCTCTGGCATAAATACACTGCCCCATAGCGATATCACATCAAAACCCATTGCAACTGACCCCAGAAAGAAATGAAATTTTAAAAGCAACAAGAGGCATTTCCAAAGAGATTGTTCCAACACAAAAAATAAACATAGAAAACAGAGTTTTAAAATATTATAGATTTTAAAAATTGTTAAATACTGGCTCAAAAATATCTGCCCACCAAGTCAGAAGGGCAACAGTACCCTTCCGTAGCAAATGCTAAAGGGTTTTTGTTTTTGCAAAGATTCCGCAGGATTAAAATAGTTACATATTATAAGGCAGAAGGTTACTCTGTTTATTTCTCAAATTTGGATTCCAACTAGTTCACAGCTTCTGTTAAAAAAGAAAAAAGAAGGAAAAGACCTATCATACCCTTACAGCAAGGGAAATCATATTTAATAAATACTTTAATGAAACACACATACCCAAATACCCAAATAAACTGCCCAAGGGGGCAAGCTATATAAAAGCATGTGACAGACATCTCTCACCACCCCAGCCCTGGAACACGAACCTGGATTACCAGTTGCATTCAACCAAAGAAAGTCTCCTAAATCTCAGCTACCTCCCTTAAACAGAACCACAGAACAAACTCAATGACAAGGAGGTATCAGGTCACTGCTCTGCTCTCTCCACCTATGCCAGACCATGTTTAACAGACCACACCACTACGGAATGAGACACTTAGACAAATAAAGAAAGCAAGTATCAAGTTAAGGGAGAACACACTTTAGCCTAGGGGCTTCCCTGGTGGCGCAGTGGTTGAGAGTCCGCCTGCCGATGCAGGGGACACGGGTTTGTGCCCCGGTCGGGGAAGATCGCACATGCCACAGAGAGGCTGGGCCCGTGAGCCATGGCCGCTGAGCCTGCGCGTCCGGAGCCTGTGCTCCGCAACAGGAGAGGCCACAACAGTGAGAGGCCCGCGTACCGCAAAAAAAAAAGGAAGAAGAACCCTACACAAATGAACTTGCTAATAAGTATTTTTAAGAATTATATAAAACTGCTCTAGAGAAAGGGGCTTCTGAGCAGTTTTATACTCCTAACCATCTATTGTTCACAATCTATCAAGTTGGACAGCCAAATTTTACATTTTTCTCTACTACTGCTGTTACAGCAGCAGAAGAAACAGAAAATACGGAAGCCAGGACTGACATTCGGATGCAAAACCAAACTGTGCTCCCCAGACTCATCTTTTGCTTCAGCAACAACACAGCATTCCAACTGTTTAAAAATAGGTCAGCAAGTCATGGTTTGCTGGGCCACTGCCCCCCACTGAGGCCTGACTCAGTTCTGGCACACAGGGTGAGAAAGGTTACACACCGACCAGAGCAGCCACAGACTAACGTTCCCACCTGCCCTGCTGCTCTCTGGGCGGTGAGTTCTCACACTAGATCAGAGCCATGCCACTGCTCACCTCAAACACATGTGAACATCCCAACACGGTCAAAGCTCCAGCCCATCTCCACACTACTCCCTATGCCCATCTTGACAAGGAGACGGGTGGGCCAGCAGCCACCCTTGAACATGGGTGATAAACCACAACTGCTCCCAAATAAGAGCATTGTCTACTTTAAATCTCTCAGCCCTGTGGAGACTGATGCTCACTTCCTCCCTCTGACTCCAGCTGGCTCTCAGGAGACAGTCCAGCCTGCACACCTGATCCCTTAGAAGGATGCAATATAATCCCACCCATCAAGAGTTGTCCTGGCCATAAAGCCAGCCCCATCCTAGTCCCCCTCCAGAGCTTCCACTACATACAGGAGTTTCAGCAAGTCTCAAGCAAGCTGTTGGTGATATTCCTTGAGTCCCAGTGATTTGTCACAGAAGTACTGGCACCACACTGGCACCAGAGCTGTTTTAGGCGAGAGGAAACTGAATGAAGGAAAGGAGTTCAGCAACCACACAACTATTTTTTTTGCGGTACGCGGGCCTCTCACTGTCATGGCCTCTCCCGTTGCGGAGCACAGGCTCTGGACGCGCAGGCTCAGCGGCCATGGCTCACGGGACCAGCCACTCTGCGGCATGTGGGATCTTCCTGGACCGGGGCACGAACCCGCGTCCCCTGCATCGGCAGGTGGACTCTCAACCACTGCGCCACCAGGGAAGCCCCACACAACTATTTTGACATCACTGAGGAAAGGGGAAGAGGGGAAAGGACAGAGAATGGAGGGAGGGAAGAAGGGCCACAGTTTAATATTATTTGTTTAAATATTGTATCATTCTGAATTCTCCTTTTTTGATACTGCAGGCCAAATACCTACAATCTCAGGCCCAAGAAATAATAAAAGAATTTCCAGGAAAGCTATAAATTCTTTGGACAAAAATAGGTATTGAGGAGTAAAGCCTCATAAGTTAAAGAGCTTTCGCAAAGCTTAAGGTGAAAAAGAGAGGAAAGACATCTGGCTTAGAGCCCATTTCGATTTTTTACCTTTTAAAATACACAAACAACAAATAAACAAGAAACAATAACCAAAACATCTCCCAAAACTATCAAAATAGAGAAAAGCCCAAGCTATCAGTTAAAAATAACATCAATCCACCAGGATTGACAGCACTTTTTAAAAAAATCACTGGCAGTTGAGCACAGATTTCAAATATTTTAAAAATAGAATCTGCCTAAACAAATACATGGAATGAGCACAGGAGTCTGCCTGGTTCTACTCATTTACTGTGCTGTCTACGCCGACTTGGCTGGTTAGTGGTTTCCCCATAACGTTTTTTTTAAAGAGAGAGAGAGAGTCGCTAGCACTGGTTCAGCAGGCAGAGTCTGTAGATGTCACCCACTGAGTGGGGCTAGAGGCGTCAGTCAAGTCACAGGATTAGTTGGCTTTCACAATTCAACATGCAGCAAGCAAGCTGCAAGTCCAAGCTTCTCTGTGAGTGGTAATGGCACCTGGCCCACAAAAGAGAAAATTCTGGGTGGACAACAGGAAACCTCTGGATCCTTCAGAGGAATCCTAGGCTGAAAGAGAAAAAGGAGCATTAAACACATTTATAAATATTTATTTCTGCAAACATTCCACCCAAAAGCTAGAGAAATCTATACTTATTATTTTCTAAACTGAGGGAGCATTGTTTACTCTCTACCAAGTACACATCACTTTGTCCTCCTGCTCTAATCTCAGTTCATTAAATCATCTTAATGGCAGTAACAGCTACCTGTACTAAGTGCATATTTTGTGCTAGGTGTTGCTCTGAGTTCTTTATGTATATTGCCTCATTTACCCTCACAACAACCTGTGCATGAGGTAATGCTCTTGCTATTTTACAGGTGAAGAATGTGAAGCCTACACAAATAAACTTGCCCTAAGATATACAGCTATTAAGGCTGGGAACTGAGGTTAAGAATCTACCTGCCAGTGCAGGGGACACGGGTTCGAGCCGTGGTCTGGTAAGATCCCACATACCGCGGAGCAACTAAGCCTGTGCACCACAACTACTAAGCCTGCGCTCTAGAGCCCACAAGTCACAACTACTGAGCCCACGTGCCACAAGTACTGAAGCCCGCGGGCCTAGAGCCCGTGCTCTGCAACAAGAGAAGCCACTATGATGAGAAGCCCGTGCACTGCAATGAAGAATAGCCCTGGCTCACCACTAGAGAAAGCCCGCGCACAGCAACGAAGACCCAACACAGCCAAAAATAAAAACAAATAAATTAATTAATTTAAAAAAATTTTTTTTAATTAAAAAAAAGGCTAGGAACTGAATCCAAGCTTAACTGAATGCAAAGCTCATGTTCTTACCACCACTACACCTCTCACCAGCGAATGTTTACTAAATGCCTACTAGATGCAAGGCAGTCATTACTGGGGGGAAGAGAAGAAGACAGGGGCCACGAATATATTAAGTCTGGCCTTTGTCTTCCAGAAGAGAAACTAGCTACAGCGATAAGACAATACATGTGAAGCAAATATCTATGATAAATCACATTAAATGTCAACATTTTAGTAATGTCAATAAGAGTTCAAAGGAAAAGCTATATCTGTCTGGGTTAGCCAAAGAAGGTTTTGAAGACGAGGTAGGGTTTAGGCTGGGCTTTGAACAATGGGTAAGATTCTGACTGCTGAAAATAATGCCCATTAATAAGTAGGTGCTGAATCAGCAGTTCTCATCAGGGAGTGATTTTGCCCCCTCCCATGAAGGGGACATTTGGAAATGTCTGGAGGCATTTTTGGTTGTCACAATTGGGGGAAGGGTGCTACTGGCATCTAGTGGGTAGAGACCAGGGATGCTAAATATCATACAATGCACAGGACAGCTCCCCACAACAAAGAATTATCTGACCTAAAATGTCGATAGTGCCAGTTGAGAAACCCCATGCGAAATAAATGTCTTTGGGAGTACACTATTGATGATAATAAAATTGCATTATCTTCTTCAAAAAATACTTGTTCCTGGGCTTTCCTGGTGGCGCAGTGGTTGAGAATCCGCCTGCCAATGCAGGGGACACGGGTTCGAGCCCTGGTCCAGGAAGATCCCACATGCCGCGGAGCAACTAAGCCCGTGCACCACAACTACTGAGCCTGCGCTCTAGAGCCCGTGATCCACAACTACTGAGCCCACGTACTGCAACTACTGAAGCCTATGTGCCTAGAGCCCATGCTCTGCAACAAGAGAAGCCACCACAATGAGAAGCCCACGCACCACAACGAAGAGTAGACCCCGCTTGCCGCAATTAAAGAAAGCCTGTGCACAGCAAGGAAGACCCAACACAGCCAAAAATAAATAAATAAAATAAATAATTTTTTTTAAAAAATACTTGCTCTTTTTATAAAATCACCATCAAAAAAATCGTAAAACAAATAGATGGCAGGCACTTGGATCTGGGGGCTTGGAGACT
Organism: Lagenorhynchus albirostris; assembly: GCF_949774975.1. Lineage (NCBI taxonomy): Eukaryota > Metazoa > Chordata > Mammalia > Artiodactyla > Delphinidae > Lagenorhynchus > Lagenorhynchus albirostris. The sequence continues at coordinate 53,923,767 of NC_083110.1, forward strand.
GAACAGAGTTCAGATCTGGAGGTGCAGGCTTGGGAGCAGATATCAAACAGAGAACAGAACTGAGCTGCAGAAGGAGATCAAACTGCTAAGAGGGGGACAAGCAAGAGCAGGAACAAGCAGAGAATTTAAGACAGAGCACTGAAAAACATGAAGAGGTGGAGGGGGAGGCAGACAATAGTAAAGCACTGCAGAGATGAAAAAAATTAAAGAGGAAGGAGGAGAAGGAGAATAGTGTGAAGTCATGACAGCCACAGGTGTTCCTAGTTAGAGTAAGTGAGCAGGGAGAGGGTAATGTGAAAATGCCACTGCTTAATCCAGTGGGAGGTCATTCATTATCTGTGGGCCTCCACTTTTCTGAATCACTAACATTTTTAAGAATCTTATAAAAACTATATAATCTCTCCTCCAGAAAAATGTACATATGCACCTACACATAAAATTCCATCAACAATACCAGGAACTTTATTAGAGCCCTTAGGAAGTCCACAGTTAACAGGAAGAATCCTGCTCTGAAACGTCTTGGTAAAATATTAAACTGACTTTTTTTTTTTTTTTTTTTGGCTGCGTTGGGTCTTTGTTGCTGCGCGCGGGCTTTCTCTAGTTGCAAGCAAGCAGTGGCTACTCTTCGTTGCAGTGCGCAGGCTTCTCATTGTGGTGGTTTGTTGCAGAGCATGGGCTCTAGGCACGCGGGCTCAGTAGTTGTGGCACACAGGCTCAGTAGTTGTGGCACACGGTCTTAGTTGCTCTGCGGTATGTGGGATCTTCCCAGACCAGGGCTCAAACCTGTGTTCCCTGCATTGGCAGGCGGATTCTCAACCACTGCACCACCAGGGAAGTCCTGACTTATTTTTTTAATGCATTTCTTTCTTCCAAAAGTAGAGCTGTTGACATAGAAAGACATTTCTTGATTATCTTCAAAAATGAAAGCAAGAAAAGGTGTAATTGATACAATGTATCCTTCAAAAATAACTTATGCTGGGACTTCCCTGGTGGTTCAGTGGTTAAGAATCCTCCTGCCAATGCAGGAGACACAGATTTGAGCCCTGGTCCGGGAAGATCCCACATGCCGCAGAGCAGCTAAGCCTGTGCGCCACAACTACTGAGCCTGCGTGCCTAAAGCCCCTGCTCCGCAACAAGAGAAGCCACTGCAGTGAGAAGCCTGCGCACCGCAACCAACACCCAACACAGCCAAAAATAAAAATTACTTATGCTTGGTTTTGACTTATGAAGATACAGGTAGAAATATTTAGACACAGAATCCAAACGCCAAACTTACCTCAATCAGACAGCCCAGCCTAGAAGCCAGAGGCAACAAGGAAAGAAAAGAGAGTTCAGATAATTCATTCAAGGATAAGTAAGAAGACCATACTGAAATCTAACTTCCTAGAAAAGAATAAAGATTTATCTATAAGGATTGGGCTTGTGTTCTCTTTCTATTGCTGATGTCTCAAATAGTAATTATGCTCATATCTCTGGTAAAATGAGCATATCAGACCAGAGATCGCTTCATCTGCAACACAAGCCTTATAAACCTCACCCAGTTTTCTTCAGTAACAATTACTACTACTTGTTAATGCTTTAACAATCACAATGTGCTTCCAAAACATAATTTCAATTGAGCCTCATAAGAAATCTGGGAAGTAGATATAACTATTATCCCCATTTGCAGAGGAAGAAGTAGGCTGAGAATGAGTGGTTTTCCCAGGCCAGAGGAATGATGCCTCAAATTAGGTCTAACTACAAATCCCCTGGCCTTTCCAGTTAGCCACATGGCTTCCTCAGAGGAAAGCACAGCAGCCACTGCACTTCACCAACTGAGCCTCCGACAATCAGCAGTCCCAGCACTAAATAATCCTTTTTACCCTAAATATCCTCAAAAACATGTTGTATGATATGATTTCCAGGGTCCTTCAGCATGAGCTGTTTATCTGGAAAGCTTTATTGAATAAACAAAGCTAAAGTCTGCGCAGAAAACGAACATAACTATTCCATGTTTACTGAACATCTTCTCAGCACTCCTGTACTTGGTTTCACAAGTTAGTTTACACTTGCTTTTAATTTGCTTAACAAGTATTCTTAAGATATTTTTCACATGTCCCATCTGTCCAAGAATGCAGGGACTGTGTGGGTCTGTGTTCACAGCTCTGCCCCTCAGCACCTGGAACAGTGCTGAGTAGTTGCTCAATCACCATCTGCTAAATGAACTCAAGGGCAGGACCCAGCCTTATAATTTTTACATCTCTTCTGACTACAACCATACCACACTGGGAATTCAAAATATGCTACTGACTAGAGACAGAAAGGAACTACATTAATAAGACACACAGAATAAGTACAATTAGTACCTTTTTTCCCCTCTTTCTTCCCCTCAGACCATTTCAGTCTTGTTGGTGTCATCATGACAGCTGGAGAGCCAGAAAATAACTGTGACAAGAAAATTTTATAGTGGCTTAAATGTCCTAATGTCATTTCTATCGACAGACTTTACTAACAGAGGAATTATTTACTTTTTCAATTTCAATATGAAGAGTTTTACCAACGTATTTAGATCTCATTAATCTTAACTGTTTTATTTCTGGCTTAATGAAGTAACCATTCTTGGGATAACCTGAAGGACCACTCCACACGTACTGCAGTGCCGAGCAGGCCTGGCTCAAATGTTACCCACCCTGTGGAGTCTCCCAGTAAGAACTGCTCCCTCCAGCACTTTGTGTGTGGAGCTATTTCACTGCATTTGTCATTTCTGCTTATGACTGGCTATATCTTCCTTGAACTCAAAATGTTTGTTGAGTGAATCAATGAAAACCTACAGAAAGAAGTCAGCATAAATGAAAAGACTGGGAAAAGGCATAGTTGAATATGGCCCAAAGAAACACAGTAAAACAGACGACAGTATATTAATTTTCTTCCTTTCTATAAATGAACACATACAAAGAGAAAGTACAAAGAATAGTATCTTACTAAATTTATATTTTCTTTGCTGGCTCTCTTCAATTCATCAATGGCTACAGATTCTGGAGTAGGGTACTTGTTTTTCTTTTCTGACATCATCTGATTTCCCAGGACCTTCCGCTGATTTAGGAAGAGAAAATATTTGATTTATAAACATCTACAATATCTATATTATAATTACACTGGTCTTCAAAACTATAGTTTCTTAGGTTAAAAAAAATCTCAGCTCTTTGATAAATTCCCCCAGGCATCTTATACAAGAGAGGTCAAAGCATGTTACTAAAAAACCTGAGATCACTGCCTTTCTTTAGGTGATCACTATTCCTCTTTAAACAAATTAAAGGGCTGAAATGCTAAAAGCAACTTTATAGTTGATTTAAAACAACTAATACAGGCCAATTACAGTGCTCCTGAGGCCATAAAAGAAACACCAGTTACCTACCAGTATAATTTTTTCCCTAAAGACATATTGTCTCTGGCACCTTTTAAGAGTCCCCTCCTCCCCCTCCCCACTAAAAGACACTTACACTGGGTCCACTCAAAGATTCTGCTTCCCTGTCATGTCCTCCTCACACAGGACTGGAAAATTTGGAGAAATTCTCTAAGAGTTTCTAGTACAGCCATAAAAGGGTACGGGCCTTCTTAAAAGGGTCACATGACTATACTGATATTCAGAGCAAGACTAAAAGCCCTTTCATCTCTGAACAGCTTAAAAGCTAATGTAACCTACTGTATCAGTTGACAGTGACAATTCTACCATCTTTGAAGAAATCTTTCTTTTTTCCCCTTAGAGAATAAATTTGAATTCCAAAAAAAGGAACATATCAAAACTAGAACATTAAACTTTAAAATATAAATATTAGTAGGAATATTCTGTAATAAATCATTTACATGAGACGAATTTTGGAGGAAAAAAAGTCTAGCCAAAAACAAAGTATCAAAGCAGGATAGAAATCAAACAGCTAAAACACAGAAGTGCTAGAAAAATAAGGCCAGTACATCTTCCTTTCACAAGTCAGATATCACCTCAGAGTAAGCTGAACTGGGGATACCAGGAGCCACAGGACTAGCTATAAAAGCTAAAATTCAGCTTCCAGTGAATTTTTTAACAGAAATTTCATTACTCCTTTGCTATCGAGCAGAAACCTGCATCTATTATTAGCTTGAAAGTCTCTTCATTTATAATGAAAACAGTTTACCCTTCTGTCCTATAAAACTTGCTAACATTGTGTTTAAAATTATTTTTCTAAAATGTTTTCTCCTGATACAATTATAAACTCTTTTATAACTCTAAAGTTCTAAATGCTCTGAAGAGGGCAGCTGCCAAGAAGGATACTATATTTTTACATTTCAAGCAATAATTAGCAACACTTCTAGAACAAACTGCAGGAGAAGAGCTCACTATGAAGAGAAAACCATACCCATCTAACTTCAGTTAAAGAAACATGCTTGACTAACACACAGAGAAACACTTATTGGACTGTAACTTTTCTTGTTACCAATCATCTCTATGACAGGAAGTCAGAGGGAATGACAGACTTCCAAGTAAAATGAACCAAGGATGCTCATTTTACTTGCCACGTCTAAGCAGGTGAATACACTTTTGGGGTTCTAGCAAAGGGAATTTTTTAAAATTATGGTAAAATATACATAACATAAAATTAATCATTTTAACCATTTTCAGGTGTACAGTTCAGTAGTGTAAAGTACAGTCATATTGTTGTGCAACCATCACCACATCCCAGAAGTTTTTCATCTTCCCAAATAGAAACTCTGTACCCATTAAACAATAATCCCAATTCCCCCCAGACCCTTAGTCCCTGACAACCACCATTCTACTTTCTGTTTCTATGGATTTGACTACTGTAGGTACCTCATATAAGTGGAATAATACAATATTTGTTCTTTTGTGACTGGCTTATTTCACTTAGCATGATGTTCTCAAGCTTAATCTATGTTGTAGCATGTGTCGGAACTTTCTTCTTTTTTAAGGCTGAGTACTGTTCCATTGTTCATATATACCACATTTTGTTTATCCATTCATCCATCAACGAACACTTGAGTGGCTTTTGCCTTTTGATTGTAAATAATGCCACTGCAAACATGTATACAAATATCTGTTCATATCCTTACTTGGAATTGCTTGATTATATGGTAGTTCTATTTTTAGTTTTTGAGGAACTGCCATACTGTTTTCCATAGTGGTTGCACCATTTAACATTCCCACCAACAGTACACAAGGGTTCCAATTTCTCCACATCCTTACCTTGCTATTTTCTGTTTTGTTGATAATAGCCATCCTAGTGAGTGTGAATTGTTATCTCATTGTGGTTTTCATTTGCAGTTCCTTAATGATAAGGGATATTGAGCGTTTTTTTAATCTTCTTCAGAAAAATGCCTATTTAAATCCTTTGCCTTTTTTTTTTTTTCTTTTGGGCCATGCTGTGCAGCATGTGGGATCTCAGTTCCCTGACCAGAGATCAAACCCATGTCCCCTGTAGTGGAAGCATGGAGTCTTAACCACTGGACCACCAGGGCAGTCCCTGCACATTTTTTTTTTAATCCACACTTTTATTTATTTACTTTTCAGTAAGTTTAAATCCTTGAAGGGTACAGCATCACATGGATTCTGTGTCCAATGGCCTTAGCAGGAAGGTTGCTTTGGAATTTGGCACAAACCATGCCACTGTTTCCATGAGCACGAGTTATCTTTTCCCAGATTACTCTGGTTTTGTTAGGTTTTCCACCAGGATTTACTGTGTTGTTCTTTGCTTTGTACACGTAAGCACATCTCTTGACTAGATAGAATTCAGTTTCATCTCGAGCATATACACCTTCCATTTTCAGAAGAGCTGTGTGCTCCCTCTGGTTCCATAGATCCCGCTTATAGCCAGCAAAAATGGCCTTGGACCACAGCCTTCCAGACATATTTGTCATTTTAGAAGTCCTGTTCCCAGCAGGCCTCCACAGGGTCCAAGATGGCTGAAAAAGGCCCTGCGCATTTTTTAATATGGATTGATTTTCTTTGCTGTTGTTGTAAGAGTTCTTTTTATATTCTGGATATTAACCGCTCATAAGATATATATTCTGTAAATATTTCCTCTCATTCTGTGAGTTGCCTTTTCACTCTGTTTGATGTCAAGCAAACCTAATGTCCCAAGGCTACTGGCCCCAGTGGATAGGATTGAGTGAATTCTAAACTGCTATTAATGATAATAACTACAACCAAAATTAGAGTAAGATGAAGTTGCAACTGCTAACAACTACAGTTTAAAAAATACACACACACACATATATATACATATATATATGTATATATATACATATATATATTACAAGGTATTTTTTTTAAGAGCACAACTTTTAAGCAAAGATCTCCTTAATGTTGCTGGATTTATAAATTTTAATAATGTTAAACAATTTTAAAAAGAAAACCTGTAGAACACAGAACAGTGCTAATCTCTCTCCAAGTTAACTAGTTAGAACCTTGCCTTTGTTTATGCCTGGAAATTTGAACCCCATAATCAGCTATCTACTGCCACCTGCTGGCAATATTCCTTAACTACAAGTTCAGATCATCAATGAAGACTCAAATAAATTGAACCTACAGACAGCGATGGTAGCAACACCACAGGAGTACATATTGCATTTGTTTTAAAAACAAGATTTTTAAAGAATTTGAGACAAAGGAAGAGAACAAAACAACTGATCAAAATATTAAGCTCACAAAAATCTGAGTTACCTAAAACTCATTAGCCTATTAGAAAATCCATTTCCAGTCTCTGTCAACTTTCTCACTTTTCCATAACTTTAGCAAATTGCACAATGAAGTATGTAGCACAAAGCAGGTCATGAACCAAAAGAGATTCTCTACTCAGGGATGAGGACTCTGTCCTCAGCCCCAGAAGAGACAAAAGGACCTTTATTTCCTTTATCCCTTACTTCTCCAATCATAGAGCCTCTTCTCTGATTTGAAACACAGAAAAATGCTTTGAAAAATAAAAGCTTTTCCAAATTCTATTCTTTTCCCCTTACAAGTGAAGCCTTCATAGAATCCCAAAGAACAGAATAAAACTGTTTATGCATAAGAAGAGTCAGACTGTTAAATTTTCTCACGATCAATGCTGAAAATGACAGCACAGTGTACCTACCTTAATAAGGCCACTGAAGGACCGTGAACGGGCCCTCTTCTGCACCCGGAGGGTAGAAGGTTCTCGTCCTGGTGTTTGGGTCTCAGAATGCTTATTAAACTAGAAGAAAACATAAAGAACATTTTGTTAGTAGTCTCCCATCAAGAGATAGCATTCTGTGACAATCAATAGCTAAGTGGAAATACCCAGAAAAGCCCAGGAATAAGTGAATCTGTACATACATTTAGTAGGTTGGCAAGCAAATCACAAAGGCAAAAATTATGCCACCAAGAAGAAGTCAAAATGTATTAAATTAGCCTGAAGGTAAATTAAATTAAATAAAATAATACACACCCCAAAACAATCAAATTGGAATCAGATCAAGCTTCTAGAATTAGATCTAACTACCAGTTTATAGCAAATACAGAGGACTAAGAAACATCTTAAGTAATACCACAGGGATGCAATCAGCAAAATCCAGACTGTGGGAGACAAAGAATCTGGTTTCTTTCACAAACAAAGTGCAAAGAGAGAGAGAGGATGGTTTATGTGTGTTTAAATGCAATGTGCTATCTGTATTGGATCCTAGAACAGAAAAAGGATATTAGTGTTAAAACTGGTAAAATCTAAACAAAGTCTGTAATGTTACTAGTAATGTACTAATGTTAATTTATTAGTTTTGACAACGTTAGCATTAGGAGGAACTAGGTGAAGGATATGTGGGAATTCTGTACTTTCTTTGCAATTTTTCTCCCAACCTAAATTATTTCAAATTGAAAAGGTTATTCAAACAAACTTCAGCAATTTTTAGGGAGGAGAAAAATAGGAGGGGAAAGAAGGATGGACCTATATATTAAAAGAAACCTAGTAGCTGTAACAGCTCCAGAAAACGCATACCCTTTGGTCATGCCACTTCTAGAAAATAATCTGCAATGAGAATACTTATGAACAAATATGTATAAACTAAAAAATGACCTAATTTCTTTTTTTTTTAATTTATTTATTTTTGGCTGTGTTGGGTCTTCGCAGCAGCGCACGGCCTTCTCATTGCAGTGGCTTCTCTTGTTGCAGAGCACGGGCTCTAGGTGTGCGGACTTCAGTAGTTGTGGGGCACGGGCTTAGTTGCTCCACGGCATGTGGAATCTTCCCAGACCAGGGATTGAACCCAAAATGAACCCAAAATGAACCCAAAATTGAACCCTGCATTGGTAGGCGGATTCTTAACCACTGTGCGACCAGGGAAGTCCCCAAAATGACCTAATTTCCCCTAATATGTCCAGTAGAGGACAAACTGTATATATATATCAGGTTATATATAATAAAATATATGCAACCATTAAAAATGTTTACAGTCTTTTAATGACATGGAAAATGCTCTGATATAATGTTATATGAAAAGGGCAGGATAGGGCTTCCCTAGTGGCGCAGTGGTTGAGAGTCCGCCTGCCAATGCAGGAGACACGGGTTTGTGCCCCAGTCCGGGAAGATCCCACATGCCGCGGAGCGGCTGCGCCCGTGAGCCATGGCCGCTGAGCCTGCGCGTCCGGAGCCTGTGCTCTGCAACGGGAGACGCCACAGCAGTGAGAGGCCCGCGTACCGCAAAAAAAAAAAGGGTAGGATATTTTAAAAACTGCATATGTATTATGATCTCAATAAACAAAAAAAATATGAAATACATATTCATGGAAAGAAATACAAGAAGGAAATACTCCAAGATGTTATCAGTGGTTATCCTGGATGATAACAGGTGATTTTTAATTTCTTCTTGACACTCTTCTGGAGGTTTCAATGTTTCTGTAGTGAGTACTCATTATTTTTATAATCATGGAGAATAAATTATGTATAATCATCAAGAACAATAAAAGTATAGTTTCTTCGAAAATAAATGGCAATATTTTAAATGTATGTGAGGAGTTTGTAAGCATGTATGAGAAAATGCTTAGGCTGTAATGTTTAATGAAAAAGGGAGAAATAAAAGAAAGTATATGGTATGATCATAACTACGTCAAAATAGTGCCTTGGCCAAAAAGTTCGTTCAGGTTTTTCCGTATGGAAAAACAAATTTTTCCATATTCCAAAATATTGCGTTGGCCAACTAACTTTTTTGTCCAACCCAATATATCCACAGGAAAAAGACTGAAAGAAATACCCAATATGTAAACACTGGTAGGATGAGTGATTTATTTTCTTTTAATCCTTCTCTATAATTTCCTATTTTTCTAAAAAGAGCAAAACTAATGTTTTTTCCTTTGTATAATCTTTAACCCTCAGTGTTCTTGATGAGGGAAGTCATTTACACCTGTCCTACCTGAATTACTGGCTTAGTTTCTACCAAGAATTAAATCACTACACTGCTTTAAATCTGTAATACTACTTGGCCAACACCCTCTAAAATTCCAGTCATAGCACAGTTTGCTAGATCTCAAAATAACTTTAAAGAGAGTGACAAAGGGAATTCCCTGGTGGTCCAGTGGGTAAGACTCCGTGCTCCCAATGCAGGGGGCCCAGGTTCAATCCCTGGTCGGGGAACTAGATCCCACATGCATGCCGCAACTAAGAAGCCCACATGCTGCAACTAAGACCCAGTGCAGCCTAAATAAATAAATATTAAAAAAACAAAACAAAGAGAGTGACAGAAAATTTCTCTTAAAGGACTTTGTCAATTGTTAAGAATAGCTCAGTTCAACATTTCTAAGCACTTGTTTCTGTCTGGCCCCATGCTTGAGGTTAGATATAAAAAAATAAATAAAAACACAGACATCCCTCAAGAAGTTTCCAGTCGAATAAGAAGTAAAGAGGCTGACTTTGCCTGTTTAGCTAAAATTCAAGAGGGGCTGAGACAAAATAATTTTCCTGAGAAAGAAACTAACCAAGTCATCAATATTTACTCAAGCTATACTTTGAGTCTCAAGATAGCAAATGAGAGACCTAATTTTGCTCCCATAGCTCCAAAAAAAACAAACTCAGCCACTAGAATTCCTATTTCTAGTATCACACTAGGCCCTTGATTTAGTGTTTTCTAACTGCAAACAATGTCACTAGTAAGAACTACCACTTTTTCTCTGCTATGGCAGCCACTTTACATAGATTCTTTCTAATCTTTACAACCATGAAACATGGGCATTCCAATTACCATTTTACAAACAAGAAAATTGAAATTCAGCAAGATTAAGTTCTTTGCCAAGAAAATATGAAGGGTATAAATGTCATACATGACCAAATTAGAGAAACTAACCACATTGGATCCTTCTGCTTACTCTAGAAATCTAAGAGCCTCCACCCCTTTCTCTAGTGGGGCAATAGTACAGAGATCACCACTGAGGTTCCATAGACAAGTTCGCTTTCTTGGCTAAACCAAAGCTTGGACCAGTAAGAGACAAAAATTAAATGAAATTCTTAATAATATTCCCTAGTGATTCTACAAGCAAAAATCACATTCCTAAAGCCCCGTCACTGTCTCCCTGCCTTCGGCACCTGTCTGATAAGCTGTTTCTTCTTTGCCGACTCTGGCATATTGTGAACATGTTGGAACAATTCTCTTAGTGCCTCTCCCGTACGCTGCTGGGTCTCCTCCTGATGAAGGCAGGAATCTCGCTGGTTCCATTTCTGAGATCTTGTCACTTGGAAGGAGCTGGTATGACACGAAGCTATCAGATCAAGATCATCCTATGGAAAATTTAAAAGAAAAGTGAATTAATATATCCTGCCAGGTTTGTTTCCAGATTCCCACCACACTGGAACAAAAAAAGGGGAGATGTGGGAAACATGGTATACTCTTACATGTAGGAACGAGAAAAATCTAAACACTATCATCAGATAAAGAGAAACCTACAATTATAGACTATATCAACAGCCCACTTCCATGACCTGCCCAGAAAACCTAAATTCATTTAGAATATTGTCACCAAAAATTATATTTATATAATAGGCCAGTTTTCAGAGCATCCTTTAATCTCACATAATTTTCATTGGTATCCTATGAGTTAAGCAGTGAAAGTATATTACTCCCATTTCATTGAAGAAGAAATTGAAGTTAAGCTATAAGTTTAAAACCATCTAAAAAATCATCTAGATACTAACATGACAGACCCATCTTAGAGACCAAGTACACTGGTTCTTGGCTGGTGCTCAAATGACAATATGTGATAACTACACAGCAGTGGTAGAGGAACAAAAACAACTCTCTAAGAAAAACCATACTCCAGTTAAACTAGCTGAAATAAAATCCTGTTTTCTTGGTCACACCAAATATTTGCTGAATGAGAGGTAGAAACCAACAGGAGCAGAAAAAAAAGCATAAGATGACAGCTTAAGTTTCTAATCAAGACAGACTAAAAAAACAATCATCAAAAAGTGCTTGTGATGTTTTTTTAAACTTCTCACTTTTAAAACTCAATAATCATGTAATCTTGTTAATAAGCATCACACATTTGCTTTCTAAAGCTCATAAGGTCTCAAGTCTTCTAGACATTTCAGAGTGTTACCTTACCACCAAACTTGAAAGAATGTATTACATAAAACTGTAATTTCATAACTAAAAATATTTAATACATTTGCTATTTACAGACTGTTTTTTTCAACTATAACACATTTTATTTTCTTATGTCTTTACTTTGATTTCATACTTTGTTTTAAAACTCCACTAATTTGGGCTTCCCTGGTGGCGCAGTGGTTGAGAGTCCGCCTGCCGATGCAGGGGACATGGGTTAGTGCCCCAATCCGGGAAGATCCCACATGCCACGGAGCAGCTAGGCCCATGAGCCATGGCCTCTGAGCCTGCACGTCCGGAGCCTGTGCTCCACAACAGGAGAGGCCACAACAGTGAGAGGCCCGCGTACCGCAAAAAAAAAAAAAAAAAAAAAAACTCCACTAATCTTAACTAGCTCTCTCCTTGTTTGGGCTAAGAGCAATTTCCTATTCTTACCTTTGATGCTTGCGTTCTAGAACCCAAATAGTTCAATCTGGCACATTCCCGAATATAAGCAGGAGCCTGGGCAGGATATAAAAGAAAAACAAGAACAAATGGTTAGCAGAATCTAAAATTCTTTCAGGTCATAAGGACAGGGGTTCTTAAAATGATCTGACTGGCAGATTACTCTGGAAAAACAAAAGATCCTCAAAATACCCTATTTCATAGTTTCCTTTTTCTTGCCACCAAAAAGATAGCTCAACAAATCCAACAGGAAAACTGTGACAAGACACTACTGTAGTTTTAAAAATCATATATGGCATATGTGTGTGTATATATATGATTTTTTCAAATAAGCCACAACAGACATTTGTAGTAATGTTTATATTTGACAGAAACTACCCCCAAATCCTCACAAATTTCAAGTGGTCCCTAAATCACATTTTAGAATCACTGTATAGAAAATACCATTTAGAATTACTATGGAGTAACAACAGACAAGGAGGAATTTAGCTTATTGGTATATTACCCGGAATCCTGTGATAAGCATCCTGACACAGTCCTAGTAGAAGTGTAAATAATGCAACCACTATGAAAGAGAATTTGGCAGCATCTAAAAAAATTACATTTTCATTTACCCTTTAAACCAGAAATTTCACTTCTGAAAATCTATCCTGAAGATATTACTCCAGAAATACAAAACATACTTGCATAAAGATTAATCAAAATATTAGACACAACCGAAATGTCTATTAATAGGAGGATGGTTAAATAAACTTTTATACATCCATACAACACAGTACTATGCAGTTATTAAAAATGAGAGAAGGGAGGGAGGGAAGAAACACTTTACGAACTGATATGAGTGATTTCCAGGATCTGCTGTTGAGTGAGAAAAGTTACAGAGCCGTGTATAAAGCACTTGTGTAAGGAAGAAGAGGAAATAAAAATATACACACATATACACAATAATTTGTTTTTACAAAAAGAAACACAAAGAAAACACTAAGAGAATAAATCAGAAAACAATGAAAATGGTTAGGGAAAGGACTGAAATTTCTCTAAATATACCTTTTTGTGTAGTTTTGACTTTTTAACCATATAAATATACCAGAGGTTCAAAAAATAAAATTAAATCCAAAAGGAAAAGAAGCAAACACTAAACCTGTACAACAACAACAAAAAAAATATATCTGTGTATCAAATTGAAAAAAAAAAAAAAGGGACTTCCCTGGTGGTCCAGTGGCTAAGACGCCATGCTCCCAATGCAGGGGGCCAGGTTCAATCCCTGGTCAGCAAACTAGATCCCACATGCCGAAACTAAGAGTTCGCATGCCGCAATTAAAGATCTCGCATGCTGCAACTAAAGATCCCGCATGTCATAACTAAGATCTGGCACAGCCAAATAAGTAAATAAATATGTTTTTTTAAATGATAACATAAGCACAGAGAAAGGAATTATTCCACCTAACTTTTGAAAACTGTATTCTGACTATACAACCTTAGTGAGATATATTCAAGGGAAAAGGAACTGTAAGGAAATCCTAAACTTCCATCAACAGATTTACAGAAGTTTATTGTTAGTAGTAATAGTTCTATTATTTTGAAATTAATTTATTATATTGTAGGATAAAGCAACTAACATATATAAATGCTATTAAAATCTGGAATTTACAATGTAAAAATTTACATTTATACAAATATAAAGTAAAAAAAGTCAAGAAAAAGCTCTGTAGTGTTAAATTATACTCCAATAAACATGTAAAAAAAAAATCCTCTGAACAACTATTTTAATCCTCTATTTTACTTTGAGGAAGATATGAAATTATTTTTTAGGATGTCTCAAATAGAGGGAAAAAAAGAAACCCTGATAAAGATTGAAGATGTATCTAAAACTACTGTCTCCATCAACAAAATCCATGTAAATACCTAAAATTCAGTGGAATAGCCAGTACATACCTAATTCACAGCCTGGAACTTCTGAATAGATCTGACCAATATATTTTTTTAAAAAACCTTCAAAACTATGTCAACAAATCCTGTTAATGTCTTGAAAATCAGAGTCCTGCTGTCAAGTCTCTTAAGCTATCCCTTATCTCTTTCCACTCAGCCTAGTGTCAAATATAGATGAGAGAAACACAGTCATTGCTACTAGCCTAAGCACATGTACTTTCTCTTCACAAATGGTATGTAATTATTTTGAGCTTAAAATAAATGAATAACAATATTATTTTAAAAATTTTAAAAAAAATCTGAATTGGAAATACTAATATGAACTAATGATTTCTTTTTAAAAAAATTTTAATTCTATTCCTTGCCCTCAAAGAGCCTAGAAGCAATGACACCCAAGAAACAATCAGTACGTATACCCAGTGTCAGTGGAAGAAATTAGGGCTCCCTGAAGAAAATAATTGATTCCAGGCCCAGGGCAGAGCAAGTATAAAGTAAGGTGGGGACATTTATGCCAGGATGGAAACACTCAAAGACTAATGGAGTCCTGTCAAAAAGACACAGCAGGAAGCAGCTTACAAGGGCTATCACAGGCCAAATTTGGTACAATTTGAAAATCAAAATTAACAACTGAAATTGACTAACACTTTGAATAACTAAAAATCCATGGGTCTACAGAGACTCATAATAAAAGAGACCAAGAGAGAGAAGGAAAGCTCTTCTCCAAAGAAGAAAGTCAGCTAATAAAGATTAATATAATTAGAAAATCACTGTTTTGTGATACACAATATAGTTATACTGTCCAGCAGGATTATCAGTGGATGCTAAACCATTATATTAGTTAATTGCCCTGCAGGTTACTTACTACTTGCAAAGGGGAAAATGTACCTTTATAATTGAGAGATGTGGCAAGTAGCAAAATTAGCATTACTGAGAGTAAGACAATCTACATTCTGTGCCTCCTAATGTGATGCAGTATGATGTATACAAACATCACCTATGAATCTTTGCCAAAAATGCTTAACCTGAATCTAATCAAGCCTCTAAACCTAACTTGTAGTTTATAGGAACTACATAGAAAGGGATGAAGGAACAGGTTAAATAACCTTGAAAAAACAGTAAGACAAATTTAAAATGTGGAATATTCTACAATAGGCCTGAATGCTTCAACAAATCAATGACATGAAGATAAAGGGTAGTAATTATTCCAGATTAAAAGTGATATAACAATCGAAAGCAACACATAAGCCTTGATCAGTTTATGTTTTGTTTTGGTTTTTTACATCTTTATTGGAACATAATTGCTTCACAATGGTGTGTTAGTTTCTGTTGTACAACAAAGTAAATCAGCTATATGTACCCATATATCCCCATATCTCCTCCCTCTTGCATCTCCCTCCCACCCTCCCTATCCCACCCCTCTAGGTAGTCACAAGGCACCGAGCTGATCTCCCTGGGCTATGCGGCTGCGTCCCACTAGCTATCTATTTTACATTTGGTAGTGTATATATGTCAAGTTTATGTTTTTTATATATTTTTAAATAAATTTATTTATTTATTTTGGCTGCATTGGGTCTTTGTTGCTGTGCACAGGCTTTCTCTAGTTGCGGCGTGTGGGCTTTCTCTAGTTGCGGCGAGTGGCGGCTACTTTTTGTTGCAGTGAGCCGGCTTCTCAATGCTATGGCTTCTCTTGTTGCAGAGCACGGGCTCTAGGCACGCGGGCTTCAGTAATTGTGGCACACAGGCTCAGCAGTTATGGCTCGCAGGCTCTAGAGTGCAGACTCAGTAGTTGTGGCGCACGGGCTTAGTTACTCTGCAGCGTGTGGGATCTTACTGGACCAGGGCTCAAACCCGTGTCCCCTGCATTGGCGGGTGGATTCTTAACCACTGCGCCACCAGGGAAGTCCAAGTTTACGTTTTTTAAAAAAGCAGCTATGAAATACATTCTTAGGACAACTGGGGAATTTAAATATGAACTGAATATTAGCTGATATGAAATTCTTGTAAATCTTCTTAGATGTGATAACAATACTGTGACTATTAGGAGAATATTCGTATTCTTAGGAGATGCATGCTTAAGTATTAAAGGACAAAATATCATGATATCAGTGGTTCAGGCAAAAAAAAAAAAAAAAAAGCATGAATATATAGAGGACTTCCCTGGTGGTGCAGTGGTTAAGAATCCGCCTGCTGACGCAGGGGCACGTGTTTGAGCCCTGGCCCGGGAGGATCCCACATGCCACGGAGCAACTAAGCCTGTGCGCCACAACTACTGAACCTACACTCTAGAGCCTGTGAGCAGCAACTACTGAGCCTGCGTGCCTGGAGCCCATGTTCCGCAACAAGAGAAGCCACTGCAATGAGGAGCCCACGCACAGCAATGAGAAGCAGTCCCCGCTCGCCGCAGCTAAAGAAAGCCTGCACGTAGCAACGAAGACCCAACGCAGCCAAAAATCAATCAATCAATTAATTAATTAATTTTAAAATATATATATATATATATATAGAGAGAGAGAGAGAGAGATAAAGCAAATATGGCAAATGGTGACATTTGTTGAATCTGAGAGTTATCTGTTTCACTCTTTCAACTTTTCTCTATATTTGAAAAACTTCACAAAGAAGTTTTCAAAAAAGAGTCTCATGACAAAGACATTATGCTATCTATAGTTTAATTTTTACCTTGGTAAATTATAAAGCAGAGCCAAAGGAAATTTCCTCCAAACAAGAATATGACAGCCCACATCACCTATTCTATAACTTCATTTAAAAACAAACAGAAAAAAAAACCTCTGCCCCAAAAAGATACTATGAGCTGAAGGGATACTCAGAAAGGGAGCCAGAAGCAGACAGGTTTAAATGAAAATCTGAGGGTCCAAGGTATTTTACAGTTCATAGGACTTCCCAGATAAAATGGGAATTGGCCTCAACTATATATACGTCATAATTCCCTAGGAAAAGATGTGGTGACTCCTATTGAAAAGAGAGAAAACCAGACTAGGTCAGATGGACTGATAACAGTAGAGGATAGAACTATAAATAGTTAGGAATAATTTTAGAGAAAAAAACAGAATGAGGCAACATAGAATCTGAGGATTAGGAGGTAAACCGTCCACCCAAGGAAACCTGAGAACAAGAAAAAGACAACAAAGGGACTTCCCTGGTGGTCCAGTGGGTAAGACTCCACGCTCCCAATGCAGGGGGCCCAGGTTGGATCCCTGGTCAGGGAACTAGATCCTGCATGCATGCCGCAACTAAGAGTCCGCATGCTACAACTAAGAAGCCCACACACCACAACTAAGAAGCCCGCATGCCGCAACTAAAAGATCCCACACGCGGCAATGAAGATCCTGAGTGCCGTAACTAAGACCCGGCGCAGCCTAAGTAAATAAATGAATAATTTTTTTTTAATTTATTAAAATAAAAAGGAAGACAACAAAGCACAAGAAGAACAAATCTGGGGTAAAGTAGGACCTCAGAATAAGTATAGAGCACACAGAACAATCAACCATTTTTCATCCAGGAACAGCTCAGGGAAGAACCTACTCAGCCAAAGTGGTGAAGCAGATGCCCACAAGGACAATGGTTCTCACTCAAATCCAAAGAGAAAAGTCCTGAGACTAAAATAAATCTCAAAAAAAAAAAAAAAGACATTCTTTGTCTCCTTTAGAGATAAACAGAGGCTCAAAGAGTGCTCACACTAGCCTGGAAACAAAGGTAAATAGCAAATAAGAATCAAAACCCCAAGGATGAGGAGCTAAAAGAGGGATCTATGGAAGAGAAAGGAAGAGTAAAAATAGAGAATGTCTAAAAGAATCTAATAATTAGAACTTGTACCAAGCCAAATTACATCTAGGAGACTGTACTCATGTTTTATCTCTAAGGTTTGTACAATCTGTATTCTCAAGATCCTCCACAGTGATATGTTATCTGACATAGTAAAAGGGACTTTGCTGGTGTGATTAAGTTAAAGACCTTGCAATGGGGAGAGTATCCTAGGCTATCCAGGCAGGTCCACTATAATCACATGGGTCCTTACAAGCAGAGAACCTTTCCCAGCTGTGGTTAGAAGGAAACATCACTATGGAAGAAGGATCAGAAAGACACAACATTGCTAGCCTTGAAGATGGAGGTAGGGGACTAGGATCCAAGGGGACTAAGATCCAAGGACTATGATCCAACTTCTAGATCAACCTCTAGAAGTTGGAAAAGGCAAGTAAACGGATTTTCCCCTAGAACATCCAGAAAGGATTGCATCCCTGCCAACGCCTTAATTTTAGCCCAGTGAGACTCATGTCAGACTTCTGACCTACAGAACTGTAAGATAACAAATTTGTGTTGTTTTAAGTCACTTTAAAAAAATCCTTCACAGTGAAGTACAACTTCATTGCATATTTGAATTGTACTGGACAATGAGCAAGAGAGAATGGGCTTTACAGGTAAAGAGATCAGAAGGTGGAAAAGTTAGAAACCATGAGACTCAATGAGATCTCTGAGAACCCACCTCTCTTTCAACTTGTGAGTGGTGGGCTATGAAAAGTTAATCTCATATCAGTGGTAACAAGAGAACGCAACAGAAGGAGAGTTCTATTAGGAACTGCACCTAGAAATTCCCCATCTTGATTCACAACTACTGTCAGTTAATTGCACTCTCCGTACACACAACTCCTCTCAACTTATTCCTATAAATCCATGCTTTGGAACTAGCTCTTCCCCTAAATGAGAAGTATATAAAGAACTGGCTTGAAAGATCTTTGTTCATCATTAAAAACCATTCTTTCTCCTGTTGTCCTATGTCTACTGCTCTAATTCACTTACCTAGATCTTGACTTCTAATTGACCATAATCTTTGACTTCGGCACCTAAGCCCTGACCCTTTGTTTTACAGCCTACTAAATCAAAGATTCTGATCTGTCATTTCTAAACTCTGGACTTTGGATCACTTGCCATCCTGTAGTGGGTAAATCCTATGGTGGCCTCCATGTTCACATTCTGCATAATTCCCTCTTCCTGAGTGTGAATGGACTTGTGACTTGTTTCTAACCAACAGAATATTGGTGACTGAATGTTGCTCCTGTGATGATCAGGTTATATAATATGCTAAAGTGATGGGATGGCATAACTGTGATTAAATTATGATATATACATTTATAATACATTACATATATAAAATATGTATTATATATAAGATATATATAAAATATATCTTCATCTGAATCTTGTTAGCACATACTAGAGAGACTCTCCTGTTGGCCTTGCAGAATCAAGCTACTATAAAGTAAGAAGAGAGACAAATTGAAGGAAAAACTATGTTAAACAAAAAGGAACCAAAACTAGCCAGAACACCTAGGCAAGAAAAAGAAATAAAAGAGAGCCAAATTGGAAAGGAGTAACATTATCTCTGTTCATAGATGATATGATCTTATATATAGAAAACTCTAAAGATTTCAAAGAAAAATTGTTAGAACTGATAAACAAATTCAGCAAAGTAGCAGGATACAAAGTCAACACACAAAAATCAGTTGTATTTCTATACACTAACAATGAACAATACAAAAAGGAAATTAAGAAAACAATTACATTTACAATAGCATCAAAAAGAATAAAATACTTAGGAATTAACTTAACCAAGGAGATGAAAGATTTGTACAATGAAAACTACAAAACATTAACGAAAAAAATTAAAGTCAACATAAATAAATGGAAAGACATCCCCTGTTCATGGATTGGAAGACTTAACACTGTTAAAATGTCAATACTACCCAAAATAATCTACTGCAATCCCTATCAAAATCCCAACGATAGTTTTTGTAGAAATAGAAAAATCGGGACATCCCTGGTGGCGCAATAGTTAAGAATCCGCCTGCCAATGCAGGGGACACAGGTTTGAGCCCTGGTCCCGGAAGATCCCACATGCTGTGGAGCAACTAAGACCATGCACCAAAACTACTGAGCCTGCGCTCTAGAGCCCGCAAGCCACAACTATGGAGCCCACATGTCACAACTACTGAAGCCCGAGCACCTAGAGCCTGTGCTCCGCAACAAGAGAAGCCACCGCAATGAGAAGCCCACGCACTGCAACCAAGAGTAGCCCCCGCTTGCTGCAACTAGAGAAAGCCCACGCACAGCAACAAAGACCCAACGCAGCCAAAAATAAATAAATATATAAATAAATTTATATATTAAAAAAAAAGGAAATAGAAAAATCCATCCTAAAATTCATATGAAATTTCAAGGGACCCCCAATAGCTAAAACAATTTTGAAAAAGAACAATGCTAGAGGACTCACATTTCCTTATTTCAAAACTTACTACAAAGCTACAGTAATCAAAACAGTATGGTACTGGCATAAAGATAAACATATAGACCAACTGAATAGAATAGAGTCCAGAGATAAACCCTCAAATATACGAATTTTCAACAAGAGTGGCAAGACTATTCAATGGGGAAAGGACAGTTTTTTCAACAAATGATGTTGGTAAAACTGGATATCCACATGCAAAAGGATGAAGTTGGACCACTACCTAATACCATATACAAAAATTACCCAGAATAGATAAATGTAAGATGTAAAACAATAAAACTCTTAAAAGAAAGTAAAGGGCAAAGCCTTCACAGCATTGGATTTGGCAATGATTTCTTGCATATGACACCAAAAGCACAGGCAACAAAAGTAAAAAATAGACAAATGGGACTTCATAAAAATTTTTAAATTTTGTGCAGCAAGACACTATCAACAGAGTAAAAGGCAATCCACAGAATGGGAGGAAATACTTGCACATCATAAATCTGATAAGGGATTAATATCTAGAATATATAAAGAACACCTGCAACTCAATAACAAAAAAGCAAACAACCCAATTCAAACATGGGTGGGAATTCCCTGCTGGTCCAGTGGTTAGGACTTGGTGCTTTCACTGCTGTGGCCTGGGTTCAATCCCTGGTCAGGAAACTAAGATCCCACAAGCCGCATGGTGCAGCCAAAAAAAAAAAAAAAAAAAAAAATGGGCAAAGGACTTGAATAGACATTTCTCCAAAGAAGATACGCAGATAAGCAACAAGCACATGAAAAGATGTTCAACATCACATCACTAATCATTAGGAAAATGCAAATTGAAACTACAATGAGTTACCACCTCACAACCATTAACACAGCTATAATCAAAAAAAATTCCCAAAACAAAGTAACAAGTGTTGGTGAGGATGCAAAGTAATGGGAACCCTTGTGCCTTGTTGGTGAGACGGTAAAATGTAAGCATTATAGCAACTATGGAAAACAGTATGGCAGTTCTGTTAGAATTACCATATGATCCAGCAATTCCACTTCTGGGTATAGAGTCATACCTCAGGATCCAAGGTTACTGGTTCCAGGATTTCCCCATGGATACCAAAATCCACAGATACTCAAGTCCCTTATATAAAATGGCACAGTATCTGCATATAACCTATACACATCTTCCTGTATACTTTAAATCATATGTAGATTACTTATAATACCTAATACAATGTAAATGCTATGTAAATAGTTGTAAATACAATGTAAGTGATATATAAATAGTTGCTGGTGTGCAGCAAATTCAAGTTTTGCTTTTTGGAACTTTCTAGAATTTTTTTTCCAAATATTTTTAATCTGCCATTGGTTGAATCTGTGGATGGGGAACCCACAGATACAGAGAGCCAACTATATACCCAAAAGAATTAAAAACAGAGTCTAGAAGACATATTGTATGTCCATGTTCAGAGAAGCATTATTCACAAGCACTAAATGTGAAGGGAACCCAAGTGTCCTCAACAGATGAATGGATAAGCAAAATGTGGTATATACAGTGAATGAAATGTCAGCCTTAAAAAGGAAGGAAATCCTGACAAATGCTACAACATAGATGAACCTTGAAGACATTATGCTAAAGGAAATAAGCCAATCACTAAAATTGATTGATTCCACTTTTATGACATACTTAAAGTGGTCAAAATCGTACAGACAGAAAGTAGAATGGTGGTTGCCAGGGCCAAGGGGGAGGCATGAATGGGGAGTTATGTGGTATAGCGTTTCACTTTTGCAAGATGAAAAGAGTTCTGGCGATGGATGGTGGTGATGGTTTACATAATAATATGAATGTAATTAATGCCACTGGCCTGTACACATATAGTAAATGTTGTCATATGTATTTTACCACATTTTTCTTTTTTTTAATTGAAGAAAGACAAAAAAAGAACCAGAACTGAGTGGTCTTAAAAATTCTCAGCCTTGGGCTTCCCTGGTGGCGCAGTGGTTGAGTGTCTGCCTGCCGATGCAGGGGACATGGGTTCGTGCCCCGGTACGGGAAGATCCCACATGCCGCGGAGCGGCTAGGCCCGTGAGCCATGGCTGCTGAGCCTATGCGTCCGGAGCCTGTGCTCTGCAACGGGAGAGGCCACAACAGTGAAAGGCCCACATACCGCAAAAAAAAAAAAAAAAAAAAAAAATTCTCAGCCTTTCCAGATGGCAAAAGATGCTAAAATTAAGAAATTCACCATCAGGAAAGTATACTCTAAAGAAAAGGCCAAGGATGTGACTATGCAACTTTTTGCTAAAAATCTTAGAAACATTAAAAGGTCAGAATATTCAGTTACACAAAGGGCCCTTTCAAAGAGTAAAAGGTATGCCTACCAGATACTCTCAATCCAACCAGAGGGCCTCCAGGAAGCTTAAAGGTATTGTCCCTCAGCCTTCTCAGCAAGAGTCCAAGAAAGAGATGGGTTTATCTTTAAATTTATCTTCTGAGTGAATCCCACTAAAATCCACAGAGACCCACTAAATTATTGAGAAAATCATGTTGACAGACACACTGCTAGTTTGCATTAAAAAGGACAATAAATACAAGATGAAAGGAGGCTGTCAAAATTCTACTGGCTGGAAGCAGACAGGATAAAAGTACTCTGCTTCCAACATCTGCTGTCTTTCATGAAAAAGGAAGGATGACTCGGGCATGGAGCCAATTGCCCAGGGGGCAGAGCCCTACTCAGCTTCTAGGTACCTCCATATTCTTCCCCACCTTAGTTGTTCCCTCTGAGTTTTACCACTGTCCGATCTGGTTTCCAGTTCCAGTCAGGGCCTTTCTTATCTAGTCATCTTAATAGCCCTCTCAGGATCCCACCGTGTTCCATCCTCCTTGTCCAAATCCCATTCATTACCTACCTTAAAAAGTTTCTGAGAGTGTTTAATCATAAAAGTCATCCCATTGTTTAACTTTGTGATATTCTCTTGAAGGTCATTTGCAGTGACCTATTCAGAGCAAAAGAAACCAAAAAAGGGAGATGAAAAGCTGGGAGGTAGAAGGCAGATACTCCCATTTACTTATCAGTAAGCTAATTCTTTCAAACATACAATAGTTTCTATCTCCAAGAAAGCTGACTCTAATACAACATTTAATTCTGGAAAGGTTTTTTGGTTCAGCAGGTTTCCACTAGAGATGATATAATCTAGGAAGAACCACGTGTCCCTGAAGTGATCAGGAAATCCTTGAGAACCAATCTTCATTTCCTAATTCTGCCTGATAATCAGACATACATGCAGAGTTACTAAAGAAGATCTACCCTGGGAAAAGGGGAAAGAAGAATAGAATCTGTAACAATCACCAAGGACATTGCTCTCTAGAGAAACTACAGTTTCTCCAAAGACGAAAGAGAACTGTCACTACTAATTGATACCAGAGGTGACATCTGTTTCTTAAAAACACAGTCACATGGTCACTGATTACCTTCTCTTGTTTCCTCTGCCTTTTTTTTAAGCACTTCAGCATATCTACTATACCAAAGCCCGCATCCTCAGCATGTATCTTTGTTA
Organism: Lagenorhynchus albirostris; assembly: GCF_949774975.1. NCBI lineage: Eukaryota > Metazoa > Chordata > Mammalia > Artiodactyla > Delphinidae > Lagenorhynchus > Lagenorhynchus albirostris. The sequence goes on from NC_083110.1 coordinate 53,947,531, forward strand.
CTTAATGTTTGCTTATACTAAGACCTCTTTCACAGGCTTCTCTTTACAGTCAATGCTTTCCTTTACAGTCACAGATCACTTACTCCTTTTCAGTCTCAGTGAGCTCGTTCTAAAATTCTTTCACTACGAGGCTTTATCTCCTTAACATGGACAAATGTTGGTGTGTCTTTTTCTTCTCACACACCTCCCCTTCATCAACCTTTCTCTGGGCAGAAGCTCTTCCTGGCCCAGAGCTTTATATTATTTTTTCACTAGTTGCCTGTTAGGCAAAACATCTTACACAACCTCTCTCCTTTACCTTCCTTTTCTCATCCTATAATCCCCAAAATCTTTTATAAGTCACTATATCCCATCTATTTCTATTATCTTCCCAACAATCCTGTCAAGTAAGTGGAAAAGGTGCTATTATGCCCAGCTTACAGAGGAGGAGCCTACGCATAGAAAGAGGAAAGGACACAGTTAACAGGGGTTTGCAGCTTCCAACCCAGTTATCCTGACTCTAATTCCATCATACAGTAAAACCTATTTTATGAATGGACAGGAATATGAAGCTACGTGCTTCCAGGCCAAGAATTAGTTCAAAAGCCTTAAGATAATGCACTTCTCGTGTAAGTCACTAAGAAGGGCATGGTCTCAGTAATAAGAAGCATATTCAGCTTTATTTAAGGAGAGTACATCTATAGGATATAGAAAAGCTACAACAAGGCAGGATTGCTCTCTGTGTCATCTTATCTAAAAGCTCAGTGACACTATCCTGTAAGATCATACAGCTCTATTCTAAATTTATACCATTCAATCTTCAGAAATCAATTTGATTTCCCAAGAAGGCTTTCATGTTAAGAAGGAATTTACATTGACCAGCCAAAATCAGTATTCTAGTTTATTTAGTAGTTATATTTTCCTCTAAGAATTTCCACTAATAAATTGCTAATCAGGTTTGTCAAGAGATTGACTTATAATTTATAAGCAAGATTAACAAGAATTGGCCCCCTCAGGTTTAATAACTCTTAAATGAACTAATAAAGGAAGTTCCTAGCCTTGTAAAGCTGAAGACTAGACCTTGGGCCCTTGATAACCTCACCAAGGTACAGCCATAGGACGAGGGCCAGCCCAAGAAAACCAAGCAGTCTTTCCTTTTTCCCTCAACACTTACATTTTTTGGCCACAAGACATGGGGCGCAAACATAAGGGCAAGGTTATAGGCAGACATCTTATTCTTGTCTTGTTTCTTTGCTGTCTGGTACAGGAGATCAAGCAATAACTTCAGCAAGTTACGATTGGGTGGAGGGAGAATGAGGAATAGCAACTGAAGAGCCTCAATTTGCCGCTCTTTATCTGGTACATTGGTCTTGTTTCCTTTATCATCAAACTGCATCAAATCTTGAGGACAAAAGAGGTGATTGCAAAGGAGGGAGAAAATACAAGCAAGAAAAAAAATCAATGCTCCTACTATTTATTATAATCAAAGAAAGAAGAAAAAGAATCAAGCATAAATAGAGATTATAACAAAATATAATAACAAAATAATGTCAATACAACTCAATAATTAAAAGAGAAAAACCCCATCAAAAATGGGCAAAAGACTTAAATAAACATTCCTCCAAAGAAGACATACAAGTGGCCAGTAAGCATTTGTATACTCAGTATCATTAGCTATCAGAGAAACGTAAATCAAAACCAAAATGAGATACTGCTTCATAACCAGAGGTGTGGCTATAGTCAAAAAGACTGACAATAACAAGTGTTGCCAAGAATGCTGAGAAAATTAAACTCTCCTACACTGCTGGTGGGAATGTAAAATGGTGTGATCACTTTGGAAAACTGTTTGGCAGTTCCTCAAAAAGTTAAACATAGAGTTACCATATGACTTAGCAATCCCATTCCTAGGTATATACTCAAGAGAAATGAAAACATGTCCACACATATCTTTAATAATGCCACCCCTTCACATTTCCTCACCAAGATATTTTACTGCTAAAAAAATATGAGAGTGAATTATGCCCTGATAACAGGATGATCCAGGCAGCTCCTTATGGAGTCAGAATCATTGTTTCTCCCCTAACAAACTACACAGGTTATCAATAAAAACAGTCCCCTAGATAATCAGAATTTCAAAAGACACTGAAAACCATTTGGGTATAATTCATATAGACCTGAAAATGATAACAACGTGTTGTTGAAACTGTTTAACTTCAAAAATAATTCCAGGTGTAGGAAAGGCAGATAATATTTCTAGAAACTGTCCCCTGTTAATATGAAATTGAAAACAAAAATCCCTCCCAGTTATCAGCAAGGGGTACCAAACGATACACCTGTGCCACACCTCAGTATGATATCAAAGAACAGTGAATCATGGGGTGGTGGAGGGGCGGTTTCAGATACTGCACTAAATAAACTCAACAGGAAAGCAAACAGAACAAGCATTCTTCATGTTAACCCTTATAAAAAGAACTTATCAATATTTCCCATATCTTTTTCAAATATCCAACAACTTTATTTCTCCCCCAAAATAACTGTAAAGTTATGTAACACTCTAGTAATATTTTCTCATTTGTATCATCTAAACTGTTCCTGAAAGTGCTAAAAAAAAAATCTAATCTTATTAGATTTTAGAAATTCAAAACTCGGTTTTTATTTTAAGTAGTAAAAATTATTCAAAAGAAAAAAATTTTCTATTTATTTTCTTAAAATTAGAAGCAAGAGTAAAAGACTCAAGGGTAGAAAACTAAGTAAATATAGTATGGATGTGGATGCTGTGTGCGCTTAGAGCCTATTGCAGCATAACAGCTGTGCAATTTAAGAATGAATAACACAAGCACAAAGGAGAAAGAGGAAACTATTTATGAGCTGAAAATGGAACATTCTCCAAAACACAGTAAATGAAAAAAGCAAACCACAGAACCATGTGTATAACACCCTACCATTACATAAAAAGAAAGAAAAAGAATATATGTAGGTGTTTGTAAGTGTCTAAAATATCTCTGTAAGGATACATTAGAAATCAATAGCATTGGTTCCCTCTCGGAAGAAAAACTGAGTGCTGGGAACAGGGGTGGGAAAGAGGCTTTTCACTGTATACTCTTTGAACCTTTTGAATTTTAATTCATGTGAATGTATTGCCTATTTAGAAAACAAGTAAAATTATTTATAAGAAGCAAATTTCCAAGAGTAGAGATGATCTCAACTGAGGCATATTAATACTTAGCAAAAGCCTCAAACTAAGGCAAATATACAAAACTGTGACTACTGATTTGGGTAATTGATTTGGGTGTGTCAATCAATCCGGTGAAAAGCATACATAAATTAAGCAACTAAAATGTTCACAGCACAATGCTAGGATCCATCAGGAATACAAAAATAGGTAAAACCCAGACTTTATCTTCAAAGAAGTTTATTCCACAAAAAAAAATTTTGACAAAATCAACCATAACTAGCCAATGCTTATGAGTATTCAGAGAGCCCAGAAATATCATGAAGTCAAACAATATTAACAGAAGCACTGCTGTGGGTTACAAACAACAGAATATTCCAGATGACTTTACTAAATTGAAAGAAATGTATTCACATCTCTTTCTCACCTCCTATACTCACCAGCAATTTTGAGGTGTGCATGAAAATGTTTATGTGTCAGCAGGGGCTCAGGTAACTCTCCTAGAAACATCTTCAGCAAGGTAGCAACATCATTTGAGTGAAACTCCCCTGATTCCAAGTCGATATCAGTTCCATTATTGAGAGCATCCCTTAAAATCTGCTGTCGGACACTATTCCCTGGTACTCTAAACAAACCCTCTACTCTCAAGTCTGTTCAGCATGGAAGAGAAACAGAGGACATGAAAAAGGAAATAAAAAGAGGAATTATGATTAAAATAAGTCATCTAAAAGACCACTTTATACTTGAAAGACCCTTTACAAAGAACTTGAAGGACGTTTTTGTCTTTCTTCCCAGATTAGTTTAGAACCTACTGGCCCCTGAGGAAACATATCTGAACATCCCTGAGCACCCAGAGATCTCCCAGACTGAGACGTGGTCCACCCAGGAGTCACTGAACCTCCTGAGGCACACCTGGAAACTGAATTTAACCTTTTTTTTTTTTAATTTTCTGTTGAAATATAGTTGATTTACAGTGTTGTGTTAGTTTTAGGTGTACAGCAAAGTAAGATATATATATATATATATATATATATATATTCTTTTTTAGATTCTTTCCATTATAGGTTATTACAAGATATTGGGTATAGTTCCCTGTGCTATACAGTAGGTCCTTGTTGGTTATCTATTTTATATATAGTAGTGCGTATATTGTTAATCCCAAACTCCTAATTTATCCCTCCTCACTCCCTGAATTTAACCTTAATAGTCAGAATGGGCTTGAAAAATAAGTTGGAAGAAAGCCAAATCTCCCTGAAGGCCCCTTCCAGTGGGTCATCTCAGACTTTGCTGGAGGGGCCAAGTTCATCTGTGGGGGTTCATTGCTCCTGTAAAACAGTTTCCCAGCCTAAAATGAATCTAGAGTCTCTGTGCTCCCCAGGAATTAAAACTCTAACCTATCAGATCACCTTTCAGTCTAAGAGATTCCCAGAAGCTCAGGGTCATCCCAACTAAACGATTCTTCCCTCCCACCTATATTTTAAGCTAATCTAAGGGGATAAAAAAGATGAGACATATTGTTTTGGTTTGACCTGGAAGAAGCACGAGAGTTATGTTTTCAGCTTAGGTCCATATTTCTTTGTATAACCCCCTAATTCAGGGGTCCAAGTTCAAATGCCTACAACGCCAGGCTGGTAACAGTAAATGAATGAACAGGAACCCTAGCAAACTGAGGAGCACCTACCTGTGCTCCAGCTGACTGTGTCCAAGTGGCAACAGGGCCCAAGGATGCTAGATCTTCCTATTATTTCCTATTATCCAAAGAAGTTGAAAACCTGGACTGTTTCCATTTTAAAAGACTGATAACTTATTTTATTTTTAATTTAATCCTTTGCCAAACAAACAAAATATGAATATAGATGACTTAAACTCTTAGGCTGTCAGTTTGCAACCTCTGCTCTAGCTCCTAGCACAATGTCCCATATAGAATAAGACATAAATAAGTGTTAGTGTCAAATTTATCAAGACATCACATAAAGCCACACATTTCATATACACTCAGCTCTGCCAAACACTTAGAGCAATGACATAACCAGTATGACTACTAAAAAAATGAAAAAGGAATTAAGTGAAGAGTGTATTTTAATCAGAGAATTCTAGAGATGAAAAGTATCTTTGGCAATAAATTATGCTCCCTGGAGTAAATGTTATAAAGGAGCAACGTATTTTTACAGAAGAAATGTCTCTTTCAGTCAAGGGGAAATTGTGATTTCATTGACACTATCTAATGTATATATACCTTTGAGAGTATAAAACAAATCAATATATGAGATGAAATTTAAAAGGAAATATATTTAGAAACATACCACCTGAAATTATCATTGATTAGTGTCTTTGTTGATGGTTAATTGTCACCTAACAATTGCTAACTCAAGGATGTTAGCTCCCAGTAGAAAACTGACAATTCTTCATTAACAAAGAATGACAAAATTTCAAGTAGTCTTACTTTTGTGTAGATATTCAATCAGTTGGTATATACGGGCAATGCCTTCCTCTGTCAGTGGGGATCCAAATATTACTCCTTTTTCTGAAAAAAACCATACAATAGAACAAGGCTATATTTTCCACAAATAGTACAAAATCAGCATACTTAAAAGCAACATACCCCTCAAGTATATTATGTTACAGTTTAGCAAGTATTTTCACAGGGTCAGTAAACAAAAACCTTAAAGTTGGAAGTGTACCAGAAAATGTAATCAGAAAACTCTCAATCAACTCTCTGCGAGTTTAATCTTAGATGGTAGGTTCCTTGAAGGCAAAGACCATCTTCTTATTTAAGTAGCAATACCTAGAATATTGATATGTAATTTAAAAACAAACAAAAAATAGAACTTAGACCCATGATTGTCAGAGCATGATAGATTATCCACTAGAGTTGGTATAGGGTCTGATCTGTTATAATGTTTAAACTTTTTTTGCTGCCCTCAGGATTTCCTAATATTTAAAAAAACAGGGGCTTCCTTGGTGGTTCAGTGGTTAAGAATCTGCCTGCCAATGCAAGGGACATGGGTTCGAGCCCTGGTCCGGGAAGATCCCACATGCCGTGGAGCAACTAAGCCCGTGTGCCACAACTACTAAGCCTGAGCTCTAGAGCCCGCAAGCCACAACTACTGAGCCCACGTGCCACAACTACTGAAGCCTGCGCGCTTAGAGCCCGTGCTCCGCAACAAGAAAAGCCACCGCAATGAGAAGCCTGCGCACCGCAACAAAGAGTAGCCCCCGGTCACCACAACTAGAGAAAGCCAGCGCACAGCAACGAAGACCCAACACAGCCAAAAATAAAAAATAAATTTATTTTAAAAAATAAATTAATTTAAAACAATTAAAAAACAAAATAGTACCTCTTTAACATCTTATCAAAAGCAGTGTTAATAGTCATAATTTATTATATATATCACTAATAACTTATTTCTGAGAAGGCTTTTTTTGGGTGATTCACAGGTATTTGCCTTATCAAAGCATTCCATGGAATGAAAACATTTGAGAACTACTGCAATAAAAAAATGTTCAAACTTTCTTTACTGTACTCACCAGCTGTGAAACTTTGTATCTTTAATATTATTTTAGTATAGTATTAATAGGGCATGAAAATCAAGGTGCCCCTGATAACTACCTAAACTAATCATGTTATGTCTTGGGGACTGATATATATGCTTTAATTTATCTAGACAGTTTTTATAATTTTTATTAATATTACTTAAGGTTTTACTACTCATGTAAATGAAAAATGACAAAAAGTGCTTTATAATAATAGAAACTCCTCCATGAACATGCAGATGTTCAGAATGAAGCCCAGGGAGCAGCTGAGACCTGTCCCCTTCACAGATACATCTCCTACCCTTTCGCTTGAGAGACATTAGAGACCGGAAGAATCCTGATGCCGGGCCGGCCCCACCAGGCAACTTAAGGTCCACTTCTCCCATCAGCTGAGCCAACTCAGTTCCAGGCAAGTCGATGAGCCTTGTGATATTGCTGACCACCAACTCGGTGAACACCTCAGGTTTCTCATGTCGGAGTTTCTCCACAAAAAAGTCAGGATTGAAGATAATGGGCTGACTTCGAAGGGAAGAGTCATTGCAGATAACAAAATTGCAGATGGCATCTCTGAAAACATGAAACAGAAGAATCTTTGGGGGGATCATTTTTAATATGGGTTTCGCATTCCCTCTCGACCATACAATTATTCATTCTTTCTGTGGGCATATATATAACCTACAGACTGGTCTTTTGAAAACCTAATCCCCAATCTGCTGACTGCATAAAAGAAGACAATTTGGGCTTGTTGCTGTTTAGGTTATATCCACCTTAGAATTTTAGTTTAAAGAAAAGACACCAAACAGCCTCTATGATATGACCTGAATTTGCCTCTTAATTTTAGGCATTCACTGCAAGAAGATAGAGATCCTTACAGCCTCCTGAGTCTAAGAGTATATTAGAACTGGCAGTCACATAGACCACTTTCCTTATTAAAACAGTCAAACCCTAAACTATTACCATTAAATTCTTGTAAAACATCAGAACTGCAGCTGTTCCCCCTAACACAGCAATGGGTAATCATTAAATTAAGGCCTTCCTGGGAGTATAGCCAGCACTGTATGGTATTTTCCATCCAGTGATTAACTGCTGACAGTAACACAGGCTAGTCGCAAATGCCACAGAAACCATGTGACAGTGAGCATGAGACTACTGAAGAGCTAAAACTATATCTAAACAGTATAGTAGACATTTTGAAAACATTTACTCTACCCTTAGGGTTCTTTGGTTCCTGAGTCCCTACACAGGCAGGTGTTTCCTTATAATCAGTCCCCTTCAACTGAGCCAGGCGCTTTGGATTCTGTTCCTCATAACCAAAAAGCCTTCACTAGAATGGAAGGCACTTACAGGTACATAAAATAGATATTAATTCAGCCTTGCCAAGGTTCAGAAATGGGTTTTATTTTAAAATCCTTCATTCTGGATGGCTTTGGCCCATCGTCTAAGTCCAAACTTTGCTCAGACAGGTTCTTCCTCTCTAAGGCACTTTAAAAAATTCTGTATTTTGCTTCTAATTTTACTCTTCTATCACTGAGTAATACTCAGCAGATATGTTCTGTTGGCCCTTGATCATAGCTGGTTTTCCACTCCTAAATTATTTGGGCTATACTTCTAGCAAAGCTCCTCTGACTCTCAGAAATATTTTCTTCCCTATTGTTTTCTAATTTTAACATGTTACATATAAGAACTGTATTATTCCATCTCTTGTAGCAGACACATCACCACTTGTTTGTATCCATTATCAATCATCTCTAATGGCTTATTCTAATTTTCATTATATAAACAGCCATCTATTATACAACCAATGAGTAAATGTAACACAAGCCAGAAAGGACAAGTCATCACATCTGTCAGACAAAGCTGAAATCCACCTGACTCAATCAAACATTCCCACAATAAAAACAATCACAACTTAAAAGTTTCCACAACACCCTAGGTACCAAAGCACTGTTCCAGGAAAAATGATATCTCTAAACATTAAATATAACTAATCTTTAACACACTTTGCCAATACTACATGGAACTTCTTTTTTTCTGGCCACACCACATGGCATGTGGGATCTTAGCTCCCCTGCAGTGGAAGCACAGAGTCTTAACCACTGCACCGCCAGGGAAGTCCTACATGGATCACTTTTAACATGGTATAATGAAAACAAGGCATGGGTAAATTTCAAAGTTCATCTCTACTTCCCTGAAAAGTTATTACATAATTTTATTCAACAGCCCAAATCTTCAGTTGGTGGCTACTAAATTTCTTTTCTCTAAAATGATAACATAAGAATTTACATAAAAATTATGAATGTGTATTTTCAAGCCAAAAAGTCATTAAAGAAAGAGAACTTAAAAAGCTGTTTCCTCAACCTTTTTATACACTAAGGTTATTTTTCCTGTATAAATTCCTGTATAATTTTCCCTGTATAATCATTGGCAAATGATTATAATACAAGCCAAATAAAATCAAAAGCAATTTCATCCTAAGCATTGACAAAGCCTTTTTTTTTAATGTCAGCTTATTTCAGTCAAGAAATGAGTCAATAGACAACTATTACTTATAATCACTGCCAATGAGAAATTACTACTCTACTGAGAGAGCCAGAAAATCATGAAATGGGTTAGCACCGAAAAGAGTCTTAAAATTTATCAGATCTAAGCTTTTATGGATGTCACATCCCTTTTAATTCTGAAAAACAGAATCCAGATCAAATTAATTCTAACATATAAATGTACATGAATAGCATCCATTATATTCTTAAAGTAGAAACACATACATACATATAACCTCCAGATCTTTAGTTTATTAATATCCAGAGTAAGACTCAGTTGAGATTCCAAAACTTATATCACAGTTGACCTTCAGGCACTAAACTGGATCAAATAGACAAGTAGAAAGGAGCCGAAGGCACAAAACCCTACTACATCGTTTCTCAACAGAATCCTTTCTACCTTGCGGTCTGCTCCCTCTGAAATAGGTAGAATAGGTAGGAGAATAAATAAGTTCAAGGCTGCCCCTACCTATTCACAAGGAATACAAGAAAGAGACACCTTAGGAGTCCTAATACACAAGTAACAAACAAGCAATCTCAGTTTCTTTTCCCCTTCTGCTTTTTCTCCCCTTCCTTCCCATAATCATTCACTTTTGTTTTGTCTCACTTTAACTTCTTTAACCTAGTTCTTTTTTTTTCCTCTCCTTCACTTTTTCTGAGTGGAGCATGTGGTAAGACAAAAAGTAAGGGAGAGAAGTGGTTAAAAAAAAGGAAGTAAAATGGAAGATAAGAGATGGAAAAGACAGATATAGTAGGTTATGTTTTTAAATTATCCCCATATCACAAAGTCCGCTAATCTCTTTCCATGGAATACATAGTACCACAATATAAAGCTGAGAATATCACAGAACATGGTCAAGAACTTAAGAGAAGGGCTAAAGAAAAATACTATTTTTAAGCAAAAACAACTTCCTCCTCTACAGCATCTAATTTTAAAACAAACTCTAAGTTTGCTCAAGTTTAAGAAAAAAATTAATTTCTTACATAAATGCTGAAAGCTTCTGATGAGGCATTGGTAAATCGAAGAGACAGGAAAAAAGCTTTCTCCTTGTTCGTTGTAACAAAGAAACCCTCCTTTCCCTGCCCCATCACAGCCTACACAAATTCCAGACATGTTAGAGGACACAAGGGCACATTATGGGGCCTGAAAGGCAGTACTTATTAGGACTCTAAGCACTCATCTGCAAGTAGGAACAAAACAGAAATTAAAAACTGGACCAAGTGAATTGTATTTGCCAACACATAGATGAAACGCAAGAGTAGTCTCCCATCACACTGAAAGTTGTATTAGACAAAACAATCACACAATATAAACAGTATAAGGACAAGCAGTTTTATAATATAAAAGGAAGGGTGATCCCTACCTCACGTCATACACAAAAAATAAATTCCAGACAGAATAAAGATCCAAATATGAAAAGCCAATTTTTTTTATTTTTATTGGAATATAGTTGCTTTACAATGTTGTGTTAGTTTCTACTGTACAGCAAAGTGAACCAGTTATACATGTACATATATACATTCTTGTTTAGATTCCCTTCCAAAAAAGTCAAACTTTAAAAAGAATAAATTAATGAGGCAGAAAAAAGACTTCTTAAACATGACATAAAATGCACAATCCACAAAGAAAAGATTGAAACATTTAACTACATTAAAATTTTAAATGTCTGTTCAACAAATAACATTATAAACAAAGTTCTCAAAAAATGAAGTCGCAGTGCCTCTGGAGAGAGGAACTGGATGAAAGAACAGGAGTGGGAGAGAAACTTTTCACTGTATGCTTTTTTGTATTTTCTGGATTTTTGACTCGTGAACATACTACCCATTCATAATAAATAAATAAATAACAAATAAATGTAAAACTTTAAAAGTAATAATAAAAGACAAGCCATAAACTGAAAAAAAAATTTGTCAAAAGATATAACCAAGTAATTCATAGAAGAGGGGTCTAAATGACTAATAAACATGAACAGAATCTTAACTTTAGAAGTTATCAGGGTAAAGAAAATTGAAAAATGGTATTTTTCCCCACCCATCATTTTGGCATAAACTATCAGATTCAGGTGATATCTTCTTATTCTTAGTTTGCTAAGGGTTATTTATTTATTATCATGAGTCTGTGCTTAATTTCATCAAAATTTTTTGACAATCATATAATTTTTCTCCTTTATTTTGTTTATGTAGTGAATGAATGATTAATGTTAAACCAGCTGGGCATTTCTAGAATAAACCCAATATTATAATAATGTATTATCATTTTTATATATTACCGAATTTGGTTTGCTAATAGTTTGTTTAGGTTTCTCCATTTATGTTCATAAGTGAGATTATCGTGGAATTGTTCTTTCTTATATTGTCTTCATTAGGTTTTGTATCAAGGTTGTGCTGGCCTTACAAAGTGAGTTGGGGAGTGTGTCCTATTTTTCTGTTTTCTGAAAAAGTTTGTGTCATTTCTTCTTTAAATGTTTGATGGAATTGGCTGATGAAGCCATCTGGACTTAGAGTTTTCTTTGTAAGGTTTTTAATTATATATACTCAATTTATTTTGTGTTACAGAACTATTAAAATTTTCTATTTCTTCTTGTATTAATTTTGGTAAGCCAGATATGTCTAGGGTTTTGTCTATTTCACATAAATATTCAAACTTTACTGGCATAAACTTGTTCATAATATCCTCTTAGGAGCTTTTTGATGTGTCCAGGTTCTGTAGTGATGTCCTCCTCCTTGTTCCCGATATTGGTAATTTATGTTTTCTCTCTCTTTTAATTTATGAATCTTATTAGAGATTTAGCAATTTTTTTTTTTTTTTTTTTTTTTTTTGCGGTACGCGGGCCTCTCACCGCTGCGGCCCCTCCCGCTACGGAGCACAGGCTCCAGACGCGCAGGCCCAGCGGCCATGGCCCACGGGCCCAGCCGCTCCGCGGCATGCGGGATCCCCCCGGACCGGGGCACGAACCCGCGTCCCCTGCATCGGCAGGCGGACCCTCAACCACTGCGCCACCAGGGAGGCCCGAGATTTAGCAATTTTTATTAGCTTTGTCAAGGTTCCAGCTTTTGGTTTTACTGAACTCCTCTATTACATGTTTGTTGTTTATTTCACTAATTTCTGCTCTTATATTTATTACTTCCTTTCTTCTTTACTGGATTCAGGATAAGGTGGCACTGCAAATCAATGGGGAATGAATGACTTTTTCACGAAATGGTGCCAGGACACGTGGACATCTATAGGGGAAAAAATGAAAATTGACACCTATGTCACTATACACAAGGTCAATTCCAGGTGAATTATAGATCTAAAGGTGAACAACAAAACAATAAGCCTACTAGAAGGTAATATAGAAGAATATATTATTGAACTCAGGGTGGGGAAATAATTTTTAAATAACACATAAAAAATATTAAAGAAAAAGATCAATACAATTGACTTCATTAAAATGAGAACTTGTGTTTATCAAAAGACACCATCAAGAAAGTGAAAATGACAGGCACAGAGTGGGAAAATATATCTACAATACATACAGCAAAAAATGGCTCATATCTTGAATATATGTAGACTTCGTATTAATCAATAAGAAAAAATAAATAGCCTAATAGAAAAACAAGCATGAGATTTCCATAAAATCTCATTTAAAAAGCTACTCAATATCATTAGACACCAAGGAACTGCAAATTAAAAAACAATGACAGGGCTTCCCTGGTGGCGCAGTGGCTAAGAATCCTCCTGCCAATGCAGGGGACACGGGTTCGAGCCCTGGTCCGGGAAGATCCCACATGCAGTGGAGTAACTAAGCTCGTGGGCCACACCTACTGAAGCCTGCACACCTAGAGCCCATGCTCCGCAACAAGAGAAACCACCGCAATGAGAAGCACCGCAACGAAGAGTAGCTCCCACTCGCCACAACTAGAGAAAAGCCCGCACGCAGCAACGAGGACCCAACGCAGCCAAAAATAAATAAATAAATTATTTTTTAAAAAGACAAAAAATAGGGCTTCCCTGGTGCGCAGTGGTTGAGAGTCCGCCTGCCGATGCAGAGGACACGGGTTTGTGCCCCGGTTTGGGAAGATCCCACATGCCGCGGAGCGGCTAGGCCCGTGAGCCATGGCCAATGAGCCTGCGTGTCCGGAGTCTGTGCTCCGCAACGGGAGAGGCCACGACCGTGAGAGGCCCGCTTACCGCAAAAAAAAAAAAAAAAAAAAAGACAAAAAATACAGTGTTTAGAGATACAGTCTCCAACTTACAATGGTTCAACTTACGATTTTTCAACTTTATGATGGTGTGAAAGCAATATGCATTCAGTAGAAACCGTACTTCAATTTTGAATTTTGATCTTTTCCCAGGCTAGCAATATGTAGTAGAATACTCTTTCGTGATGCTGGACAGCAACCATCCTGTACCCATACAACCATTGTTTTTTCACTTTCAGTAGAGTAGTCAATAAACTACATGAGATATTCAACGCTTTATTACAAAATAGGCTTTGTGTTAAATGATTCTGACCAATTATAGGCTAATGTAAGTGGTCTGAGCATGTTTAAGGTAGGCTAGGCTAAGCTATCATGTTCAGTAGGTTAGGTGTACTAAATGCATTTTCGACTCCATCATAAATCAAGGAAGATCTGTATTTGCTTAAGTAGCAAAATTGTAAAGAGAAGCAAAGATGTATTTACCATTCAGGATAATGGTTACCTTTGGGGGTTTGTGATTATGAGGAGGCCAGAGGGCATAAGGGGAGTTTCTAGGGTGTTAGCACTGTTTTTGTGATAAAGTATTCAGCTGGGGGAAAGGGGAGTGGTTCATTTGAGGTAAATCTGGAAAATGTTAACATTTGTTGAAGCTGGGTGTTAGAAAGAGTACTGATTATATTATTACTTGTATATATAACCAACATCCTTGATGACAAATTTTTTTAAGAAACCAAGTAGTTTTGACCTAAGTCTTGCTACAACTTGATGTAAATATCACAGAAAATCTAAGTACAGTATATACTAAAGGTTAATTTCCTCATCATAAAGGTTTCTGCATAAATGTCTAGAACCAGGAGAATTAGTAGTTAAGTGTACAGGCATACAGAAATAGCAAGGACTCCAGTATTTAAATGCATATACTAGGCAACTATCCCAAAGAGTAATAGAGGTAAGACCTACCCCTCAAACAGGATATTTTTTATTACCTATAGTCTGCAATGATTACTTTTACCACTAGATGGATCTCTACATGTAAGGTGATATGCTTAGTGAAAGGACAGGAAACAAAATTCACAGCTGAAAAATCAATTACATAAAAATGAAATGCAGGTGCTTTTGAGGCATGTTGAACCCATGAATCTGCAAAATTCAAGGCAGTGGGAGAAAAAAAAAAAAAACCTGTATCCTGCAGATGTATCTTTTGGCTGACTACTACCAAAACTCCATACCCACAAAACTAAATGTTTCCTCCCTAGTGAATTGCTTAACTTGATTTGTTCTCCAAGAACCACAATCTTGGCAACATCTATCAAAATATGAGCTATATTTAAAGTTGTCTAAACCTGACTTACCACCCTGAGAGAAGTATGCACTCTCTTACTACTTTTTCAATCTCTGGCTCTGAAACATGGCTTTAAATGTGTCACTTTATTGGAAAGCTGTTAGATATGAATACAAGTATTAAAGAAGAGGCTATTATTCTTCCCTTTTTCTACATGCCAAAGTTAAACTGGTATTATGAAAGTTGTACATAAAAAGAAAGGATAAAAGTAGGTCCCGTGTGTCCAAGCTGGCAGGGTTTTTATAACAGAAACAGTTTAAAGTTGATAAGTAGTACCACAGTTTTTCAGGAAATAATATAAAATTTCTTAAACAAAAATTTTGAAACACTTACATCCCAAGATCTGCCCTTAAAAGTAGCTATCCAAGGTTTTGTAATATGGACCTCTTATCACTAATTTAGACTCCACTCATCTACAAAAATATATTTGGGGCTTCCCTGGCAGCACAGTGGTTAAGAATCTGCCTGCCAATGCAGGGGACACGGGTTCGAGCCCTGGCTCAGGAAGATCCCACATGCCGAGGAGCAACTAAGCCCGTGCACCACAACTACTGAGCCTGCACTCTAGAGCCCACGAGCCACAACTACTGAGCCCGTGTGCCACAACTACTGAAGCCTGCGCGCCTAGAGCCCGTGCTCCGCAATGAGAAGCCATGACAATGAGGAGCCCCAGGCACTGCAACAAAGAGTAGCCCCCGCTCCCCGCAACTAGAGAAAGCCCGCGTACAGCAACGAAGACCCAACACAGACAAAAATAAAAATAAATAAATAAAAATATATATATATTTGGCCCCTATATTTACTTGATCCCAACTTGAACTAATTTCAGACTACTAGAGCAACTTGATCTGAATTAAAGTGGCAGATGAAGGAATTCCTGATTGCTTACCCTCTTAACCTAAACATTCTGGAAATGTGATCAAGATTTTGCCCTATGAAATGACGATGAAAACTTCTCAGTCAAGAAGGCTAATTATTCTTCCTACGAGCACCAATAACACAAGTTTATTAACATATATTTAACTTGTCAATTTTTATCCCTTTGGGTGTCACAAGAATTAGTATTAATTCTGTTGCTGCCACCTCCCTTACTTTTTCTCCCCCTGGCTGGTGTACAATTGGAAGAAAGTTTACTTGTATTAGAAAAGTAACAGCAAAATTCCCTATTCATTTGGAGAAAGTTCTATAGGATGCTTCACTGACAGCACAGTGTCTCTCGTATCATTATCTTAAAGCTGTTTACCCCTCAAAAAAGTATAGTCAAAGCTGCAGGAGACTATCTTTTCCTACAGACTTTAAATGCCATGAGCCTCAAGCAATTAAAACCAAAGTATTTCTACCTAGGGTCAGATTAGGTTCCAAAAGACTACTTCTAAATCCACTTGTTCCAAAGTCCAGAGTGATATTAATACTATCCAAGAGACAGCTAATGCTTTTGCTCTGGAATATGACTTGTTCATATCTATATAACTTCACATATTGAAAATTCTTAAGAGCTTTAATCTCTTAGTCAGTATTCTACGAAACTAATCGTAAGTCTCTTCATCAACCATCATAAGAAGGTGAATTGCTTTTCTGAGGCACATGTTAGCCAAACAAGAAATCACAGCCACTCACATGTCATTTAAATTCAAACTAACCGTGATCTACTGAGTGCTTTATAATTTTAAGAAATTGTAAGGTACAGGAACAAGAAACTAAACTAAGTCTCTGGCATCCAGAAGCTTAAAATTCACTGAACACTACAAGATACTATTTTTTTTCCACTATGTCTGTTTTCAAAAATACAAGTGGTCAATTACAGGTGCAATTAGCACATGGGCACCCAGAAGACCCCATGAGATGACTTTAAAAATTGGGTTGCGGGGCTTCCCTGGTGGCACAGTGGTTGAGAGTCCGCCTGCCGATGCAGGGGACACGGGTTCGTGCCCTGGTCTGGGAAGATTCCACATGCTGCGGAGCGGCTAGGCCCATGAGCCATGGCTGCTGAGCCTGCGTGTCCGGAGCCTGTGCTCTGCAACAGGAAGAGGCCACAACAGTGAGAGGCCCGCGTACCGCAAAAAAAAAAAAAAAAAATTGGGTTGCGAACAATTTTTCTTTTATTGCATTTGCACATAAATGTTAGTCTTTTAAGTGTCATTATTTTAAAGAGATCTTAGGCATTCTGCTAAAACTCCTTTGAAACTGGAAGCAATTATGAGATTTTTTTCACTGTAGTAAATCTTAAGCAACCACCACTTTGGGGAAACACAATACAATACGCTTTCCCACTCAGAACTGTGAGTGACACCGACTGTTGAGATGATGAGATATTGAAAAGACAGATTCTAATGTATGAGATTTTACGGTGCATGAAGTATATTAATACTTTTGAAATGAAATTTTTACAATTTAAATATTCCAATTTCTTTTCAACACTTTTATTTCTTAACACCTAAAAAGAACCTATTGTGTCAGTTAAAATATTTATGCTTTAATAAATTTAGGCTTTATCCTCTGTACAATCTTTTTTTTTTTTTTTTTTTGCTGAGTGCAGGCTTTCACTAGTTGTGGTGCACAGGCCTCTCATTGTGGTGGCTTCCCTTGTTGCAGAGCACAGGCTCTAGGTGCACAGGCTTCAGTAGTTGTGGCTTACGGGTTCCAAAGTGCAGGCTCAGTAGTTGTGGTGCACGGGCTTAGTTGCTCCACAGCATTGGGATCTTCCTGGACCAGGGATCGAACCCATCTCCCCTGCATTGGCAGCCAGATTCCTAACCACTGCGCCACCAGGGAAGCCCCTCTGTACAATCTTTTTTTTTTATTTATTTATTTTTGTCTGTGTTGGGTCTTTGTTGCTGTGTGCGGTCTTTCTCTAGTTGCAGCGAGTGGGGGCTACTCTTCGTTGCAGTGCGCAGGCTTCTCATTGCGGTGGCTTCTCTTGTTGCAGAGCACAGGCTCTAGGCACGTGGGCTTCAGTAGTTGTGGCACACGGGCTCAGTAGTTGTGGCTCACGGGTTCCAGAACGCAGGCTCAGTAGTTGTGGCACACGGGCTTAGTTGCTCTGCAGCATGTGGGATCTTCCCGGACCAGGGCTCGAATTCATGTACCCTGCATTGGCAGGTGGATTCTTAACCACTGTGCCACCAGGGAAGCCCCCCTCTGTACAATCTTAATATACATACCCTGGGTTCAAATTTTCAATGAAAGTTTAACACAATGACATAACTGTATGTTTCACATTGGTGTACTTATTTTTAATATTTAAAAGCCAGTTTATTCGATGAAAAACATGGATTGAAAGATGACTGATCTCTTGCTTAGGGTCATCCTAACAAATGAAGCAGATTGAATGGCAGATCTAATTAAGGAGAGCTTGGTCACAAGGACAGCAGCCACAAAATGACCTGACCAAAAGAAAAAAATAATGTAGACCTTGTTACTTGAGTGAAGAAACTATTAGTGCAACCAATGCAGGGATTGTAGGGATTCCAAAATTCAGAAAACTTTAAAATGCTAAATAGACTTAAAAATACAAAAGCTAGCCACATTTCAAAGGGCTTATTATAGTGCATGTAGTGTTCTCTGATTAAAGTTTGACTTTCTTAGAGAGCAGAAAGTATTTGATGATAACATCAAGAATGTTACTAGGGCTTCCCTGGTGGCGCTAGTGGTTGAGAGTCCGCCTGCCGATGCAGGGGACACGGTTCGTGCCCTGGTCCGGGAAGATCCCACATGCTGCGGAGCGGCTGAGCCCGTGAGCCATGGCCGCTGAGCCTGCGCGTCCAGAGCCTGTGCTCCGCAACGGGAGAGGCCACAGCAGTGAGAGGCCCGCGTACCGCAAAAAAAAAAAAAAAAAAAAAAAGAATGTTACTAAATGATATTCCTGCACACTTTCTTGGTTTCTCATCTTCCCCTAATTGTTAGTTTCCTGTTATTTGGTGAGTTTTTCTTTGGTGTCATTGTTTTTACTTACTTGGTTTTATCCTTGTAATTGTGTTCAGCATAAAAATAAAACAAGTGGGACTTCCCTGGTGGCACAGTGGTTGGGAATCCACCTACCAATTCCCGGGACATGGGTTCGGGCCTTGGGCCGGGAAGATCCCACATGCCGCGGAGCAGCTACGCCCATGCGCCACAGCTACTAAGTCTGCGCTCTGGAGCCCATGAGACACAACTGCTGAAGCCCACGTGCCGCAACCACTGAAGCCCAGGTGCCTAGAGCCCGTGCTCCACAGCAAGGGAAGCCATCGCAATGAGAAGCCCGCGCACCGCAACGAAGAGTGGCCCCCGCTCGCCGCAACTAGAGAAAGCCTGCACGCAGCAACAAAGACCCAAAGCAGCCAAAAATAAATAAATAGATTTTAAAAAATAAAAAATAATAAAACAAGTGAAGAACTTCATTATGTAATCCCAATGTCATTCTTTAGTTACAATTCCTAAATTAATGAGGTTCCCCCCTCCCCAAAGGTACAATTAAAACACATGTAGCAATTGTAGCTGTCATAGGGCATGCAATTACAAATTTAATATTAAGAACCATGTGATTTCTATATTTCATTCATGAATTTTTTTTCTCTTTTCATTGATACTGATAGAACCCAACTGAGACATCTTTATCTCTAAACGGATAACATTATTTTAAAGCATGTCAAATAATGTCTTACTTCTTTATTGTAACACATTTCAGAAACTTGGACAAAGATCAACCAAATCATTTTAATTTTCTATGGTGAAAAATGAATGGAGCAAAAAAAGAAAATTAGGATCATATAATCAGGAACATTTTTGAAACAGATGTAGCTTTACATGGTATGTTGGACAATATTTTCTGTTGAAGTGGGGAAAGTTTATCTGTTATAGCTTGGCTCAGATCATTATCGTACTTTGTAATCTTACTGAGTCCCAAGAAATTTGTTTTATGCTATGTAATATACCCTGGTCAGTAAGCAAAAGAAATAAGGCCCAAACTTAATTAAACTTATATGCCTAATCTATATAGCTTTAAAGGAAGCATCTCATTTTCATACTTTTGAGTATACACAATATTTTAATTACATATTAATTTTTCTAAAACTTAAGGTTAATAAATACTACAGCATAATAAAACTCAGCTGGCAGGAGACTGAATTTTTCTGTGATTCTAACTGTTTCATTCTTGCAATAACAAAAAACTGGTGTCTAGCTTTCACGTAATAGTTCAGCTTGACAAATTATCTGTATTTAATTTCATAACTGATATCATTGTTTATGTTTTCATCTGATTATCTTAAAAGCTATGGCTTTATACAGTGTTACAGTTTGATACTAACACATTTCCCATTATAAATGTACTGTCATTAACGCACTCCATATTTAAATAATTATTTATAAGGTAAATCACAAAACTTGTAAGCTTCTGACAAACTCACTCTTTTTTTACCCATCACTATAGTTTTATACTTAACTACAGAAAAGAACAATGGTTTTCCTACAAGATTTTAAGTAGTGGCTAAAGACTGTAACACGAAAGATGATACAAGATCATTAACTGCCAAATGCATGGTACAGTCAATGAAAGCTCTAAGAATTCAGAGTTAGGAGAGAATCTTTCACCCTTATACAAGAGTTGAAATTTGAGGTAGGTCTTAAAGATGAGAAGGGTTTGACAGTGGAGGAAAAAAAAAAAGATAAGTAGTACTTAATTAAAGGACTTTTTTGTTTGGTTTTTTATTTGGTAGGTTTTTAGGAAACATAAAATGCTTTCTCCACACATTAGTGGCAAGCCCTTTTCAAAACGTAACTTGAAGCAAAGGAGGGTGCACAGGGGAGTTATGAAGATGGGTGTAGTGGACAACTGCCGTTCAAGCTTCCCACATCTGTTTCCCCTTGAGCAACAACCTCTTCCGATCCTTTAATTTATGTAGTTTGGTGGGCTGACCCTACTCCCTGGCCACCAGTGTGAGCATATGACCCAAGCTCACCTCATCGAAACATTTTATCCTCCTCACTGATTCAGACAAAGGCCCGCAAGTCAAACCAGGACAAAAAGACTCAATTCCAAGACTCTTGCTAGATGCTAAGATTGCTAACCAGATGGAAGACTGAAGCTGTTGGTGGTCCATTTCTGCCACCTTTTTGTGAAGAACCTGCCCTTTTATAAAGCAAATACAGAGATCGGATCTAAGAGAGTAAAAAGCAGATGCCTGGGACATTGAGATTTGAGATCTTCAATATAGATTGAGCTGTGCTTGATCTACGCCCTGGACTTTTGTTTCCTGAGCTAAGCAGTGTCTCTGTGCTTAAGCTAGTCTGTTTCTGTCACGTATGCCTGAAAGAGCCCTAACACACAGAGATGTGTAAGAGTGTCTGCCCACAGTACAAGCCCTCCTTTCCGTGCCTCCACCTCCAGAGGACAGAGCGGGCTTCTTGAGTACTCTGCCTCCCTCCTCCTCCTCTGGAGCCTCGGTTCTCCAAGATCAGTCTTGCAGGCTTCATCACCGCTGCCTCCAAAGCCTGCCCCTGCGGCCGTGGCTGGCAGCCTCTACTATTAAGTCACCCTCTCTTCTTCATATTTTCCTTTTTTAATTTTTGTCTTTTCCCTTGCTCTTCTCCCTTCCACACCATTTCTCCTAGTTTTTCACAATGCTTCCTAGTTTTTCACAAGCCAGTCCTGTTTTTTCGTACAAATTGGAACTTCTTTTCAGCCAAATCACAGCACATAGCATGCAGCCTTTGGTTCTTCAACTGAACTCATTTCAGCTATTTTCACTGTTCCACGTTACTCAGATTCTTTAAAAAAAAAAACAAAAAAAACCATAAAACTTCCAAACTTAATGCTGTTATGCCAAATTTAGAGCTAAATTCTGGAAAAGAGGGTATTATTCCAACTGATAATTATAACTGGAAGCTACTCTGGTGCAAAAGATCCATGTGCAATACCCAATCCTAGAACTAGACCAAAAAAACATTACTGTACGTTAGACCTTGGCAGAAATGTAGTAACCCTTTTAAAATTATATATATTTCCCATCATTACAAACACAAATTTCTAAAACCTCATATAACTACATGCCAGTAACCCCAAGTAAAAAGATATGAAAAGTTAAAGTAGCTTGCTCAAAGGCACGTACTGCTTTAACTGAGGGAAAAGTATCAATAAACAACGCACCTGCTGGGATCTTTGCATGTTTGAAATTACAAAGACCAATAAGGTAATACTATATATCTTAGACATCAGCCTGACTCAAAAAAATAAAATCAGATAAATTATATTTAACCTAATAACTATTGTTTAACAGTCTTGCTTCAGGCTCTTTATTCCAGAAAACTGTCATTCCATTTGGAATGCATATAGACCTTTACAAGCTTACACACATAGTTTGTCCGAGCAAATTTAAGCACCAATCACCTTCTTGTCCTCTGACTTGTTTCTGTCCCTCCTCATTCATTCAGATCCTACACACCACCTCATACTTTTCTATAGAATAGACTTACGTAGTGCTGAAGCAAAGGGAAGCTAGGAACTTGGAGATAAGATGATTCTCCATGTGCCAGTTATCAATTTATTGCCTCTCACCCATCATTGCCTACTCTGCAAAAATGCAGCCAGAGACTTTTAAGCGTATTTCCTTTTCCAGCTGGCACAACGTTAAGCATTATGAATAAAGAACACTGCAGAGACAGTGCAGGAGGCAGGGCCTTTCCCTTTCCGGTTCCAGGCTGCTCGTCCAGGCAAGCTCCTGCAGCATGCACAGCTTCT
Source organism: Lagenorhynchus albirostris (assembly GCF_949774975.1). Classification (NCBI taxonomy): domain Eukaryota; kingdom Metazoa; phylum Chordata; class Mammalia; order Artiodactyla; family Delphinidae; genus Lagenorhynchus; species Lagenorhynchus albirostris. The sequence goes on from NC_083110.1 coordinate 53,970,000, forward strand.
CCACTGACAGACTCCAGTTTACAGCAGCCAGCAGCACCCACAAGCCAGTTGCTTCCCCCCATGACACCTCCCTATTAACAGCTTTCCCCAGTGTCCTAAAGTGTTCTGGCAGGTTCCATAAGGTGAATTTCCAACAACTTCCACCACAGCAACTTCTCTGCCATTCTGTGAGCCACAGCCATGCCTTCTCCAATAAGGTGGGATCTCTGCCCTAGGGTGCCTCTTCTTAGTACATTCTATCTCAGCCCTGTGTATAACAGTGGATTCTTTTCTTTTTTTCAGCTTTATCAAGCTATAACTGGCAGACAAAGTTATAAGATATTTAAAGTGTACAACATGACGACTTGGTATACACAGCTGATTCTGATTTCTCCCATTTGTATATTGTTTAGAGATCTCTTTAGTTCTTATTAGCCAATCCCTTGTTACTCCAATCCCGTTATAATCAATAATTCTTTATACTAAACTTTCTTTATTCAAATTACTGTATAGTTTCTGTGTCCTAGCTGAACCGTGACTGATATAGCAGGTAAAAACTAGCAAAACATCAGCACAAAATAGATGGGCTCTGGCATTTCTAGAAACAGCCCATTCTAAAAGATGTTTAATAAAACGTAATTAAAAGGGTTCACTCCAGGTAGCCAGACGGTATCTTCAGGAAGAAAGTACTGATAAGTGCTGATTTGAAAAAAAAAAAAAGGGAGGGACTTCCCTGATGGCTCAGTGGTTAAGAATCCACCTGCCAATGCAGGGGACACGGGTAAGAGTACTAGTCTGGGAAAATCCCACATGCCACGAAGCAACGAAGCCCGTGCGCCACAACTACTGAGCCTGCACTCTAGAGCCCGTGAGCCACAACTGCTGAAGCTCGTGCACCACAACTACTGAGCCCACGTGCCACAACTACTGTGCACCTAGACCCCGTACTCCACAACAAGAGAAGCCACTGCAATGAGAAGCCCATGCACCACAATGAAGCGTAGCCCCCGCTCGCTGCAACTAGAGAAAGCCCGTGCACAGCAACGAAGACCAATGCAGCCAAAAATAAAATTTAAAAAAAAAGGAGAAAGCAATAATCTAATCAATCAGCTGTAATGTGTCTCTTTCAAGGATGAAATGGGAAAACCTGACATACATATCAGGTATATTCTTTTTTTTTTATTGAAGTATACTTGATTTACAATGTTTCAGGTGTACAGCAAAGTGATTTAGCCATATATATACATATATATATGTATATATACTCTTTTTCAGATTCTTTTCCATTATAGGTTATTAGAAGATATTGAAGATAGTTCCCTGTGCTATACAGTAGGTCCTTGTTGGTTATCTATTTTATATATAGTAGTGTGTATCTGTTAATCCCGAACTCCTAATTTATCCCTCTCCCCCATCCTTGCCTTTCCCCTTTGGTAACCATAAGTTTGTTTTCTATGTCTATAAGTCTATTTCTGTTTTGTAAATAAGTTCATTTATATTCTTCATGCAAATTACCTAAATTGCCTTTATCGAATGGCTTGTAAGCCTGGATAGAGTCAGTCCCCAAACCCATCTAATGGATAAAATAGTTTCTGGACTTGCAATAACAAAAAAGACTGCCACTCTCTGAGGACTTCCACACAACCACCCAGCAACCTCCCTCTTTTGCACTGTTTAATCTCACAAACTCTACAGCTAAAGGTTAGAGGGAAAGAAAGGTAGGCCACTGACCAGTTTATACAGATTAACTTTAAAATTCTATTTTCTTCTTCCCCCCTCCTTCTACCAAGACTGGCCTTGTCTATAAATATAATGGTCAAACTCTCTAAGCCAGATAACTGATAAAAATGTAAAATAAAAAGATTCAGATTCAAGAAAGACCCCTGAAGAATCTATTCCTCATTACCGTTCATAGAATTTGACAGTACAAATAAAACACTGGATTCAGGGAGTTCCCTGGTGGTCCAGTGGTTAGTTAGGACTTGGCACTCTCACGGCCATGGCGCCAGGTTCAATCCCTGGTCAAGGAACTAAGATCCTGCAAGCCTCCAGGGTCGGCCAAAAAAAACCACAACAAATTGGATTCAGACATTTAAACCATGTTTTCCGCTTGTACAAGTGAGAACAGACAATTTTTCCTAAGATCAATAGGTTCCATCTACCACTTTTCTCAAAGGACCACACTGCTGTCTTATAAGAGAAAGAACAATATAACAAAAAAGACTTCAGGAAATCTACGGGGTAGGTAAATCAGCAGGATACAGGACACTTTCCCCATCTTCAGGCACCTTCCTTATCCTCCAAAAACATTTCCAAAATGGGATGTAAGTATCCCAAAGTCTGTTCCAAAGCTCCCTAAGTTCCATGGGCAGGCTTGGGCTCCAAAACTTAGACGCTGCCGGCATATTAACTGTCTCCAGCTTTTCACAAGTGCTATCACTTCCGCGGCTTGCTCTGCCTCCGTCCACCCCTATATGTTCCCGTTTGCTTTTTCTGGTTCACAGTGGGTTTCTTTTTTTCCAGTGAATATTGAGGTTAGAAAGCCTGTGACTCTTTGTTATCAATTTCCCCTCTTCATCTAATAATAGTTAGTACTTTCTTTTTATGTTGTTTTTCAACTCAAAAAGTACTGAGCTATATTTCCCTACTGCCGATTGCGTGGGGAGGTGGCTATATTTCTTTTCCTGCTTTAGCTTTTTCTTTTTCTCTCTTTGGCCCTTAAGAGTCTCTATTATTTTTATACCACTACTGGTAGAGTGGACACCTTCTATTTGTGGATTCTCCTTATTATTAGGTGCAGGCTTAAAATAATAACGAAGAAATAGAAATAGAAAGCTAGACAGTTCTGAACAGATGATCATATATTCTCCAACATGCAAATATGTGTTGATCTGTGCAAATCAGACTCTTTCCTCTTCTTTATGGAATACAAGGGGACACACCACCAACAGAACATTAGAAAGGTTAATATCTGCAGAACATAAAATAATTTGCATGGCATTTATCACCACAAGGTAATATTTTATATCTTAAAAATGACAAAAACTATTATTCATTCATTATTGACCACCTAGACAAAGCTAACTGTTGGGAATACGTAATAAAAATATACGTGTCTCCCCCTAAAAAGTTTTAGAAAACTCAACTTCTCTTTTACAATATGAACAGTTTCAGGTTCAGATAAGATTCTGGGAATATCTACTGATCATGTAACTAATACTATAGCCCAAAATTTAAATTCAAACAGCAACTTCCTTTAAAGAAATTCAAACAGTTCCCACTACAGAAAGGTATTTTGTCTTCAGATTTTCATCACAATTCAAGATTTTAGAGCAGGCTGAAGGATGATCTAATCAAATTTATCAACCCCCTCTATGGTTTCTGGGCAAAAAAAAACGATCAACCATTTATAGGCAGCTCCAAGAGGGAAAACCTCTTCCCTATAAAATAGTTAATAACATATTCAACCACTCCCATCTCTGCTAAGGAGGGATTCCAGTGCCCACTCACAAACCCAGCTTTCCAAGATTTGGAATCTCCTATTCAGTATAAACAGCACCAACAGACACAAAGCCAAAGCACCAGGGCAATGTAAATAAGCTCACTCTACTGAGTTCTAATATACACCTACTCAATTAAGACAACTGAGGTCTCAAAGCTGGGGTAAGACCACCTGGAAATTCTTTCTAGGAAAAGCTAAATTTCAGTGTTCCTGCTTAGGAGAAAACACTCTAAAAATAAAGTAATGATTTCCTAAACTGCAGATCCCTCTGATCTGGTCTTTAGTTGTTCTACTAGGAGAAAGAAAACGTATTACGTATGGAGTGGTTATTATCTACTAGGCTCAACGCTAAGAGCTTTAAAAGGATTGTCTGATTTAATTCTGACATTCTCTGGAATAGACATCATTATGTCCATTTACAGATGAAGAAACTGAAGCTGAGATAAGTTTAAAAATTGGCCCAGGGCTTCCCTGGTGGCGCAGTAGTTGAGAGTCCGCCTGCCGATGCAGGGGACACAGGTTCGTGCCCTGGTCCGGGAAGATCCCACATGCCGCAGAGCGGCTGGGCCTGGTAGCCATGGCCGCTGAGCCTGCGCGTCCGGAGCCTGTGCTCCGCAACGGGAGAGGCCACAACAGTGAGAGGCCCGCATACCGGGGGGAAAAAAAAAATTGGTCTAAGTATTTTATTCTTTTTGGTGCTACTGTAAATATGATTCTTTTCCTAATATCCTTTACAGATAGTTCATTCTATCTGTATAGAAACACAACTGATTTTTGTAGGTTGATTTTGTATCCTGCAACTTAAACTTGTTTATTTCTAACAGTTTTTTTGTTAGTGTCTTACGGGTTTTCTCTATATAAAATCATGTTGGGACTTCCCTGGTGGTCCAGTGGTTAAGAATCCGCCTTCCAATGCAGGGGACGCGGGTTCAATCCCTGGTTGGGGAACTAAGATCCCACACACTACGGGGCAACTAAGCCCACGTGCGGCAACTACTGAGCCCGCGCGCCACACCTAGAGCACCCGCATGCCGCAATAAAAACAAGAACAAAAGACAAGTGTTGGTGAGGATGGGGAGAAATTGGAACATTTGTACACTGTTGGTAGGAAAGCAAAATAGGGCAGTGGTATAGCAAATAGTATGGAGGTTCCTCAAAAAAATTAAAACTAGAATTACCATATGATCCAGCAATCTCACTTCTGTGTATTTATCCAAAATCGCTGAAATCAAGATCTCAAAGAATTATTAGCACTCTCACGTTCACTGAGGCATGATTAACAACAGCCAAGATGTGGAAACAACCTAAATGTCCATGAACATACAAACAGACAAGCAAAATGTAGTATACACATAGAATGGAATATTACTCGCCTTTAAAAAAGAAAATTCTGCAATATGTGACAACATGGATGAACCCTGAGGACATTATGCTAACTGAAATACGACAGTTGCAGAAAGACAAGTGATTCCACTTATATGAGGTATTCACTTACATGAAGTATCTAAAATAATCAAATTCACAGAACTAAAGAGTGGAATGGGGGTTGCCAGCAGCTGGAAGAGGAGGAATGTGGAGTTACTAATTAACAGGCATAAAGTTCCAGTTAAGCAAAATGAACAAGCTCTTGAAATCTGGTGTACAACACTGTACCTATAGTCAACAGTACTTATTGTACTCTTAAAATTGTACCAGCAGGGTAGATCTCACGTTAAGTGTTTTTACTACAATAAAATTTTTAAAATGTTTAACTGGCCCAAGGACTCAAACCCATTTCCAACTGACACTCAAATCTGTGCTCCGACTTAAACCACACAAACTGCCTCGGAAGAGATTAAAAAGTACTGACTGACAGCGTTCTCTCTCTGCGCTGTTAGACGTTAGGAAATTCGCTTAACAGCTCTGGGCTTGAGCTTCCTCACCATCAACATGAGTCTCAGGGCAAAGGCAGGCAGCGCTGCCACCACCAACTGGTCGGTTTGCAGCCAACGCCGCTGGTGGTCCCCCAACGGGCATCAGCAGGACCAAGCGGGGGCCCAGCTGTAGCCCAGCGTCGCGGCCGGACCACCGCGCCTCAGCTCCCGCAGGCGCGAAGATGAGAAACGCCGCGGGAGAAAGGAACAAAGCCCGGCCCCGCTGGGTCACCGTGACCCGAGGGAAGGGCATCAGTACGACCAGCCCACGGCCTCGTTTCCAAGGCAGCTGGACCAAGAGCTTGTCTCACCTCCGGCCAGATTCGCCGGCTGGCACCTCCCCTTCACTCCGCGCCACAGTCGCCATCTTAGTCAGTAAACTTCTTTCACCACCCCCAACCCCGACCCCGCCCCCTGCCTTTGGATTGGCTAAGGTGTTTCCCCATCTTTTACACGATTGGATGACTTGACCGGCCCTCCTCAACTTAAACAGCTTCATGATATTATAGGTCTATTCAAATAACTAACCGTCCTTGGTCGCCCCCAGTCTTGGCGGAAAAGAAAGGAGGGGGGAACCCAGCCCCGAGGCCTGCCGGGAGTTGTAGTTTCTCATTTTGATTAACCCTTCGGATTCCACCGACTTTTAGGTTCAAGTCAGAAATACCAAGCCAATGCTCAAACTTTGTCCTGATGTATAAAACTCAGAATTACAGATCTGTTGAACTTGAAAGTGACTTTAAGAGTCGCTCTCTAAAATGCAAGATTCGTTTTCTGTCCTGATACAGATTGATATACCCAGAATTGTAGGTACAGAGTGGGAGCCAAGAAGTACCTATTAAATTTAGTTCACAGCCTGCTTTCTTTAGACAGCATACCGGGGGGATCACTTCTTCATTCCACCTACTCCCTTCCAGCTTCCCAAAGAACCCACAGAGTTTGCCTCTCTGATCTGAATCATGGAGATAAAACCTGTATAATTTTGTCCCTGGCTGAGCTTTAATCCTCAGTGGGAGAAATAACCATAATTATGCTTGCCCTCCCTTGCCTCACGGGCTTCTGGTGAGGATTAACTGAGGCAACAGATGCGAGAACATTGTAAACTTAAAGCATTAATTTTTTCTCTGTATTATCTTTCTCTGCTGGATTTTTCTAGGAATATTTTTCCTGTTGTTCCTTCTGCATCCTTTCACCTGAAGATCTCCCAGCACTCTCCTTCTCTTTTACTAAGCTCTATCCACATATATTTTAGTTTCTCAAAAGCCTTTGCTCTGTTGTTTTTCTGGCTGGCCTGCTTTATTATATTTCACATCTCAGTTTAAAAGTCACTGGTTCAGGGAATTCCCTGGTGGTCCTGTGGTTAGGACTCCGCACATCCACTGCCAGGGCCTGAGTTTGATCCTTGGTAGGTGATCTAAGATCCCGAGAGCCGTGTGGTGCAGCAAAAAAAAATAATAATAAATCAAAAAATAAATAAAAGGCACTGGTTCAGATGCCTTCCATGCCCCCCCCGAATAAATCAGTTCCCCTACTAAACTTTCACATAGCACTTATACTCTTCCTCATAGTTCTTATCACAACTTATATAGTTTGTGTGACCATTTGTTTCACGGGAGTGTTCCCAACTAGACTTCCTGCCACATGTGGGTGGAGGCTACATCTATTTTGCTCCCTGTGGCATGTGGCACATAGTGGCCTTCAAAAAATATTTTTTCAGCAAATGAATAAGTAAATCCTCAGGCTCTATTATCCAAATCAAAAATTGAATCAAGTATTCTAATAGATTATTTCAATTGATGAATTTATAAGTTTGGTAAAAGTGTCTAAATAAAATTGCATTTAGTTTTATGTTTAATAAATTGTCCTTATTGTACAAATGCATGGAAAGAAATGCAAAATTCAACAAATACATATCAGTGAAATTTTTCACTGAACCCCAGGCAGCCTTGGAAAATCCAGGTTGCATAACTGCTGTATATACAAAGCAGGGAACCCAAGACTCAAATTCTGCCCTTTCCTTGAAGTGTGAACAGGTTTCCCTCCCCCCCGCTGGCCCCATGACACCCAGGACATCAATTAATCGACTGACTGAATTAAACTGATGCTTTCGCACAGAAGAAATATTCAAAACTTTAAACTATTACCACTACAACTAGGAAGAACACCATATTTCTGGTTCATCTGTTTTGCTGACATTTTTTACACAAAGTCCTTCATGTTTGGGGAACTACACACCGTAGTTAAAGAGCATGGGCTCTGGAGTTAGTGAGCCTAGGCTCGAATCTGGCTCCATCACTTCTAGCTGTGTGACCCCAGACAAGTTACTTAACTTTCTGATTCTATTTCCTTTTCTGTAAAGTGAGGACAATGGTAATTCTCAGAGGCGTATTGTGAAGATTAAATGAGATAACCTCTGAGGAGCTGCTTCACAGCAGAGTGTCTGGCACACACTAAGTCTAGATAAATGTTCAAGGTGAGATGAATATTAAGAATGCTAAACTCGGGGCTTCCCTGGTGGCGCAGTGGTTGAGAGTCCGCCTGCCGATGCAGGGGACACAGGTTCGTGCCCCGGTCCGGGAAGATCCCACATGCCGCGGAGCAGCTGGGCCTGTGAGCCATGGGGCCACTGAGCCTGCGCGTCTGGAGCCTGTGCTCCGCAATGGGAGAGGCCACAACAGTGAGAGGCCCGCGTACCGCAAAAAAAAAAAAAGAATGCTAAACTCCACGGGAATTCCCTGGTGGTCCAGTGGTTAGAACTCTGAGCTTACACTTCAGGGGACACGGGTTCGATCCCTGGTCAGGGAACTAAGATTCTGCATGCTCCGCAGGTGAGGCCCAAAAAAAAGAATGCCAAACTCCCTTCTCAGATAACACTTCTATCTCCATTGCTGTGTGATAAGGACCATACATTACACTTGAGGTTACAGTTTAATCGGTTAGCCTGGAGAGGGGAGTGTCCCTCCTCAAAACCAGCTGTCCTGTCGTGACTTCTGATTACAAGAAAGTATCACTGCTGAGTGCTCTAAAAGTATCCCCCGGCCGACAAGCCCACACACCCTGTTTCTGCGAGGATGTCACGGCTCCCCTGAGATCATCTTCCTTACCCGGTCTAGTTATTGATTGTTAGAGCGACGATAAGTACAGCTGTACAGCAGGCATTCTTGAAAGTTCAGAAAGTCCTCTTGTTTCCAACAGCCTGGCTGAACAAAAGGTCACAGAAAAGTGGCCCCAGCCCTCAAGGAGTTTACAGTGAACTCAGGGAGACAAAATGGACACAAGTAAGTCACATACAACAAAAGACAGTTTAGAATTATGAAAGACTAAATACCAAAGTAGAGAACAGACTCACAAGAATTCAGAAGTGTGGAGAAGGGAAGAAGGCCAGGGCTCTAAAGGATGGTTGAAGAGCAGAGGCATGGACGTGAGTCTGCCACAAATGTGACTGCAAATCCATCCACCTACCCCAACAGACCTGGAGCTTTGGGCAGATGTGGTATTCGAATCTTCTTTTTGTTTCCAGGCCCTGGCCTCAACGGGGGCGGGGGGGTGGGGGGGGAAGGAGGAGGAAATATAGGAGGAAAGCAAAAGAAGGAACAAGATGGAAAAGAAAGGAAAGAAGGATCTGCCCATGACCCCAGCCCCAGCATCATCCTCTCCCCTCCCCACCTCTAACCCCACCCTCCAACAATGCAAGTGACTTGGAGTCCCCAGATGCATCTGTTTGCCACTTTTATTCTTGCTGTTCCCTCGGCTTGAATTAAAGCAGGACATTTTGATGCCCACACCAAAATATAAAAATATCATGTGTACAATAAGCATTTCTGAGCCTTACATCAGTAATGAGCCTAGGTAGGGATAGGATGAGGGTGCTTATTGAACATTAAAAAGAGAAAAAAGTCTAAAAAATGTAATGATTTCTTCTCTTGTCAAAAAGGCCAACAGTCCCACCAAAATATCATGTACTCACCTGTAATATCCCTTTCTTTCTTTCCCCCTTTCCTTTGCCAGAAAACTTGTATTTGTTATGATAAAGTCTTTGGAATCATTATTTTAATGTCTTTTTCATCATCTGTTAATATCTAGCTCTTTTCTTTTTATATTGTTTAATTACACAAGTAATACATGAAGACATTTTCCTTGTAAAAAGTAATTCAAATAATACAGGTAAAATCTCCTTTGTTGACCTCCCCCCACATTCTAGTCCCTCCTCTAAGAAACCACTATTTTCTGTTTGTGTCTGTTCAGATATTTTTCTATACAATACATTTATTCAACAAATATCTATTGAATGCCTACTACGTGCCAGGCACTGTTCTAGGCCTGGAGATACAGGCATAACAAAACGTCACTCTCTCATGGTGTCTCATTCTAATGGTAATACATACATACATAGAGAAATGCATAATTTTAATTTTTGGATAAATGGTGAAATGCTGTACATATTATCCTTATACATGCATCTTAGAGATTTTTCCGTGTCGTACACCTAAATCTGCCATTACTCTTCCTTTTTTCTTTTTTTGGCCACGCCGCCCAGCTTGTGGGATTCTAGTTCCTTGAACAGGGAGAGTCCTAACCACTGGACCGCCAGGGAATTCCCTGCCCTTACTCTTTGAACTGCTGTGTAGTATTCCACATTATAGATGCTCCCTGGTTTATTTTAACCATCCCCTCCAGGTGTACATTTAGATTTATGTCAATCTGGGTGGCAAGCACTGGAAACTGACTTTGGCTACCATAACAGAAACTGGATTTGTTGGAAGGATACTAGGTTGAAGAGCTGGCAGGAAAGAAGGGGACTAGGGAGCTGGAAACCCAGCCAAGGTCAGTCCATTCAGTGCCACTTGACTCTAAGCATAGTCACCCCTCTGCTGATTTCCCACCTGTTCGTGGGTCCCCACGTCACCCCCTGGAGAGGCAGAGTCATCAGGGAGAACATCTGATTGACTTGGCCTAGGTCGCTTGCCTCTACCCTTCTGCCTGGGGGAAGCTCTGTCTCCCAACAAAGCTCTCCCAGTGGGGAATTACCTACAAAAATGGGGAAAAAATTAAAGGACAAATGTGTGCTACAAATCATTCCCAATTTTTTACTTCCTGGGGCACCTGATTATTCTGGGCTGGGGCAGAGCTTAACCCTTCAGTCTCCTTCAGACACACTAAAGACTAACATCTACATTATTCCACATGTTGAAAAAAGAAAACTGTCCAGCTCTGCTACAGAATCCTCTTCAAGATTGGCCACAGGGCCGGAGAGCGGGGGAGGGAACTCAATGAGGTGAAGGAAAGAGGAGCCAGTTCTGTGCAGCTAAAAATGACCGAGCTCGGGGCTGGAACCTCAGAGTAAACGTTCTGGGGGTCATTTTCCCCAGCCAGGACAACAAGCTGGGAAACAGCCAGGTCAGTGGCCAGAGTCTGGCCGAGGAGGACTGGAAGCGTGCGCAGCCCCGGGGCATTTCTGATTGGGAGTCACCATCTATCAGGCACTGGGCTCAGCGCTGGGGCTACAGAGTTGAATGAGCCATGAATCCTACCTTCCAAAAGCTCAGACTGTAGTTGGAGGGCAAGGGAGCCAGGCTCTCTGGGCCACAGCAGAGGCAAGGACCAAATTCTCTGAAAGCCTGAAGCTGCCTGGCCTGACGTGGGGCGGAGTCTGAGGGAGGCAGCAGTGGTCCTGAGTCTTACAGGGTGAGTTGGAAGATCCGCAAACCGACCAAATCATTTTGAATTGGAATCTCTCTGGTGCTCTAATCAAAAACCCCAAACCTCAGGTGAGGAGGCCCCATGTGCTGATGGTAAGTTTCAAAGCAGTAACATACATGTGATGTTCAGGAATGGGCCAGTACATTATGAACTCTCCGTGCTGGGTGTTATCTCCACTGTCATGTGAGCTGAAGCCTGGAGGGATCCTTTTTTCCTGCCACTATAACCCATTCTTGTGGAGGCTGTTTCAGTATAGGGAGAAATTTTGCACATAAAGTTTCTATAGCAACTAAGAAGGGTAACGAGTACATTATGAACTCTCCATGCTGGGTGTTATCTCCACTGTCATGTGAGCTGAAGCCTGGAGGGATCCTTTTTTCCTGCCACTATAACACATTCTTGTGGAGGCTGTTTCCGTATAGAGAGAAATTTTGCACATAAAGTTTCTATAGCAACTAAGAAGGGTGAAGGTCAGCAAAGGCCCAATGGCTTCCCCACCTCTCTGTCCTGTAGACAGGAGCCTTCAGAGGCAGCTTCAAAGTGTCCCCCAATCAAAATCAGAAAGGAAAGGAAATTGTCCTTTAGCCCGCTTAGGCCTCTGCAGTCATCCTCAACCATAGGATCCATCTTCTTTCAAGGCTGTAGGAAGAGAGGGCTGCCTTGCTCATTCATTCACACTTCAGTGTGAATTAAACCCAAAGGTACCTCTGCTGGAACATGCAAATTTAAAGGACCACTTTAATTGTGAAATTAAAAGCTTGTCACCCAGTTAAAATAATTTACACAATCATGTGGATTAGAAAACCTGAAAACCTTCTCGGGAGGATTCAATAACCGTGTCTCAGATTACCGTTTTATATTTGCTGCATTTCTAGATTTGTTTATATGATTGATTCATTTTGGCTTCTCCCACAAGACTGTATGTTCTGTGGGCTAAGGAGTGTATTTGATTTTGCTCACTCAACTATTTATTCAATGAATAGAGGAACAAGTGAATCAAATAAATCAAAGAAGTAATAAGTGAAATAGTGAGGTCACTCGGGTCTTGAAACCACATCCCACCACTACTGGACATAGGTTTTTGTTTCAATGCACCCAGCATCACTTTAGGGGTCCTCTGCTTTTCTATCCTCTGTGCGTTTTGTGTGGCATTGATGCCATCTCTGGCTAAAGGAGTGGGCAAAATAACTCTGGCCAATCAGAGGACTCTGGATTTTATAGCCTAGGCCAGCCCAAGTAAATACGGAAAGGAAGTAGGCAGTAAGAGCCCCACTGGGGGAACTGAATGGGGTGGGAGGGCAGAGGGCAGGAGGAACCACTGCCTGTTGGAGGAGGTTTGTAGCTGGACTGAGTAAGATTTAGATGGGTAGAAATTTGGGGGGATGACATTCTCTGCAAAAAGAACAGGACTAAACATGGGGAGACAGGAACATATTAGATGCATTTGGAAGCTGGCAAGGGCCCAGTGTGACAAGAGCAAAGGGCTTCTGTAGGGTCAAGATAAGGTTGGATGAGTGGACCAGGTCCAGGCCTCTGAGTTCTGAATACCATGTTAAGAAGCTGAGGGTTTTACTCAGGACGTAATGTGGACCTATTCAGAGTGGGGGTGGTGAGTAACCTGAGCAGGGCTGGGCATTAGGAAGTTGACCTGCCAGAAGAGTGGATTAAAGGGAAAGAAGCTAGGGCCCAGACACAAGTTGCATGAGCCCAGTCAAGGAAACATGAAGAGCATGGGCAACGGGACCAGAAATGAGGCATGAAAACTGGCAGAGGCACTGGAGGAAAGAAACAGATCTTGGCGAACAAGAACCAGGCAGAGTTAAAATGACCAGATTGCAGAACCTGGGTAACAGCACCTGGGTAGTGGTTTGAGAAGGTCAGGCTTTGGCATCAACCAAAACTGAGTTTGAATCCTGGTTCTGGCTCTGGTAGTTTGTGTGACCTTGCACAATTTTTCTTAACTCTGGGCCTAGGTTTTCTTATCCATGAAAAAGGATAATACTAAACTCAGAGGTTATTGGAAGATTAAAGAAAATAATATCTGTAAAGTGCTTTTCTGTATAGCTAATGGATACAAAGTTTCTTTGGGGGGTGATGCAAATGTTCTAAAATTAGATTATGGTGATGGTTGCATAACTCTGTTAAATATACTAAAAAACATTGAATTGTACATTTTAAATGTGTGAAATTTATGGTAAATTATATCTCAATAAAACTGTTAAAAATTAATCAATATATGGTAGTTACTATTATTATCTGCTTCATTTCCTGATCTGAGTACTTCCCACAGGCCTTGCCTGACTGGCATTGCCCTCCAAATCACCTTTGAAGACTTTCTGATTATATTTGCATTGTCTTTTAAAAGTTCCTGGTTGACTTAAACAAAACAGAATGTTGGGCTTCCCTGGTGGCGCAGTGGCTGGGAATCCGCCTGCCAATGCAGGAGACACGGGTTTGAGCCCTGGTCCGGGAAGATCCCACATGCCGCAGAGCAACTAAGCACCTGCGCCACAACTACTCAGCCTGCGCTCTAGAGCCCGTGAGCTACAGCTGCTGAGCTCGCGTGCCACAACTACTGAAGCCCATGCGCCTAGAGCCCGTGCTCCGCAACAAGAGAGGCCACCGCGATGAGAAGCCCGTGCACCTCAACGAAGAGTAGCCCCCACTCGCCGCAACTGGAGAAAGCTCGTGCGCAGCAACGAAGACCCAACGCAGCCAAAAATAAGTAAATTAAGTAAATAAATTTTTTAAAAAAGATAGAATGTTATTTCTTTCTCACATAGAAGAGATCTGGAGGCAGGAAGTCTAGGACTGTATTTGTGTCTTCAGACCTCGTTTGAGATTCCTTCAAATTCACTGCTCTTTCATAGTTCAATATGGCTGCTAGAGCTCTAACTATCACATCCACATTCCAGGAGACAAGATGAAAGAAAAAGAGAGGCACTTGGCCCCCTTCCTAATAGCAAGATTTTCCAAAAATACCATACACTTCCCACTTACACCTCACTGGCCAGAACTTAATCACATGGCCCCATCTAGCTGTAGGAGAAGCCGGAAAATGTGGCCTATGGCTCTGGTGCTGCTACAACTTGGTGTTGAAGGGAAGGATAGTAACTGGGAGGCAACCTGCAGCCTCTGTTAATAACTACTATTTAACGAAGGCAGAATATAGAAAATATATATGTAAATGCATAAAATATATTTGAAAAGAATATACAACAAATGTTAATATAGTTTGCCTCCAGGAAGGGAAACTGGGTGGCTGGGGACAGGAATGGGGGGAGGGCTTTCTTTCACTGTACTCATTTTGACCTTTAGAATTTTGAACCACGTGGCTGTATTATCTATTCAAATAAATAAAACTAAAGTCTTTTTTAAAGATTCTGAATTATACTACCTGACCATGTCTCTCCTGATTTCCGATTCTGTTGACACTCAGGCATCCAGACAGACACAAAGCCTCTGCAGATCCGAGACTGTCTTCCCTTGACACCTCTAGCCAATCACTCTGTAAGCTCGAGCATCTACTTTTCCATTCCCACTGCCATGGTTTGGCAAGGGCAGTACAGTCTTTTCTACAGTCCCAGAAATAAGAGCGGTAACTGCATCAGCCTATGTAGGATCATCCTAATAGTCCCTGTAGAGATAGTCCCTGTGTTCCTGACATGGCCATTTTTTTACCCATGATCAACATACAATGAGTGTGTGTGGGGGGACTTCCCTGGTGGCGCAGTGGATGAGACTCCGCACTCCCAATGCATGGGGCCCAGGTTCGATCCCTGGTCAGGGAACTAGATCTCACATGCATGCCACAACTAAGAGTTCACATGCCATAATTAAGGAGCCCGCCTGCCGCAACTAAGGAGCCCTGGAGCAGCTAAGGATCCTGTGAGCTGCAACTAAAAAGGGTCTGCCTGCCACAACTAAGACTCAGCACAACCAGATTAAAAAACAAAAACAAAAACATACAATAATGAGGGGTACTTCCCTGGTGGCGCAGTGGATAAGATTCCACACTCCAAATGCATGGGGCCCAGGTCCTATCCCTGGGCAGGGAACTAGATCCCACATGCATGCTGCAACTAAGAGTTCGCATGCCACAACTAAGGAGCCCTGGAGCCGCAACTAAGGAGCCCATCTGCCACAACTAAGACCCGGCGCAGCCAAATAAATAAATAAATATTTTAAAAAATACAATGAGGGTGTAGTGGCCCCTTGTCTTTTCATCTCTTCATTCTTTTTTCCTGTTCTAATGGTAGATCTGGCTGGGCCTAGTATAACTCAAAATCCATCAGAGAGGCTCTCAGGCCTTCAGTTATTCCATTGAATCTCCATAGCTTACACATTTTAAACAATTCCTTGAAACTGCTTGCACTAGGTTTCCCAGGGCTGCTGTAACAAATTACCACAAACCTGGTGACTTAAAACAACAGAAATTTATCTTCTCACAGCTTTGGAGGCCAGAAGTCTGATATAAATAAGGTTTCGGTTGGCGGGGCCGGTTCCTTCTTGGGGACTCGGCAGGAGAAGCTGCTCCATGCTCTCTCTTAGCTTCTGGTGATTGCTGGCAATCCTTGGTGTTTCTTGGCTTGTGGCAAACATCACTCCAATCTCTGCCTCTGTCCATACATGGCATCCTCCCTGTGTGTCTCTGTGTCCAAATTTCCCTCTTTTAAAAGGATACCAGCCACTGGATGAGGGCCCACCCTAATCCAGTTCGACCTCACATTACATTGATTACACCTTCAAAGGCCCTATTTCCAAATAAAGTCACATTTACAGATTCCTGGTGGACATGAATTTGGAAGGGACCCTATTCTACTCCGTACATTACTCCAGTCTCCACCGCTGGGGCTGCATCCCTCTAAACCTTCTTTCCAATCTTGAGTCCTTTCTACTTTTATAAATGGCAAAATACTCCACACTGTTGCACCAGTGTTAGCCCAATCCTTTAATCCATTTTAACTACTGAGTTACAGACCTGACTATTCCTAGCACCCCATTTAACCAGTGGACAGTTATCTCCCCTGCCCCATAAGCAGTCTCTAAGACATTTTCAACTTCTGCCTTCCCAGTGTTTCCAGCTTTCTGTAGCTGCTACTCTACAGAGAGGTGTTTAATAACTCATTAGCACCTCTTTGCATCTCAGTGTGAATCCCCTAATCTCTTAAATTCTCTCAGTACAAATCCCTCCTCCCCAACCAGCCCAGCTCCTAGAGCCTCCCTGTCTGGGAGCTGGAGGGCAATGAAGGGAGGGGAAAAGGAGCACGCCTGTGTCTGCTTTGCTGCTTCCAAGGCCCATCACTCAGGGATGCTGCTGGTCTCTAAAACAGTGGCAAGCCCCAATCCTGCCATACAGTTGGAAATCCTCCACATTGGGCAAGAATTTAGTCGACGCGCAGCAGATTGTCTACATCTTTTCAACCCTGGAGTGTGAATCCACAGGATTGCCCTGTCAGGCATTAGGTAACATGCCAGCAGGGTGTACAGTTTCTCCCTTCCTTCCCAATAGTCAGCCTGGAGCCAGCCCTCTGTGCCCTGGGCAGTTCTAAAAGCAGTCACAAAAGTAATCACCCCCTTTCTGTGGCTTTTTTTTTCCTAACATTTAATTTATTTTTTTCTAAAATTTTTCAGTCAACAAAATTGAAGGAATTTAACAATGAACAACCCTATTACCCAGCACCTAATTCTACCCAGATTCTACCATTAACATTTTTTTTAGCATTTAAAAAATTAAGCTATACTTCACATAACATAAAATTCACTTTAAAGTGAATTTTTTTTAAAGTGAATTTTAAAGTGTACACTTTTGAAGTGTGTGCTTCAGTGGTTTTAAGTGTATTCACTATATTGTGCAAACATCACCACTAATTGCAGAACATTTTCATCACCCCAAAAGAAATCCCATGCCCATTATCAATCAGTCCTAATTCCCCTCTCTTCCCAACCCTGGCAACCACTAATCTACTTTCTATCTGTAGATAGAAAGATTTGTCTATTCCAAACATTTCATATAAATGGAATCATACAATAGGTGGCCTTTTGTGTCTAGTTTCTTTTGCTTAGCGTAATGTCTCCAAGATTCACTCGTGCTGTAGCATATAACACTAGGTAGTTCCTTTTTATGATGAATTATATTCCATTGTATGAATAGATAACATTTTATCATCCATTCATTTGCTGATGAACATTTAGGTTCTTCTAGTTTGGAGCTATTATGAATAATGCTGCTGTGAACACTCGGGTACAAATATTTGTGTGAACATGTTTTCAAATCTCTCATGTATATACCTAGGAGTGGATTTGCTGGGTTATATAGTGACATTAACATTCTACTATACATGCTTTATCATATACCTACCTGTCCTAACCATCCTTCTATCTATATATCAATCCATCTCACATTTTTGTGCACTTGAGAATAAATTGCAAACATCAGTATATTTCACCCAGCATGCCTATTAACTAGAAATCAATATTTGTGTAGTTTTTACTTTTCATGTAAAATTTACATACAGTGAATTCTAAGTGTACGATTCAATGAGTTTTTAACACATGCATACACCTGGGAAACCTGGAATCAAGATATCAAGATATAGGACTTGCCTGGTGGCGCAGTGGTTAAGAATCCACCTGCCAATGCAGGGGACACGGGTTTGAGCGCTGGTCTGGGAAGAGCCCGTGCACCACAACTACTGAAGCCTGCGCACCTAGAACACTGCTCCGCAAGGAAGACCCAATGCAGCCAAAAATAAATTAAATAAATTTTTAAAAATTAAAAAAAAACAGTATGACATCATTCTATATCAATAAACATATATCACTGTAAGAGGAAGCATCCACTCAACAAAATAAAATCAATTCTTTTTTTTATAGCTGTGGAGAGCAGGGGCTACTCTTTGTTGCGGTGCGTGGACTTCTCATTGAGGTGGTTTCTCTTGTTGCAGTGCACGGGCTCTAGGCACACGGGCTTCAGTAGCTGTGGTGCGTGGGCTCAGTAGTTGTGGCTCGTGGGCTCTAGAGCGTAGGATCAGTAGTCATTGGCAGGCGGATTCTTAATCACTGCGCCACCAGGGAAGCCCTAAAATCAATTCTTAAAAACAACAACAACAACAAAAAAAAACAACTGTCAGAACTTTTCCCAATGTGGTTGTATCATTTTCACACACACAACGATGCATGCATTAGGCTTACAAATTTTGAATCAAAAAATAAAAACAAAAATTTTAGACTGCTGCTAATTATTTTCATTTAAAAATTTTAACTAATTAGGTTCAGAATATTCTAGCTAATAAGTGCTGCTTTGACCACACTCTCAAATGAATGACTGTAAATGAGGGGATGCCTTAAATTTACACAAGGTTATATGTCAAATATATTTCAAATAAAGAAATAGAGAGGATGACCCGTTCATAATAAAAAATGCTCAACAAACCAGAAAAAGAAGGGAACATCCCCAACCTGAGTAAGGCCATCTATGAAAACCCAGAGCCAAGGATTTCCTTGGGGGCGCAGTGGTTAAGAATCTGCCTGCCAGTGCAGGGGACACAGGTTCAAGTCCTGGTCCGTGACAATCCCACATGCCGCAGAGCAACTAAGCCCATGTGCCACAACTACTGAGCCTGCACTCTAGAGCCCATGAGCCACAACTACTGAGGCTGCGTGCCACAACTACTGAAGCCTGCGCACCTAGAGACTGTGCTCTGCAACAGGAGAAGCCACCACAGTGAGAAGCCCCTGCACCACCCCGAAGAGTAGCACCCTGCTCATGGCAACTAGAAAAAAAAAGCCAGCAAGGAGACCCAACGCAGCCAAAATTTAATTAATTAATTAATTAAAAAAAAAACAGAGCCAACATCAAACTTAATGGTGAAAGACTGAATCCTTTTCCCTAAGATCAGGAATAAGACAAGGATGTCTGCCCTCACCAATTCTCTTCATCGTTGTTCTAGGGGTTTCAGCCAGGGCAATTAGGCAGGAAAAATAAAAGGCATCCAGATTAGAAAGGGAGAAGCAAAACCTCATCTCTGTCTGCAGATGATGTGATCTCATATATAGAAAATCTTAAGGAATCCACTAAAAGGAGGTGATGATTTTTATGACACCCTGTGGAAGTCTCGATTCCCAAGATTTAAAAATTCATTTGCTGGGGACTTCCCTGGTGGCCCAGTGGTTAAGACTCCACACTCCCAATGCAGGGGGCCCGGGATGCGATCCTTGGTCAGGGAACTAGATCCCGCCTGCCGCAACTAAAGACACAGTGCAGCCAAAAATAAATTAATTAAAAAAAATTCATTTGCTTCTTCAAACTGCCTCTTCCTCTTTTATTCTCACATTCTTCCCTCCACAGCTGACAAAAATAAGCCCAACTCTTTTTTTAACAACTTCCCACCTCTTTCCTCCATCCCATTCTTCCCGAAAAGTTTTCTCCTGTAATTATCATCTTGGAACTGCCCACCAAGACCCTTGTTTCTACTTATCTGGATCCCCAACCTCCTGTCTCTCTCTTTCTAAATCATGCTACTCCCCTGCTCCACACTTTAAAGTAGCTCTCTACTGCCTGGTTTCTGTGTTTGTGTGTGCATGCTTTGCAGCTAATTGTTAAAACAGCTTTATTGACATATAATTTGCATGTCATAAAATTCACTCGTTTTAATGATTTTTAAAACTTAATGGTCCAACCATTACCATAATCCAGTTTTAGAATATTTCCATCACCCTGATACTATCCCTTCCCTGTAAAGGTTGGTCCACCAAAAATCTACCTACAAGTGTAATGTTTGGAAGTTAGGCCTGAGGGTTTGGGATCTTGAATAAAGATTTTAAACCTCCAGGCAACGTGACGGTAAAGGATCGTTTTCTACCTCTTTCTGTTAAAAAATGAAGTCTTGGTTAATCATTAAGCTAACCATGATATCATGAAGGGTTACGGAGGCCGTATCTCCATTTCCATCCAAATAGCTGACCATTTTCTTCTCTTGCTACCCCCTCAGAAAGGATACTCCCCTAGTGGGCTGAGGCATTCTTCTTAAAAGAACTTTCTAGCTCGCCGCCCCTCCCAAGACGAGCAACCTCCTCTCCAGTAATGACAGCCCCAGTCCAGGTCCCCACATACCCACACTCCTGATCAAAAAAACGTTAATCAGTGGCCTTTCTTTGCCAATTCCCAATCCTCCACCCCCATCGCACCACAAGGTCTCCGTCTTCCTTTTCATCTCTTTCAGCTTCGTTTGCCTAATCTCCAGACAGATCCCTAGCCTGACGCCTTCTCCTCTCCGTCACTCGCTTCACTCGCTCTGCCATCACTTCCCAAATTGCCAGCATCCCGGACCTCAAAGGTGCAAATGCCAAAAACAGATGAGTTGACGCGCCTAAGGGAGAGAAGTGTGTGGGTGTGTGGGTGTAAGTGTCCTTGCTTGTGTGTGGAAGAAACCAACAGAGGCCACGCCGGTGTCCATCTTCTGGAAATACCGATCACGCCCGGCCGAGAGAGCGAGGATCGGCTCCCCAGTGCCCCCCGCAGACAGCATTCAGGGCTGTAGAACTCAGAGGTATCAAGGCTTCACCCGGGACCCCTGCCCAGAGGGCGCCCCGCCCCTCAACGGTACGGCGCAACCCCTCCCCGGCGCGGTGGTAGGGGCCGGCTGCAACGTCACCCATTGTTTACAAATCAACCAGAGCCGGTAGGATTCCGGCTCCCGCGGCTGCTGGCGCGCGGCGAGAGTGCCTGGCGGGCTCCGGCTTCCGCGTCCGCCCCGGCTCCGGCTTCGGCCTCAGCACCGCACCCGGCTCCGCCGCGGCCCACCGAGCCCCGGGGGCAGCCGAGCCGCCGGCGACTCCCGCAGAGCTCCGGGTGCCCGCGCGGGGGGCCATGCCGTGCCGGAGGGAGGAGGAAGAGGAAGCCGGCGAGGAAGAGGAGGAGGAGGAGGAGGAGGAGGAGGACAGCTTCCTCCTACTGGAACAGTCGGTGACTCTGGGCGGCTCGGGCGAGGTGGACCGGCTGGTGGCCCAGATCGGCGAGACGCTGCAGCTGGACGCGGCGCAGGACCGCCCTGCCTCCCCGTGCGCGCCCCCGGGGCCGCCACTGCAGCCCCCGCGACCCCCGGCGGTGGTGCGGGCGGACAAGGCCCGAGCCCCGGCTCTGCCGTTGCTTCTGCCGCCCGCCTCGGCCGAGACTGGGGGTCCGGCGCCCCCGGGGGCCCTGCGCTGCGCCCTCGGGGACCGTGGCCGGGTGCGGGGCCGGGCTGCGCCCTACTTTGTGGCCGAGCTCGCCGCAGGCCCCAGCGCGCTGTCCCCATTGCCCCCTCAGCCCAGCCTTGATGGGCCTTCGGGAGCTGACAAGCGAGGCGCCCCGCAGCCGCTGTCGGGTCCTTGCCGGCGAGGATGGCTGCGGGACGCCGCCGCCTCCCGCCGCCTGCAGCAGCGACGCGGGCTACAGCCTCAAGCCCGCACTGGCGACGACGACCCGCACCGGCTTCTGCAGCAGCTCGTGATCTCGGGGAACCTCATCAAGGAGGCCGTGCGGAGGCTTCATTCGCGACGGCTGCAGTTACACGCAAAACTTCCCCGACGCCAGCTCGTGGGCCCTCTGTCGGCCCCAGTGCATGAGCCCCCTTTGCCCCGCAGCCCTCGCCCGGCCTGCAGCGACCCTGGCTCGTCTGGAAGGAGGGCGCAGCTCAGAACTGGCGACGGCGTTCTAGTCCCCGGCAGCTAACACCCCGAGAGTGGCCACAGCGCCAGCCTCTGCCTGGAGGGCAAGGGGTTCCCCCTGAGGGCTGCGTCTCTACTCAGACTGGTGAACTCGCGCTTTTGGAAGCGTGAAAATAACTAATGAAGACGAGGAATCGAAAAATCGCGAATGTTTTCGTGGGAACTGAGGTCGAGGGCCCCGATGTGGTTGAAAAACAAGACTTCGTTGGTCCTATTTAAGGCAGATTACAGAGCGCACCCCAAGCTCACAGTCAGCAGGACTCCTCATCGGCGTGACCAGTCCTGGTGGCGCAGCGTGCAGTTCCACGCAGCCTCTCCGGGCCCTCCAGCCTGACGACCATGTGGTCACAGCCCACGCTTCTCAGGATCGCCGAACGCCCAAAGGACGAGGATGATCCCAGTTACTTGCTTTACCTTTCCAGGGCTGGTTCCTGATCCACTTTGGGGGAGAGGAACCTGTGTAGATCCTTTCAGGGAGTACCTCAAACTGCCAGACTTGAAATTTTACGACACTTAAAAAAACCCATCTCGTGTATTTTGGGGTGCTGGTTCTTGATACAAAACACGCGGCACCGGGAAAGGACGTTTTGGGGAATTGAATAGACGTAACCTTTTCTCTGCCCCCGCTTTGCAACTGCCTGAAGTTCTCTGAGTGGCGGGGGAAGGCGGTGCGCCTGTGATGCTGATGGGAGGTGGGGCCGACAGGTGCTGGGGAAAGGGGAGGGCAAGGCGCGGAGTTGAACCCTCGGTCCCCTCGAAAGTGTATTTTCACAGCCTGTCCGCCCCTTCTCGGGTTCAAGATCACTGTTTCCTGGGGGCACACGAGATTGCGGGGCTCCAGCAGGGGAGAGTCGCCAGGTTCCGCCTGTGCTCGGAGTAGAGCGCGGGGTTTTGCAAGTGCTGGAGTCTCCTGAGGACACGCGCACCGCTGCCACCGCGGGTGTGAGGAGGCGGCGACGTGCTGGGCGCCGGTGCCTCCCGCGGGCGGTCGCGCCCCGGGCTTTCACGGAAACTGCCCTGAGAAGTGGCCTCGGGTCCCTTCTCTTCCCCTCGGCTCTGCTGTCCTACTCTAGCGGGTGGCGCTGGCGCTCCTGGGGGCCCCGAGCTGGGGGCTGAGGAGACACCACGTGATGGGGCACTCCAGGGACACACAGCCTAGCACAGCAGCTTATAATGGGCTCTCCGGGGCCTTTTGCAATAACAGCTGCAATTCCCGGGATAGATGGAGTTGATTTCCTCCCTTTGCCCCTCCCCCAGCCATGCCAGCTCGCCTTTGTAAGTGAAGGAAACCGAGTAGAAAATGTGACCCTCCAAATGGAGAAGCTGCAGGCTTTGCCATTGTGAACCTGGTGAAGTGCTTGTAACATAACATTGACTCAGTCTGAAGGATCTAAGACGGTATTGTTGGTGGTTTAGTTTTATAAGATTCAATGGCATGTTCATCATCCAGATGTGGCTATTGACATACCTACACTTCGCAGCGGAGTGTCTGGAATTGTGGCTATCCTGATTATAGGATGTTAACTTAACTGAAATCTGTTTTTAATAAATGCGTTGGGTTTTTTGTTTGGTTTTATTTTATACTTGTCGTCGGTGGAGAGATGCACAGAACACGTTTCTCTGATCTCCATAAACATGAAAACACTTGAAATCCTTGTCAGCCTGGCTTGTGGATGGTAATTAGAGCGCCTTTGTGTCTGAGCAGCTCACTAGTTAGACAGGGCCTGCGTGGCTGGGTGTGTATTGGTGCTGGCATGAAATTAAATGAAAGCGAGGTCAGGTTTTGGACCAATCCCATTCACTAAAGCCTTAGAGCCTTCTGGATTACTAGTCAGTGCTGGAGAAGCTCCTTCTGACTGTATTAACAAAGGACATCAGATCAGTCAGTCACTTCAGACTGGGAGGCTTATCACTTTTTTCTTTCTATGGCCATTAAGTGGACTTGTTCCACAAGGTGGCCCTTTAGGCTGGGGCAGCCCTTGGTTAGGGACTGCTCAGGATGCAAACCTGCAGTGGGAAAGCCAACTGGGAGGGTATGAAAGGACTCCTCTCTTTGCCCTTGGCACGTTCACTCCCATTCTCTCCCTAAGCAGTGATGGAACAGCCCATCTCTGTCCCTCCTGTTCTCAGTTACTTTGGTCTGTTTCCTCCAGGAAGGAGCCATGCTGGCAACAGGATATCCAGGGTTCAGGTCCCCTTATTAAATGGGGACCTTGGGCAAGCTGCTCAACCTCTGTGAGCTTCGGTTTCCTCATCGGTACAACAGATGAGACATGAGATGATGAGAAAAAGGCTCCTTGTGACTGGCACATCCTGGAGATGAATAGTCCAGTCCTACCCCTTCCTTCCCAGGACTGTCCCTTGGTAGCCAATCGACTGGGTCCTCGGTTTCTCATAAAACAAGGGCATGCTGTGATCCCACAAGTGCTTTCTGGATTGAGTGCTGTATGATTTAGAGACCTGATTTTCTAACTCCCCTTTGGACTCAATGCCTGTTGTTTATACCTCCCCATTCTCTCTCTTCAAATACACACACAGACCCTGATGGTCTCTGAGAAGTACCTCCAGAACACACCAAGCCAGCCATTTCCCACAACCTGCCCAGGAAGGATTGTGGAAGACTCAGTCCAGTGCCACCCAGCAAAGGGATGGTGACTATGGAGGTTCTAACACAAACTGAGGAAGGGGGGCCTCTAACAATGCAGTGGGCTACCACCTCTGAGCTCTGAGCGAAAGGAAAGTGGTCAGGTGCCGACTTCCCCTGGCATTGGAGGAGCCCTGAAGTCCTCACTTCTTAGATGAGGTGGGATTTCCTGGAGGTCAAAGAGTTAGGAGCAATCCAGGGCCAAGATGGCCATGATTCAATGCCACTGCCCCAAACGTGCTGGCTTCTTGTAATGATTGGTTAAGGCTAGACTCAACCATAGGGTTCACGTAATACAACCCCCTCCTTCAAAAAGGAAGACTGGAGAAAACTCATGCCTACTATGAGATGCTTTAACTGCACTATAACCCTGTAACCATCACAGGGTGTAAACCGTCCATCTTTAAAAATCCTGCAAGATCTTACTAGTCACCCCCAAGACATCTTTTGGAATAAGTCAGAGTTTACATTAATGATTTTTAAAAGTTATTAGACCATTTTTCCTTGGTGGTACAGTGGCTAAGACTCTGCGCCCCCAGAAACTAGATCCCACGTGCCGCAACTGAGTCCACATGCCACAACTAAAGATCCTGCGTGCTGCAACTAAGACCAGTGCAGCCAAATAAATAAATATTAAAAAGAAAGTTATTAGACCATTTTATAGGTGGAAAAATATTCCAGGAAGGGGGCAGTGCAGAGTGACCTACAAAGTCATTTACGAAGTCAAAGGCCTAACAGAACCTAGAACCCAGGTCTCCGGTCATCCAGCTCAGGCCTCTTTCCAATAGCCTGCTACCATCATACATAGTCCAATATTGTTCACTGCAGAAGTCCACACATATACTACGATGTAAATGATACCCCTGCAGTTGTCCAACATCATGATCCTGCCATTGGAACCCTGGAAAACCATGCCCCAGATCCCTAGGCTGAGCTAGGGAAAGCCAGGTATGCGGTAACCATTTTCTTATGTTCAGCATCCTATGAAGACAGCTGGCCACAGAAAATGGCCTGGGTAAGATAAAAGACCAAAGCTATAAAGTCAATGAAAAAAACACTAAATAAACTAAAAGACAGAAATTGACAAATAAGTGATTTGGAGAAAAGAATGCCACACCTCACAAAGAACTCCAGAGTCTGCCACCCCAAGATTTCATTCTAAATTAGGCATCAATGCTACAATATTTGAATTCTATTTTACCCTTTTTTGCTCTTTCCTTTTCCAGCTCAGAAGCAGAAATATGGAGTGCACATCAGACACCACTTTCCTATCCAGCAAAGTCTGTGTCAAACCCTGTGATCCCTACCTTCCAATCAGGAAAGAGTTACCCTGGCAACCAAATTACCAACTCACTCAATTAGCTCCCCCCTCTTCCACTGATGCTCAGTAATCACAGAATGTCAGCCCCGAGAGAGCTCAGCCTTCAGTGGTCTAGTGCTACCCCCTCATTTAGAGATGGAAGCACAGGGAGGTTTCCACTCTGAGGTGCACTCCATTTGAACGCCAGGAAGGCTGGTGCAGACAAAGCAGCAAAACTCTCCCACGCAGCGCTTCCTCCTGGTTTTCCATCCATAACTGAAGGGAAAACAAATGACCTGCCCATAACAATGTGTCTCAGGAGGTGTAATAGATAAGAGCGTGGGCTCTGCAGGCAGCCCTGCATTGTTAGCTGTGTGATTTGGGACAGGATCCTTCACCTCAATAATCTCAATTAACTCACCTGCTAAATGGGGATAAGTACAGCACCTACCTTGAAGAATCCGGTGAAGGTGAAATTAGCTCATGTATGAGAAGCAAAATAGCCAATAAACACTCTTATAAAACAAAACATCATTCCTGGAAGCTACTGCGTTAAGGCCACTACTTTAAGTCTTTTGTGGAAAATCCTGCCTTTTATTGACTTCTTCAGTATGTTTCTTAAAAGGCATAAACCTGTTTGCTCTGAAGATAAGACGCTTCTTAAACATGCACCCCTGTTGTATAAAGTGCGAAGGGAAGAGTAGAGGAAGGGAATAATCAGTCTAGAAGAGGTTTAATCAGAAAAGGGTGGAGGTCCCCTTCAAGCCAAACCTTGAAAACAGCTCAGGACTGGGACTCGTAGAGTAGGGGCAGCAGGAATATCACAAAGGGGAGGTTTGGGCTTCCCTGGTGGCACAGTGGTTGAGAGTCCGCCTGCCGATGCAGGGGACACGGGTTCGTGCCCCAGTCCGGGAAGATCCCACGTGCCGCGGAGCAGGTAGGCCCGTGAGCCATGGCCGCTGAGCCTGCGCGTCCAGAGCCTGTGTTCCGCAACGGGAGAGGCCACAGCAGTGAGAGGCCAGCGTACAGAGGAAAAAAAAAAGGGGGGGGGAGGGTTTGTGGGGAGGGCATTCTGAAGCCACAGCTCTTAACTCCCCCATTCCTACCAGAAATCCTTCTAAATCAAATTCAGTGCTCAGCTGTAGGTCTTCATGCCTGCCCTGTCCACTCCCATCTATAATTTGTACTGAGAAAATTGTGCAACTTCTTCACAGGAGGTGATCTTCAAGTTCATTTTGTTCTCACTCTTCATTTTATTTACTGTCATTATAGGGTTATCTCAGGGGCTCATATGTGAATGTCTTCTTTTCTCAAAGAGTTTAGGCACCAGGTGATAAGGGTCTCGGCGCAAAAAGACAGAAAAAGACAAGAAAGGAGACATTTCGCAAAGAAAACCCATAGTCCTCAATACAGCACCAGATAGCTGTTAAAATGCAGGCTCTGGAGCCAGACTGCCTAGGTCGCAATCTCAGCTCTTTCCTTTAAAGCTCCTTCCTGTGACCTTGGGCAGGTTACTAACCCTCTCTCACCTCCCATTCCTTGTCCGCCAAGTCTGATAATAATAAAGTTCCTGCCTCATCAGGTTGTGATGATTCATTGAGCTAATGCTAGTAAAAATGCTTAGGCCACTGTCTGAAACATAGGTGCATTTAGTAACAACACCTGGGTATTGGCATTTAGTAAATACTTGCAGAGCAAACAAACGGGCAACTTCAACAGACTTGTGGAGGCTAAGAGAGTGCTTGGGGTACAGATGATGAATTGTGGTGCCTAGAGGAGAGGATGGGAAAGGAGGGACAGCAACTAAAAAGGGAAAACAGAACCAAAGGAAGCTTTGCTCAAGCAGGAGAGACCGGCGCTCGTCCCACTGTGGTTGGAGGACAGTGGCAAAGGGTGGAATTGAAGGGAAGATGCTATAAAGGATAAGGTTCCTAGAGGGGGCACGAAGGGATGGGGCGCTCAGTCTGGGTAGGTTTGAAGGGCAGGACTCAGGGAGGCCTTAGAGGTGGTTGTCCCCTGTGACAGCACTCTAAGTCACAAACTGTCCTACCACAGGGAGGCCAGGGACCAGCTGGCTGTTGAAACAACCTTGTATAACCCTTCACGCCTGAGATGGCTGGGTATGTTTTCGTGTGAAGGAATCCTTCTTCTCTGTACCTTATGCTACAATAGAATGAAATCTAAAGTTTATTAACTGTTCCGCTTTATCAATTAACTGACTCACAGGAGGTAAAATTCACCACCCACAACTGATAGGCTGTTCAGGGAGTTTGTTTGACTTATTGATTTAGGTGGGTTAAAAAAGAATCACAAGCTGGTTATCATCTTGTTACCTTTGCCCTGCCTTTTGCCCGTTTCTTTTTTTACTGTCTAAATTAGATTCGGTTTCCTAGGTTTTCCTGAAAATCCTCCCCAGACACCGGAGTCATAATCACCTTTCTCCAAATGCACCATAAATAGTTCTTCTTTTCAGCTGGGTTAAGCAGAGCAAGAACTCACAGGGCAGATGTTCGAAACACACTGCTTAACGGTGCTGATAAAGAGAAGCTGAATAACTTCAGGATTAAAGAAAAACAGTGAAGGTCACGGAGCAAGCTCTGATTCCATATACCCTGGACCTGACCACAGAGGGCATACGTAGTGATCACATAGCTATAGCTCTGCGTTTGTGTGTGTGCACCTGTGCATGTAGACACACATACCCAACCATCCCTTACAGTTCACCCTTCAGCCTCCCTTGGCTTCTCTGGGTTCTACTATTGGCCTTTGTAAAGTGCTTAGCACAGAGCCTGGCACATGGTAAGTACTACGTACATTGGCTAGTGTTTTTCCTTCCCAACTGACAGCATCTCCCAGGCTCCGTCCACCCCTCTTAACCCTAACTGCCAAGTCTTTATCTTCAGCCCTAATCTCTCTTCCAACTCCTAATCACTTAAGAGGCACCAGGCTGCGGTCCCTGTAACTTCCCACATGAAACTCCTAATCAAGCCCCTCCCCGACCACACACACTCACACAACCAGCTCCTTGCAACTTCCCTATTACTCTTGTCCTTCTGGACTCAAGACTTGCAGAATGTTACCAGGGAAACCTAGACCTTGGATCCTTCAGAAGATGGAGTTGTCTCAACTCTGCCCATGCCCATGTCCTCAGTTCTGTGCCCATCCACTCCAAGGGACTAGGGATATCCCAGCCACAATCATCCCTGGGCCAAGTACTAGGAATGGGCTATCCCAAGCCACAACACCTTGGGAACGGCCAATGCCTCCTTTGCACAGACACTTCCCCAGGCCCAGGACTCTGCTCTCTACAGCCTTTGCAAATGGCTGATTGGTAGCTGGGGCTGAGGTTCATGAGGAAATGTGTGGGTAGGCTCAGACAGAAGGTAAGAGGTTCAGCTTAAGAGTCATGAGTTCAGATCCTGTTCGACCACCCACAATTCCTACCCCTCCCCATTGTAAAGAGTGAAGGGCCGTCTTGTAAAAGGTGCCTACCAGGGCTTCCCTGGTGGCACGGTGGTTGAGAGTCCGCCTGTCGATGCAGGGGACACGGGTTCATGCCCCGGTCCGGGAAGATCCCACATGCCGTGGAGCGGCTGGGCCCGTGAGCCATGGACGCTGAGCCTGCGCGTCTGGAGGCTGTGCTCCGCAAGGGGAGAGGTCACAACAGTGAGAGGCCGCATACGGCAAAAAAAAACAAAAACAAAAAGGTGCCTACCAGGGTTCCTGCCCAAACAGGGCTCAGTCCCCTTTCTCCTTCTCTCCACCTCGCTTCTCAGCTCCTGAAGATCTTCAGGTCGTCAGTCTACAGTCACCACTCTAATTTCATTCCTGAGTGCTGTCTTGGCCATGTTGCAGACCCAGAAGACAGCTGCATTGGGTGAGACCTCACCATCTTGGCCCTATGCCCTCATCTTACAGACTTGAGGTTCTAAAAAAAGCAGCCATCTACCATTTGTTATCTGTGCCTCTCTTATGCAATTCCTATTACCTTATGTGAAGGTCTTGGCCCCAAACCTGCTTATGGGTTCTTCCAGGATGTCTGAAACCCTGCCTCATCCCGGATCCCCAGTGCCTTGCACATATGTGGCTGGCCTGCAAGAAAAGTTTGAAAATGGTGATGCTATTGTGTTGAGGCATTTATTGGGTCAAGGTTTTTGTGGGATGCTCTTAAGAACTTTAATAAATCCAACATGGGAGAAAATGGTGTCAAGAAAGTCTCATGGAGGTGGTACAGCATGACTGGAAGCTCTGGTTGAGGAAAGCAGGAGAAACTAGAGCCACACTGCCTGGGTTCAAATCCCAGCTCCTTAACTTAAAAGGTGGTGACTTAAGGCAAATCACTTAATCTCCTGGGCCTCGGTGTTCTCATTTATAAAATGGAGAAAATAGTGCCTACCTCATGACGAATAAAGCCATGACATAATGAGATAATGATTCAAAACACCCAGAACAGTACCTGGCACGTGTGTCAAGTGCCAACCCCCGGAATGATGACAGCAGAGACAGACCATCTGGAAGGTGTGTGGAGGTGGCCTTCTGGAAGTTCAGGAAAAGGGACTTATATGATACAGAAGCAAAAGAGGTGGCAGTGACTTGTGCTCACAGTGGAAAGGAAAGGGTGGCTGAAGTGTTAGGGCACGTGGGGCACGCTGAAGAGACAGATGGGGGCCACTGAAGGAAGAAGGGCCAGTGGTGGCAGCAAGAATCAGCAGCTGTCATTTTATAAGCCCTTAAGTGTCCCAGACACCTCAGGTCCTCGTTTTACCCTCCCAACCAACCTATGAAGTATTATTGTTTTATACATGAGAGGAGGAAAACGCACAGAGCTGTGACTTGCCTACTATGACACAGCTGCTGAGCAGCGGGGCTGAGTCAAACTGAGTCACTGAGCAGCCTTCCGCTGCAGCCCGTGTGAGAAGGTGCTGGGCAGGACAGGTGCCCCTGGGGCTGGTTAGCAGAGCTGGGCTGTACCAAGAAAGGCTTCCTTGTGGGAAAGGGCCCCAAGCCTGGGGAAGATAAGACTGAGGGCAGAACCAGGAGGGCCACTTAATTAACTGAACCCCCATCTGCTCAAAACACCCCATTTTACAACTACCAAATACACTGCTGTAAAACCCTATTGTCTTTCCCTAGGCCACAGCTCAAGACTGGGTCAGTCTCAAAGGAGAAAATAGGCAGGCTCTGTCTAAACCCTCACCATTCTTCAAACACAAATAAATCAGAAAATTCACCTCCCTCCACCCTCCTCCAGATACAGCAAATCGCTTGGCCTCTGCCCTCCAGCCTAGAAAGTTTCTGGACTATGTTCTTATTCCAAAAAGGGCGTGAAAGCCCACCTAGCATGTTTTTAAAAACCTGGACTGAATTTTCTGATCTTGTGGAACATCAACCCAGAAGCACTCATCGACTGCAGCTCCACCGGTCTCCGTCTCACACCTCGACCCCAAAGTCCCCTCTCCATCACGACTTTATTATGAAAGGTGTCCCCTCTGTGCTTTTTCCCCCACCTTCCACCAAAAAGCCAAAGCATGCTCCAAAACAAAAACCAAATTTATTCAGCAGACACTTTAATTAAGAAATCCTATAAATCAGGACCACCACAATTTCAGACACTCCGGTGCGAAGTGTACGTCAATAGCTACATCTGGAGGATGAACAAGCCATTGAATCTTTTAAAAAAATTAGTTTAGCTCCTTTACAGTTTGGGGGTGGCACCTTACTTAAAGCACCGTCAAGTTTCATACGGGTAAAGCCTGCGGTTTCTCCTCTTGGAGAGTCCCATTTAAAAAACGGTTTCGGTCACTCACAAAGAGCTGGTGGCAGAAGGAAACTGAGGGGTGAAGACCCACGAAAGCTCAGACCTATGGCTCCACAGAGGACCAGAACAGAGCAGAAAAACAGCCGGGGTCTCATCCATGCAGTGAAGACATCAGAAAGGGTGGAATAAGAAAGGCCAGCCGGGAGGGCAGGAAAGAGACATAAGACATTGTTTATGCCTGTTTCTGAGAATCTCATGGCACGGCCAGGAGTGGCCTCACGGGAGGAGGAGGAGCTCTGGACAGAAGGAGAGAACAGAGAAAAAAAAATCTCTCTCCTCGCACAGCCCTCTCCACCTGTGTGTCCTCTGGAGACGCTAGGAGGTGGCGAAGCACAGACAGGGCTCTTCTCGGAGCAAGAGAAAAAAGACACAGCGGTCAGTTAGCTCTCCCAGGAAGCCCACAACCTTCCGTCCAAGCACACCGTGACCTTGAAACACAGGTGGCAAGGTCAAGTCATTTAAAAGTCCACATCCACCTCGACCCACCTTCAAAATTCTCCACCTCCCTACCCCCGACAACTGGAGCTCACATCTCCCACCTCGACCAGTCACCGATGTGATGGGAGAAAGGGGGCGGGCGATGCCAACCCACCCACCACCAAGCTTTTACATTCTTCTTCCCTCCGGAATTTCTTTGCACAGCAATTGTAGCACCATTTTCACTAAGTTCCTCCACCGGAAAATAAAATGTATTCGTGTCATCAGTTTTCAAGTATTCTTACAAAGCCCTCGCGATTCTCGCCCCTTGGAGCCGTATCTTTAAACAATCCAAGCACACGATACCCCCAAGAGTTAAGTCAGGTACAAGTTGATGCAAATAGCTGCCATAGTTCTCCCAGTTTTATCCCAGGTTCCTGTCCCCGAGGTGGCCGGGGAAATTCTCACGCGACACGTACGCGCCCTGGCCCGTGCATTTCTCCACGCTCAAGTTTTCGCCGACAGCCTCGCCGGGGCGGGTAACTTCTCGGCTTGAGGTCTCTCCCCACTAGCCTCCTTGCAGCCTAGGCGGTCGCTCCCAGGACGGCAACGGCGGCTTCAGCTCAAGGTTGGGGAAGGCACAGGACGCCGTTGGGTCCCCGCAGCGGCTTCTTCCTCCTCCAGGGGCCCAGGGTCAGTGCAAGGCGCCGGAGGGCTGAAGGGCGACAGGGTCCGGTCGGCTGCGGCTGCCCCCGGGTCCGGGGGGTACCGCGGGGCCCGTGGCTGCCACCGCGGCGACGGCTCGCTGGAGCCTCCGCACGGCCTCCTTGATGAGGTTCCCCGAGAGCACCAGCTGCTGCAGGAGCCTATGCGGGTCGTCGTCGTTGGCGCGCGCCCCGGCTGGGGGCCATCGTCGCTGTTGCAGGCGGCGGGAGGCGACAGCGCCCCGCAGCCATCCTCGCCGGCACGGCCCGGGCAGCGCGCTGGGGCTTGCGGCGAGCTCGGCCACAAAGTAGGGCGCAGCCCGGCCCCGCACCCGGCCACGGTCCCCGAGGGCGCAGCGCAGGGCCCCCGGGGGCGCCGGACCCCCAGTCTCGGCCGAGGCGGGCGGCAGAAGCAACGGCAGAGCCGGGGCTCGGGCCTTGTCCGCCCGCACCACCGCCGGGGGTCGCGGGGGCTGCAGTGGCGGCCCCGGGGGCGCGCACGGGGAGGCAGGGCGGTCCTGCGCCGCGTCCAGCTGCAGCGTCTCGCCGATCTGGGCCACCAGCCGGTCCACCTCGCCCGAGCCGCCCAGAGTCACCGACTGTTCCAGTAGGAGGAAGCTGTCCTCCTCCTCCTCCTCCTCCTCTTCCTCGCCGGCTTCCTCTTCCTCCTCCCTCCGGCACGGCATGGCCCCCCGCGCGGGCACCCGGAGCTCTGCGGGAGTCGCCGGCGGCTCGGCTGCCCCCGGGGCTCGGTGGGCCGCGGCGGAGCCGGGTGCGGTGCTAAGGCCGAAGCCGGAGCCGGGGCGGACGCGGAAGCCGGAGCCCGCCAGGCACTCTCGCCGCGCGCCAGCAGCCGCGGTAGCCGGAATCCTACCGGCTCTGGTTGATTTGTAAACAATGGGTGACGTTGCCTCCGGGCCCTACCACCGCGCCGGGGCAGGGGGGACAAACGAGGAAGTGGCGCAGCGCGGGCCGTCACGGGCAGCGCAGGGCCGCGGCCGGAGCCTTCTTGTGTCTGCGCTGGGTGTTTGCTTAGGAGGGGATCTGGCGCATGGGGAGAGCTTCGTACTTCCCCGACCGGATTAGCAGCACAGGACTATGGAGACTCTGAGGTGGCCACGATTGGATTCTCCCACTAACGGACACACCCACCCACACACCCAACCACTCATCCTCCGACGCTTCCTCCCTCCCCACGTGTCAGCAAGACTTCGGCGGCCCCGCTCCCCCTCCCGCGCACCCGCAGTCAGCGGGGCCCGGGAGTGGTGGGGGAGGGGCGGGCCCTGCGACCAGCTGGCTTGGGAGGGGTGGGGCTGGGGAAATTGGGGGTGGGGAGGGGACTTCGTAATGGAGGGCGGAATCGCCCTGAGGTGGAGTCTCGGTGCCTGCTCCCTCCGCCTAGTCCTCAAGCGCTACGACCCAGCGCGAGAGAAAGACGCGCCACCGCCTGGCTAAAGACTTTGTTCATTAAAGAAAAAAAAAAAAAAAAAAGCCGCGCGGCCAGTAAAAAAAGATTTAAATAGAAATATAGGGCGATGAAAAAAACCTCTCTAATCATAGGAGTCAAACATGGTTTACATATTAAAAGTTTTTCTTTTCCAGCCTTTTTCTATAAAAGTGTTATACAAACAGCCACTCGTATACAACGTTATACACTTTTCCACTAGCATTATCCCGTAAACGGTGTTCGTGTTATTGCATGCGCCTTGAGAACATGTAATGATTACGCAAGTTTCCATTAAGTGGCTGTACCATAACTTACTAAATAATTCCTTTAACGTTTGCGGTTTACCTCATTTTACCGTTGTAAATAAGTGCGTGACTAACATTTTTGTGTGTAAAACGTTTTCCGTGTTGATTCTTTCCTAAGAACATATTCCCAGGAATGGGAATTCAGGTCAAAGGATATGGATATTTTAAGGTTTCTGATAAATGTACCAAATTGCTTTCCAACAGTTGGGTAAATTTACTCTCTCATCATTCATGTGTAAGCATACATTATTCGTTGCGCCTTCACTGGTATTAATACTTGAGTATTATAGTTATTTTTCTGATTTTGTAGGTGAAATGGATCTCATTTCAGTAGTTATTTCTTTGCTTTTAGTTAGGTAGAGTAGTTTTCTAAATGTTTAACCAACTGTACTTCCTTTTTTTGTGAATAGTTCTCTAATAAGTTTTTCCTATTGATTTTTTTCTTTTGTATTTGCATGACTCCTCTACATGCCAGAAGTTCACTCTTTTCTTTCATAGTTTGCTGTGAATATTTCTTCGGTTTTTGTTGGCCCTGTGGAGTTTTTTTTTTCACTAAAACTTAAACTTTAATATAGTCAAATCTACATAAAGTACCTTCCTTTGAAACTTCTAACACAATGCTAAATTTAGTCTTCTTGCCTCCAGAAAGTTATTAAATATTACGTTCTATTTTCCTGAGATTTTTCTAGTGCCTTGATTTTTTTCAAATCTATCTGGATTCATTTTGGTCACTGGTGCAGGGAGATGATACGATTTTTTTCCCACCACAGAGCTTGTCAGGCAGGGCTGTAGTTCTTCAGGACAGAGGTGCTTGGGCACTGTAAACACAAGCTCTGCCCTGAGCAGCTCCCAGCTGCTGGTTAAGCCAAAGGTTGTAAGGACTGGGTGGGGCTGGGAATATTATGATCAGTCTGTGTGCGAAGTCGAGAAAAACCTTGAACAGGTTGTACCAAGACCTAAAGAGATTCACGTCTCATTCCTGCCGCGTCTGGGTGTGTGGCTCCTGGCAAATCAGTTTACAAGCGAAAACACATGTAAAATGGAAAAAATAATCCCAGCCCTGCCTCCCTCTGAGGATTGCTTTCAGGATCAAATAAGATAATGGGAGCAGGCTTTGTCAGGCATTACACAAATGTAACGTGGGATTAGGTCCAATGGTTTACTCACAGAGGCCTGGCTTAATTCCAGCGATTCCCTGAGGGAATCAGCTAATATATTCATGATAAAGTTTCCCCCTTACAGCCCACTAAGTAAAACGTACCCCCAAGGCATTACTCCCTTGAAACTGCCTTGTCCCTGAATTCTGCCCCGGGACCACCCTGACCTGGGATTGATTAAGGCCTTCTTGAAGTCAGCCCAAAGGCTCCCAAATCCCAAGGTGTGACCCCCTACAACTAGTTCTGCAGGTTTTGCTGACAGATCCTTTCCCAACAAGCAGCCTTCCTCCTGCATCTCTGTGGAGGGCTCTTCACACGCTTTACTGATGAGGACTGAAAGCCATTTCCCCCAGAGAGAGTGATTTTCATTTTCATTCTGATGGTACTTACTGGAGAATTTCAAGGGGAATGAAAATTAGGGGAGGGCTTATGGATTTCAGCAGAGTTAAATAAATGGGAATTTTTTTTTCTCCTCTCTGTAAGATGATGCCTGCCAGTAAGTAGAGAAAAGCAGTTTTATTCTCCATTGACTTTAAACATTAATGGAGCTGGTGTAGCTATTGTCTCTAACCCAGCATCCCTGGAAGTCGTTTTTCTTTTCTTGTCAGGGTAATTCCCATAGTGTTCTTAGTACTAAAGGAAATGGAGCTGAGATGGCATTCTTTTAAAAATCTTCCCTTTGTAATGTTGCTTTTGTGTGGAGATTGCTATGTAAATATGCCGGGACTTGGATATTATACTATTCATTATAAAGATGAATTCATTACAAAAGACCAGTTCCATTTTCTGGGGGCACTTCTCTGGAGAGCTCTGAGAGAGGAAAGTGCTGTGCTGGACCAGTGGGAGGCAGAGAAATGCCCTGGATTAGGAATCAAAATACAAGATGCTAGAGAGGCTCAGATGCAATTAAAAGTAATGAGAGGGTATCAGAAAGGGAGGCGATGAGAGCTGCGTGCCTGGCACGCTGGGCACCTGCCTGGAAAGAGACATGGAGGGTATTCAGCATCACCCGTGGAAGGACACAGAATTCAAGGATTTTCTGAATTTTTTTGGACTGCATTGAAATTCTTCGCAAGGAGTTTGCTTTCCACCTGGACTTTGTTTTCAGTAACCTGTACTCAGACACACCAGCGGGGATGAAGAGACAGACTCTAGGCTTGGAACTCCACCTGCATCCAGCCATGTCATCCTTCTGTGCCTCAGATCCTGAATCTGTAAAATGGAGGGTGATCCTTTCTTTACAAAATTGTTATATTACATAAGAATATGTATGGGGGGCTTCCCTGGTGGCGCAGTGGTTGAGAGTCCGCCTGCCGATGCAGGGGACGCGGGTTCGTGCCTCAGTCCAGGAAGATCCCACATGCCGCGAAGCAGCTGGGCCCGTGAGCCATGGCCGCTGAGCCTGCGCGTCCGGAGCCTGTGCTCCGCAACGGGAGAGGCCACGACAGTGAGAGGCCCGCGTACCGCAAAAAAAAAAAAATGTATGGGAAGACTTATCACATGACCTTGGCAGGGGTGATGTTGGAGTGAAGCTCTGAGAAGCAGAAATAGTCTTAGTGATGTGTAAGCCTAAAAAAAGGGGAATTCTATGCTGTGGTCCATGAACAGATGAATAAACAAGCTGGGGTAGAGCCATGCAATGGAATATTACTCAGCCATAAAAAGAAATGAAGTGCCGATGTGCTACAACATGATGCTCAAAAACATGCTAAGTGAGAGAAGCCAGAAACACAAGGTCATGCATGTGAAAATATCCAGAATAAGTAAACCCACAGAGGCAGAAAGTAGATTGGTGGTTGCTTAGTTCTGGGGAGCGAGAATGGTGGTGGCGGGGGAATGACTGCTAAAGGGTACGAGGTTTCCTTTTGGAGTGCTGAAAATGTTTTGGAGCTTGATAGCGGTGGTGGTTGCACAGTGCTGTGGGTGTACTAAATGTCACTGAATTGTACACTTTAAAATGGCTAATTTTATGCATGTGAATTTCACCTCAGTAAGAAAAATTCTATGCTGTATCTGGTATTTGATCTAGTTCTTTCTTTTTCTATAATTGTAACAGCAATCTATTTGGGGATGTGAAGTCTTCGCAACTTCACCATGCTTCCAATGCAGGTCGCCGCTCTTTTTCGACTTTGAAGTCACATTGAAGATGTCAGATCAGCTGATTCCCTCACTCCTGTTGCATGATTTTCTGGCCAAGGTGAACTGGGTCTTTGTCTTCCCTCGGTAAGGAAGCAAAGGCTAGTCCAGAGGCAGCCAGGGGACCACGGTGGGCCTGATAAAGATCTTCAGTCGTCCTTCCCATCCCAAAGTTTTCTCCTGGTTACCTGCTTCTCTCCTTTGTGCTAAGGGTGTTGGTTGGGAAAGTGGATACAGTACAGTGCCTAAAGGGAAAGGGGTTATTTTTAATAAAATTACGACCTAGGTAATCATGATTAGAATTTGCCTTGGACAAAACTGTAGGTTCAGATCACAGATCAGTGGTCGCCAAAGGTTCAGTTGGTGGAGGGGAGGCTGTGACTACAAAGACGAGCACGGGAGTTTTGGGGGGCAATGGGGGAGCGATGGAATTGCTCAGTGTCCTGACTGTGGTAATGGTTACACACATCTACACTGGTGTTAAAACTCAGAACTGTACACCCAAACAACAAAACAAACTGTAAACACACACACCATATATTAACTATGGTGGCAGATGCATGGGTGTATATATTTGTCAAAACTCAATGGACCCTTCGGACTTCCTTGGTGGTCCAGTGGTAAAGAATCTGTCTTGCAATGCAGGGGACGCGGGTTTGATCCCTGGTCAGGGAACGAAGATCCCACATGCCGTGGGGCAACTAAGCCTGCGCGCCACAACTACTGAGTCCGCGCACCTCAACTAGAGAGCCCACATGCCGCAAACTACAGAGGCCACGTGCCCTGGAGCCCTCGTGCCGCAACTAGAGAGAAGCCTGCGCCACGATGAAATATCCCACATGCCGCAACTAAGACCCGACGCAGCCAAAAAAATAAATTAAATAAATAAATGTTTTAAAAAACCTTAAAAAAACCTCAATGGAGGGGATTCCCTGGTGGCGCAGTGGTTGGGAGTCCGCTTGCCGATGCAGGGGACACGGGTTTGTGCCCCAGTCCGGGAAGATCCCACATGCCGCGGAGCGGCTGGGCCCATGAGCCATGGACGCTGAGCCTGCGCGTCCGGAGCCTGTGCTCCGCAATGGGAGAGGCCACAACAGTGAGAGGCCCACGTACTGGAAAAAAAAAAAAAAAGAAAAAACCTCAATGGACACTTAAAATG
The DNA here is from genome assembly GCF_949774975.1 of Lagenorhynchus albirostris. Taxonomy (NCBI): domain Eukaryota; kingdom Metazoa; phylum Chordata; class Mammalia; order Artiodactyla; family Delphinidae; genus Lagenorhynchus; species Lagenorhynchus albirostris. The sequence goes on from NC_083110.1 coordinate 54,008,888, forward strand.
GGTAAATTAATTATATGTGAAATATAACCGCAATAAAGTTGATTATCAAAAATTTGCCTTCGGGGCGACTTCCCTGGTGGCGCAGTGGTTAGGAATCCGCCTGCCAATTCAGGGGACATGGGTTTGATCCCTGGTCTGGGAAGATCCCACATGTCGCAGAGTAACTAAGCCCATGGGCCACAAGTGCTGACCCCACATGCGACAACTACTGAAGCCCGCGCGCCTAGAGCCCGTGCTCCACAACAAGAGAAGCCCGTGCACCACAACGAAGAGTAGCCCCCGCTCACCGCAACTAGAGAAAACGCATGCACAGCAATGAAGACCCAACACAGCCAAAAATAAATAAATAAATAAATATTTAAAAAATTGCCTTGGAACATGAAAGACATATGCTCTATAAGTTCTCTATAAGTCACATCATATGGGAAAGTAGGAAAGATGACAAATGGGCTGCTGGTTGTGTGACAGACCAGGCCTCATAGGGCGTGGGAAGTCCTGGCAGGGTCACCACAGCCTGGAGCTCAGCTTGGGAGGCTGTAACCTCCCCCCATTCGCTTCAAGTAGGCCATTCTGGATTTTCCTCCAGAAACCAGAAACTTTGCTTCTGGTTTCTTGGGGGAGGGAAGGCACAGATGAGTCCAGCATCTACAGACCCTGACACACAAGTGCACTGAGGCCTTCTCTTTCCTGCTTCAGACTCGTGCAGGAAAACACCAGACCTCCTTGGAGACAGTGCTGGTCTCCTCCTCAGAAAAAGCACATGACTTCATTTGGGAAAACATAAGCCCATTTGGAAATACAGACTTGAAAACATTGTCTAAATTCATTCTTACCCGTCACAGGCCTGTGCCCCTATGTCTAGTGAGCTGTCCAGGGCCCACAGCCTTCTGGTCCTGACCAACTTTAGAGGGGGCACCACGTTGGGAGTTGGGTGACTTGGGTAGTAGTCTTGGTTCCTCCAGTACCTGGATGCTGGGGACAGCAGTCCCAGCTCTGGGCCTCATGGTCCCATTTGCAAAGCAAGCAGTTTGGACGCAACTCCTGAAGGCTGCCCTGGCTCTAGGATGCTGCGTGAGCAACTCGGCTGTGATATCCAGGCCCATAATCTCTAACCCTTCATCGTACTACTCCTGCAAAATTAGGATGGCCAGCAGCTAGTGCCGAAAAAACTGACAAGGGCATTGGGAGACTTTGTGCTTTTTACTCTGTTTCCAATTCTGTAAAATGGACATAATAAAACCATCTAATTTAGGAGCTGTTCTAAGCAGAGAAGGAGGAGCCAGCTGCACCTGGTGCTCAGCTTGACAGCCCCAAGTAAACCACGGCCCCTCCCTCTTAATCCAGGCCCTGTGAATGCACACTTTTAGAAACCTATTAGCCTTGATTTGGGATTCATTCTTTTCTCTCTACTACTATATGGTTTTAATATTTTCTTTTCTAGCAGTCTTGCCATATATTTGGCTTTTATTATATAAATCTGTGGATACAGACGGACTATACATTTAAGTAAAATAAAATTGCTGTCTCCCCCAAAGAACAAACAAACCTTCAAGGTTAAATTAGATAAGAATTTAGGTAATAATTCCTAGCATTTATCTGTAGTTATTATTGTGCCATGTACTGAGCTTAATGCCTTACACATACATTATATCTTATCCTCAAAACAAATGTATGAGTTAGATATGATCATCTCTATAGTATAATATAGAGATCTATAATATAGAGAGGATATTCTCTCTAGGGAAACTGAGGCACAGAGAAGTAAAGTAACCAGCCCAAGGTTACACAGCTAGCAAGTGGGGGACTGGCCTTTGGGTGACCCACCATCCCAATTTGCCTGGGACCCTCCTGGTTTTAGCCCTGAAAGCCTGCTGTCCTGGGAAATTACCCTAATCTCAGGCCAACCAGGATAAGCTGGTCGCCGTAACTCAGTGGTCCTCAACACTGAGGGCAACGTGGCTCCTCAAGGGACGTTCTGCAATGGTAGTTGTTATAGTAATGGTAGTTATTACTATTTGTATTACTATTACTATCACATATAATTTTTTAATTTCTCATCCTCCCTCTTCTTACCACCATGATATCCCTACAAAAGTATTACCAGCTCTACCAAACCACTTCCCATGCTTGTAGGAGGAGGAAGGGTGTTGATTGGGTGTACCCAAAGTGAAAGGCACCTACTTTTACTTTTTTAAAACTCTTTTTTCCCTTGCTTTTGGAGCAATTATTTATTTATTTATTTATATTTTTTGGCCACACCGCGCAGCATGTGGGATCTTAGTTCCCCGACCAGGGATCAAACCCACGCCCCTGCATGGGAAGTGCAGAGTCTTAACCACTGGACTGCCAGGGAAGTCCCTACTTTAAAAAAAAATTTTAACCAGAACCCACTTTTCTGGCTCAACCAGTGTTTTTTTGTTTTTTTTTTTGCGGTATGCGGGCCTCTCACCGTTGCGGCCTCTCCGGCTGCAGAGCACAGGCTCAGCGGCCACGGCTCACGGGCCCAGCCGCTCCGTGGCATGTGAGATCTTCCCAGACCAGGGCACGAACCTGTGTCCCCTGCATCGGCAGGCGGACTCTCAACCACTGCGCCACCAGGCAAGTCCTCAGCCAGTGTTTAATGAGAGCTCCGAGCCTGCCCCATCCCGTGCAGCCTTCAGCCAGGAAAAGAAGGCTGGCTGCGGAGCAAGAGCAAAGGCAGCTGAATACATCAATGAGTAACCCCCCTGAGCTGCTGCTACTGTGTTTTGTGCTTTCTTCCAAACCTGGATCCTCAAAGGGGACTTTGCTATTCTCTTTTCTGAAAAATGAGAGTACATTGTAAATAAAATCATTTCAAAGCATGGTTGCTTAGTGGTTTCTACACACAAAGGGAAAATCCTCTAAAAGGTAAACAGCCCAACCAAATGTAAGGTAGGAACTTTGGGGGCCAAGGGTCCTTAATTAGTGGCCCCTGTCCTTTAGAAGTGGCTCTAAGCCTCAAAAAGTTCAACAGAAATACTATATGATCCAGCAATCCCACTTCTGGGTATATAACCCAAATTGAAAGAACTGAAAGCACCACATTCATAGCAGCATTATTCTCAATAGCCAAAGATAGAAACAACCCAAATGTCCATCCAGATTTATGAATGGATAAACAAGTGTGATATAGTCATACAATGGATTATCATTCCTCCATAAAAAGGAAGGGAAGGGCTTCCCTGGTGGCGTGCTCCGCAACAAGAGAAGCCACCGCAATGAGAAGCCCGCGCACCGCAATGAAGAGTAGCCCCCTCTTGCGGCAACTAGAGAAAAAAACCCGTGCACGGCAAGGAAGACCCAATGCAGCCAAAAGTAAAAAATAAAGTAAAAAAAAAAAAAAAAAGGAAGGGAAATCTGACACATATGAGAACATGGATGAACCTTAAGGACAGTATGCTAAGTGAAATAAACCAGTCACAAAAGAATAAATATTGCATGATTCCACTTATATGAAGTACCTAAAGTAGTCAAATTCATAGGGACAAAAAGTAAGACAGAAAGCGGCTGGGGGAGCGGAGGAATGGGAGTTGTTTAATGGGTATGGAATTTCAGTTTGGGATGATGAAAACGTTCTGGAGATGGATTGTGGTGATGGTTGCACAACAATGTGAATGTACTTAATGCTACTGATCTGTACACTTAAAATGGCTAAAATGGTAAATTTTGTGCTATGTATAATTTATCACAATGAAAGAAGAAGCGCCAGTTGCCTGGAAAAAGGAAAAAAAAAAGACAGACAATAACAAGTGTTGGCAAAGATGTGGAGAAACTGGAGCCCTTATACATTGCTGATGGGAATGTGAAATACTGCAACAGTTTGGCAGTTCCTCCAAAAGTTAAACATGGCCTTAGCATATGACCCAGCAATTCCACTCCTGGGCATATAACCAAGAGAACTGAAAGCACATATCCATACAAACACTTGCACAAAAATATTCATAGCAACATTATTCATAGCAGCCAAAAAATAGAAACAACCCAAATGTCCATCAACTGGTGAATGAATAAACAAAATATGGTATATCCATACATGGAATGTTATTTAGCCTTAAAAAGGAACGAAGTACTGATACATGCTGCAACATGGATAAAACTTGAGAGCATTGGGCTCAATGGAAGAAGCCAGACACAAAAAGCCACGTGTTATATAATGCCATTTATATAAAATGTCCAGAATAGGCAAATCCATAGAGACAGGAAGTAGATTTCCAGGGGATGGGGGAAGGGAAGCAGGGCATGAGGAATGACTGCTTAATGGGTATAGGTTTTCTTTTTGGGGTGGTGGAAATGTTCTGGAATTAGTGGTGACAGTTGTAAAACACTGAATTGTGTGCTTTAAAAAGGTGACTTTGGGGCTTCCCTGGTGGCGCAGTGGTTGAGAGTCCGCCTGCAGGGGACACGGGTTTGTGCCCCGGTCTGGCAAGATCCCACATGCCGCGGAGCGGCTGGGCCCCTGAGCCTGCACGTCCGGAGCCTGTGCTCAACAATGGGAGAGGCCGCAACAGTGAGAGGCCCTCGTAGCGCAAAAAAAAAAAAAAAAAAAAGGTGACTTTGGGGAATTCCCTGGCGGTCCAGTGGTTAGGACACCGTGCTTTCAGTGCTGAGGGCCCAGGTTCAATCCCTGGTCTGGGAACTAAGATCTAACAAGCTGCAGGGTGAAGAAAGAAAGAAAAGAAAGGAAGAAAGGAAGAGAGAAAGAAAGAAGTAAAGAAAGAAGGAAAGAAGGAAGGAAAGAAAGAAGGAAGGAAAGAAGGAAGGAAAGAAAGAAAGGAAACAGTCTGGCAGTTTCTTATGAGGTTAAACATAAACTTAGCATATGACCCAGGAATTCCAATCCTAAGACTCTATCAAGAGACATAGAAACAAGTCCATAAAAAGGCTTGGGCCTGAATGTTCCTAGAAGCGTTAGTCATAATAACCCAAAGGTGGAAACAATCCAAATGGCTATCAACTGGTGAATGGATAAACACAATGTGTGTATACCCATACACTGGAATACTATTCAGCAATAAAAAGAACTGAACTACTGAATCATGCTAAAACATGGAGGAACCTCAAAAACACTATGTTAAGTCAAAGAAGAACTATGTTAAGCCAGATGCAAAACACTACATATGACTTGATTCCATTTATGTGAAATATCCAGAAGAGGCAAACTTACAGAGACAGAAAGCAGACCAGCCCGGGGCTGTGGATGGGAGCAGAGAGTAACAACAAAGGGGCACAAGGGAAGTGTTGGGGGTGATGGCAATGTTCTAAAACTGGAGGTTGGTGATAAATTATATTAAAAATCATAGAACTGGGTCTTCCCTGGTGGCGCAGTGGTTGAGAGTCCGCCTGCCGATGCAGAGGACACGGGTTCGTGCCCCGGTCCGGGAAGATCCCACATGCCGCGGAGCAGCTAGGCCCATGAGCCATGGCCGCTGAGCCTGCGCGTCCAGAGCCTGTGCTCCGCAACGGGAGAGGCCACAACAATGAGAGGCCCGCGTACTGAAAAAAAAAAAAAAATCATAGAACTGTACATTTACAGTGGGTGAATTTTATGGTATATAAATTATATATCAACAAAGCAGTTAAACGTTGCTTTAAGGAAATTTATTGTCAATAAAGGAAAACTCTAGAGCTGTGGTTCCCAGCCACACAGGGCTATTCAGAACTTGAAATGTAGCTAGTCTGAATTGAGATGTGCTGTTTAGTGTAAAATACACTCTGGAAGGGCTTCCCTGGTGGCACAGTGGTTAAGAATCCGCCTGCCAATTCAGGGGACACGGGTTCGAGCCCTGGTCCAGGAAGGTCCCACATGCTGCAGAGCAACTAAGCCTGTGTGCCACAACTACTGAGCCTGCGCTCTAGAGCCCTCATGCCACAACTACTGAGCCCACGTGCCACAACTACTGAAGCCTGTGCACCTAGAGCCCATGCTCTGCAACAAGAGAAGCCACCACAATGAGAAGCCTGTGCACTGCAGCGAAGAGCAGCCCCTGCTCGCCACGATTAGAGAAAGCCTGCACGCAGCAACGAAGACCCAACGCAGCCAAAAAAAAAACAAAAAAACAAAAAACACACTGGATTTCATAGACTTAGCATCAATAACAGAATGTAAGCTATTCATTAATAATTGTTTACATTATTACATGTTAAATGATAATATTTGGATATATTAGGTTAAATAAAATATATTACTAAAATTAATTTCACCTTTTTTCTTTTTAAACGTGGCTACTAGAAAATTTTCATAGGTGACTTGCATTATATTTCTATTGGTCAGTGCTGTTCTAGAAGCAGGTCTAGCTTCAGATGAACCTTGATCTAGCAGCTTAAAAATGTCACTAAAGGCCTGATTTCTTTCCAGTTTGCTCTTCCATGGCGTTGGTTTCATCCTGTAGCTAGCTACACTCAGTGTTGCAGCCAGCAACTCTTAGAGGGACATGCTTCTTCACCCAAGAGTAGAGAGTCTGGGTATCAGAATCTTTCCCAGAAGGTCTGGGATTCATGCATTGGACTGACTTAGTTCACATGCTCACCCCTGGGTCAATCTTGTGGACAGGAGGAGAGACTCCATCGATAGTTCACATGCCCTACTCCTACAGCTGGTGATAGAGTCGACTTCTCCAGTATCACATTTTTACCAGAACTGAAATCAAGAATGTACGGAAGGGAAAAGAATGGAATGAATGCTGGGGAAGCAACCAAGAAATCTCCACATTGAGAAAGAGACCACAACAACACAGTGTGATGAGTGAAGTCATAGAGGTATAAACAGATTGCCTGTGGTCTGTTCTTGCTATTGTTTCTTTTTCTTACTCATACCTTGTCTCCTAGTATGCAAGGTTATCATTGACTGAATACTGGACATTGTATTTGAAAAATTATTTATACAAATAATTTGGGAGCTAGGATGATGTCATCCTCCACATAGGATTTTTGTTTGTTTCTATCAAATTCCTGGGAACCCTAGGAGTCTGGAAACACCTTACTCCAAATCCTAGCCTCAAGATTCCCTGGGCCACCCAGACAACTTGATGGTAATTTGCAAGTGTATGTGACATACCTTAGATTTATCCTTAGTCCCAGTTTGTAGTCCGTTAGGGTCCCAGCTTAAGGTGTGTGTATAATTTATTTGGGTCTTCACTCTTGGTGATTCCTAAACTCAAACTTTTGTCTCCTTAACCTCATGAGGCCCCTAAAAGTGCATTTCAGCCTCACAACAGACTCTTTGTAATTTGCACCACCACGCATCCACCCAAACAAAAGTTTCCCTTTTGCTGGGCTCTCTGAGTCCTATCTACTCCTGAGGCTTGGTCAGGTAATTCCTCACTATACTGTTAGCTTTTTGTTACTTTTTAAAAGTTATGTCTTTTTACACCAAAGTGGGAAAGTGATGGTGTGATGAATTGGGAGATTGGGATTGACATATATACACTAATATGTATAAAATGGATAACTAATAAGAACCTGCTGTATATAAAAATAAAATTCAAAAAAAAAGTTTTGTCTTTTTAAATGTTTCATCCTACTTCCTTTATTTTTAGCGATAAAGTACTTTTTAAAAATAAATTTACTTATTTAGGTCTTCGTTGCTGCGCATGGGCTTTCTTTAGTTGCAGCAAGGGGGGGGTTGCTACTCTTCCCTGCGGTGTGCGGGCTTCTCATTGCGGTGGCTTCTCTTGTGGAGCACCGGCTTTAGGAGTGCAGGTTCAGTAGTTGTGGCTCACAGGCACTAGAGCACAGGCTCAGTAGCTGTGGCACATGGGCTTAGCTGCTCCTCGGCATGTGGGGTCTTCCCGGACCAGGGCTCAAACCCATGTCCCCTGCATTGGCAAGTGGATTCTTAACCACTGCGCCCCCAGGGATGCCCCAATAAAGTACTTTTAAATTAAGGTATATACGTTGTTTTTTTCAGACATAATGATATTGCACACTTAGACTACAACATAGCATAAACATAACTTTTATGCACTGGGAAACCAAAAATTTCATATTACTTCCCCCCACTCCCCTTTTTCTCTGACCCCACCGCATAGCTTGTGGGATCTCAGCTCCCCGACCAGGGATTGAACCCTGGCCCTTGGCAGTGAAAGCGTGGAGTCCTAACTGCAGGACAGCCAGGGAATTCCCCAGTGTTACTCCCTTTATTGTAGTAGTATTTGCTTTATTGTGGTGGTCTGGAACCAAACCTGAAATATCTCCAAGGTATGCCTATAATGTTCTTGACAGAGTTTGAAGTCAGGGTCATGCTAGTCTCATGAAATGGGTTGGGGGCTTCCCTGGTGGCGCAGTGGTTGAGAGTCCGCCTGCTGATGCAGAGGACACGTGTTCGTGCCCGGTCTGGGAGGATCCCACATGCCGCGGAGCGGCTGGGCCCATGAGCCATGGCCGCTGACCCTGCGCGTCCGGAGCCTGTGCTCCGCAACGGGAGAGGCCACAATAGTGAGAGGCCCGCGTACGGCAAAAAAAAAAAAAAAAAAGGGTTGGAACGTTCCCTTTTATCTACCGTATGAAGGAATTTGTGCAAGATTGATGTAATTTTATTTTTAAATATTTGCTGGTGAAGCCATCTGGACCAGGAGTTTTCTTTGTGGAGTTCCAACTTTTTAAATAGTTATAAAGCTATTCAGAATTTTTTTTGCAATTCAAAATTTTTATAGATTATACTCCATTTAAAGTTATTATAAAACTGACCATATTCCCTGTGCTGTACAATATGTCCTTGTAGCTCATTTATCTTATACACAGCATCCTACTTTTTTTAGTTGAACGTCAGAGAATTTTGGACTGAATTGCTACAGAACTCCTCACCAATGACCTTCGTATTACTAAATCCAATAATCCTCACCTTACTTGAACTTTCAGCAGATTTGATGCAGCTAATAACCTCTTTTTCCTTGAAATGTTATCTTCACTTAGGATACCATGTTCTCCTGTTTTGTGTTTTATTTTGTTTTGTCTTGTTTTTTTCTACCTCACTGGCTGTTCTTATCTGCCCTTAATGTTGGAGTGTTCCAAGCTTAGCCTTAGATGTGTTTTCTCTATCTATACTCACCCACTTGTTGATATCCACTTTATTTGCTTGAAAACAGACAGACACACACATGTTCCCAAATGAATACACCTACCCTGGGAGCTCTCCTCTGAGTTCCAGATTCATATATCTAGTTGCTCTAGCAGCTCCATCTCCATTTGGACGTCTAATAGCCATCTCAAACTCAATTGTCTAAAACTGAACTCCTGACTCTTCAGCTCCCAAATGCTTCATCTGTAGTCTTTCCCATCTCAGTTGATGGCCACTCCAGATCATGTGACCCCTATGTTCACCGTCTTCCAATGGCTCCCCTTTCCACTGCAAGGAAAATGTCAAAGTCCTTACAGTGGCATATAAGACACTACGCCAGCTCATCTCCCTTACTCTCAACTCCAACCACTTTTCTTTGAATAACCCGAGCACATGCCTACCTCAGGGCCTTTGCTCTTGCTACTTCCTCCATCTAGAGGAGTTAGCTAAAGCCTCAATTATTCAAGTCCTTAATCAATTTAAAGTTAATTGCCCAATTTAAAGTTGAAATCACCCCTCCTTCCCTTCCAATACTCCCTGTCCCCTTTTCTGCTTTATAATTCTCTGTAACACTTATCGCCAGCTAACATACTTCAATTCCATATTTATTTTTTGGGTTACCTCACTGAGGCTAGGAGTTCTCTTTGTTTTGTTCTTTGATGTATCCCTAGTGCCTAGGACAGTGCCAGACATATAGGGAGCAATGATAAAAAAAGGATTGAATGATGGAATGGATGAAATATGTCCAGGCCTCGTGGTCCAGAAAACAAGGGGCCCAGCTTCCCTCTACTGTGGCTGAAGATCCCTCCACGAACAGCACTGAACTTCATGTGGCAGTTTTCATACCACCTAGAGCCATTTCTCACCATCTCCACCACTGACGCCACCACTCCCCACCCCAGCGTAATGCACCGTCCCCTCTTGTCTGGATTGTTAACAGCAACTTCCCAGCAGGTCTGCTCATTTCCTCTTTTTTTAAAAAATTTATTTTATTTTTGGCTGCGTTGGGTCTTTGTCGCTGTGCGCGGGCTTTCTCCAGTTGCAGGGAGCAGGGCCTACGTTTTGTTGCAGTGCGTGGGCTGCTTATTGCGGTGGCTTCTCTTGTTGCGGAGCACATGCTCTAGGTGCGCGGGCTTCAGTAGTTGCGGCACGTGGGCTCAGTAGTTGTGGCTCTCAGGCTCTAGTGCGCAGGCTCAGTAGTTGTGGCGCACGGGCTTAGCTGCTCCCTGGCATGTGGGATCTTCCCGGACCAGGGCTCAGACCCATGTCCCCTGCACTGGCAGGCGGATTCTTAACCACTGCGCCACCAGGGAAGTCCCCGTGTGCTTTATATTTATTTTGTCTGTCCCCTCCTCATAAACTTTGTGAAGGCAAAGTTCCTGTCTGCTTTGCGTAGTACTGTATCTCCCACGCTTCCCAAAATGTTTTTGTAGAGGGAAGGAAGGAAGTCCTTTGTTCAGAGTAAATGCACAGTGCAGGTGTATGAAGAAAATGACGGAAAGGAAGAAAGAAAAGACTTGCAGGCTGACTCCACCCCTCCTTGAAAGGGTACAAGGAAGAGGAATGAATACCCAGCAAGCAGCGCTGCCCCACCCCACCCCACCACACCCCACCCCACCCCTCCCGGCCCTCCCAGCCCTCAAGAACGTCAGTCATGGTACAGCTCCACCCTCCCCTCACCAAGTACAAAGAAACTTCCTCTGCAATTAGTTTTAGTCTGAGTTGCAGGGCTTTGGGGGTGAAGAGCCTGCAAGATGACTTATGGGAAGAACAGACTCTGGTGTCCCAATCGCACGCGATGTTTTGAAATTCACAGCCAAGCCTCTTTGCAACACCGTGCTCACCCGGGGCTAAGCTACTTCTGTTTCGGGCAGTGTGGGCTTGAACTCTGGAGGCCTGGGTGCTCCCTAATGCCACCTGCTTAATGTTGCCTTTGGGGTCTCAGCTGTAAAGTGGGAATCACGACGGTAATCACCTTAACGTGAGGAGGCTTGTAACTGTCCTCTGTACCTGCACAGGAGATTTGAATCTGGCAACTGTGGATCGGGTGTGACTATGTCCCTGTGTGAAGTCCCAAGGGAGGGGATCCATGTGATTCCCTCTAATGACCCTCCAGTGGAGAGGGAGGGGCTTTCTTCAAAACAAATACTAGATGTCAGCTTTGCTCGCTGATTACTACTTGTTTTGGAGGTGTACGCACCTACTCGGAAGGAGTTGAACTAGCTGCCGGAATGATTAAGGAAGGCATTTTTCAATAAGTATTATCACACAACGATCCAATCAATACAGGCACACAGGCGACCGTGTAAAGTGTAAAATCTGCTCGGGTAACACTGTGCCTCGTCATTTTTTTGAGCATACTTACAACGGAGGGCTGGTCCCGGGGTTATTGGCTGTTATTCAGGCTCAGTTGCCTCAAGTCCAAGATCTACGGCATAGCAACCATTCTGGTGCAAAGCAAGACTTTTCAAGATCTTGCAAGACCTACAGAGGAGCCATAAGGACTGTATGGACTATTCCTGGCATGGTTCACAAATCCATCTGCCTGTCAGCGGCGCCTCAGGTCCTCTCTGAAATTCTGGCCTAAACTTGTATCAGCTCTGTAATTGGTACCTATGGACCTACAGGGTGACATCCCTGGAATCTGGAAATCAAGCTGCCCTCTAGAAGTCAAACCCTGCAGGTCCACACAAGATGGACAGGATAAGTTATCTGCACAAGGCCCCAGAGGGAACAGGACACCTCCCTGCTTGGGCTTGGAAATGCGATCCAGGCATGCCTGCATGTGAAGAAAGCAGGAGCCAAATGAAATCTCAGAAAAGCTTCTGGACAGCAGGTAAGTGGCTCCAAAGAACCCAGAAGGTACCACAGACCTTAGGCCTGTTCTGCAACAGTAACCAGAACAGAGAGGGACCCAGTGGGCAAGATATATCCCATACACCAAGGACAGCCATCCTACCACAATGACATTACTAACATATCACTCACGTGATTCCCTTTGCCCAGGTTCATGCTCACTAAAGCCTCTGATTTTGACTCCCTTTGCAGGGGACCGCATGAATGGAGCAGTCACCATGACACCAAGTCTCTGGCCCTGTAGCACTTATATTTCTCATTACAAATTAATAAATGGCAAATTTGACTAGGCCTCTTGTAAGACTATTTTTTCTCCTCTGAACACGATCGACTCTGATTTTAGGTTTGCAAAGCTGATATCCAGACCTCACCCGGGGATGTGCACGCAGCCTGCACATGCAGTGGCAGGCCACCACACCTTCACCTACTTTCTTAATCCATACTTACAGACTACTGACCACAGCCCCAAATGGGAGAAAACCTTCCTGCACTGCAACCCTGGGCCTGGATGACTCAGCCAGCCTCTAACAACCTGGTAAATATATTGTTTCTTTCTTTTTAAAACATATTTATTTATTTTGGTTGCGCCGGGTCTCAGTTGTGGCATGGAGGATCTAGTTCCCCAACCAGGGATCGAAACTAGGCCCCCTTCATTAGGAGCCTGGTAAATATTTCTAATGGCAGCAGTGACATTAAGCGCAATTTCAGGAAATGGCGAGCCAGCTTACACTGCCCCAAATCAGGGTGCTTTTCTGGAGTACAGTCATCTACCCAATCATAATAATGTACACCAAAAAATAGAACAAAGAGCTGTCGTCATGTCATTTTCTAAATGTTGCTTTGCACATGATCCAGCATCTAGTGGCATTAAACTCCTGCATACATCAAGGAGCAACATACTTATGGACTCAAAGATCCTTTCTAAGTAAACCGAGCTACATCCACTGGGCAGATGTTTAAGCCAGGACATTGAAAACATGTTTATGGGGTTTATACATCAGTAGGTTAAAAATTTTGTGATAGCCAAGTGCAAATTTAGAATATAATCTTGTAATTTAAAACTCTATTTTTTATCCAAAAAAGCCCTGTGTATAGAAAAAGGAAACAGGGATGAAATATATAGGATTAACAGTGAGAATCTGGTGGAAGGATTCTAGCCCATTTTTCACTTTTCTGTTTTTTTTTCAAACGTTCTGTGAAACTTTATTTTTATTTATTTATGTTTTTGGCCATGCTGCGCGGCTTGTGGGATCTCAGTTCCACGACCATGGATTGAACCCAGGCCCTCAGCAGTGAAAGCGTGGAATCCTAACCACTGGACCGCCAGGGAATTCCCAAATCTTCGTTAATTTTAAGTAAAATACAGAATACATTCTAATTTTCTAAGTTACCTTTTGAAGAAACGTATGCAACCAAGATGAATGAAAACAGAGACTACTTAAACGTCTTAAGTAATTTTCCCACTTGTTGCAAACAACAGAGAAAACACAGGATCAAACATGTGGACTGAGGCAGGCTTGCAAATGAGCCAAAGACCTAGTAAGACAGCCAATGCCAGGAATGAACTGTGGGGACAGCCACCATCAGGCCTGCTGACGCCATCTTGAGAAGCAACATTTCCCAAGAAGGGGGAGGGTTGGCTTAACCTGACCCACCTGTGTCCAGAAGTGTCATGATGATGGGGGACACGAGCAGATTGCCTTTGCAAATCCCCAGCATGATGCCAAATCCTCGGCCAGCACAAGGGTTGCTGTTTTGGTGCAGCCAGGGCGGGTACGCTTTGTCTTCCATTTCTGAGGATGGACCCCAGAAAAGAAAGCCTGAAGTCTCAGATTCTGACACTGTCAAAAGCATAACGAAATTAAAGTAGTAAATCTGGATCTTGTTGGAGGCTCTCCACCATTCTAGTTGCCCTGAAATCAAATGAGTCTCGCGCTGATGAATACGCCCAATTCCCCTCCATCCCACTGTAGAAACAAAAGCGGCACTGACTTTCCTAACAGATGTTTCAAACACCTGCAAGTTTCTGGAGCAGATTAATTCTTGCCTTTGCATCAAGATAATTTGCATTTGAAACCTACTTCCCAAAGGATATGGAGTTCAACACATCACTAACACAAACCTTTCTAGGTCACCCGCCCCTCCCACCTTTGAAAGAAACAAAGCTCCTCGGAAAATACGCCATAATAAGCAAGTTGCTTCAAAATTTTAAGACATCGATCCTGGGCAGTTGGCTCCCACCCATACTTATTTTACATGAAGCTTCCTACTGCATGTGCTTACATTTCCTGAGAAAAGGAACAGGAAAGGGCTGGGCTAGCTTAACTTGACCTACCTTGTGTCCAGAAGTGTAACGACAGGGGGTCATGGTTGCACCACCTTTGCAAGTCTAATAGCCACCTCTTTTGACTTTTTTTTTTTTTTGACTTTTCTTGCTTGCTCTCAAATTTCAGACTTTCTGTGAACAAGGCATGTCAACAGCGCCACCTCTGGGCGGAGTGTGGTTCCTCTCAGCTTCCTAGCCCAAAATCAGCAGGAGAAAATGCCCTAATTTGGGGGCAATTGATCAAGTTGACTTGTGTCCCCTTAGAGGATGAGTGGAATGGTGCACAGGGCCTCCTGGGAGCCATTTCAAATGGGGAGATTTTGAGATAATAAAAATTATCAATCCAGTGCCAGGGACAAGCATACCTGGGGGTGCGGTTCTTTGCTTCTTGATTCCTGCCGGGAAAGCACACACAAGGGGTTCCCTGGGCTGATGGGACAAATGACCTTAGGAGCAATGGGAGCTCTGCACCAATCCCTTCTCTGCTCCAGACCAACAAAAGCTGGACAGCAGGAATCACATTGCTCTTTGTACCACAACTTGTCTGGGAAAAAAGAGAATGTGAAGATCAGGAAGTTGGGTGATCAGGCTGCACTTGACACACAGAGGGGCTCAGTAAACAGTCCGTTGAATCAGTGAACAAAGCTGCTGGGAGGAACTTGTGCCCTGGGGCAGCCAGTGCTGCAGCTCTCAGCCGGCTGTCTCCCCTTTTTATTTTTATTTAAAAAAAATTTATTTTTGGCTGCATTGGGTTTTCGCTGCTGCACGCAGGCTTTCTCTAGTTGCGGTGAGCAGGGGCTACTCTTTGTTGCGGTGCACGGGCTTCTCACTGCGGTGGCTTCCCTTGCTGCGGAGCACGGGCTCTAGGCACGCGGGCTTCAGTAGTTGTGGTGCATGGGCTCAGTAATTGTGCTTGCAGGCTCTAGAGCCCAGGCTCAGTAGTTGTGGCGCACAGGCATGTGGGAGCTTCCCAGACCAGGGCTCGAACCCGTGTCCCCTGCACTGGCAGGCGGATTCTTAACCACTGCGCCACCAGGGATGTCCTGCCTCCCCTTTTCAGTCCGAGTTCCTGGTGCTCAACCACAGCTCCACAGACCAGCCCCAGAGCATTCGCTGCCCCTTCTGGTGCTACAAACATCACCTTCTAACTGGGACTGTGAAGTCAGGGAGACCTCCTGACACAGGTGGGTCAAGATCCAAAGGGCATAAAGAAGCTGTGGCACATATATACAATGGAATATTACTCAGCCATAAAAAGAAACAAAATTGAGTTATCTGTAGTGAGGTGGATGAACCCAGAGTCTGTCATACAAAGTGAAGTAAGTCAGAAAGAGAAAAACAAATACCGTATGCTAACACATATATATGGAATCTAAAAACAAAACAAAAAAATGGTTCTGAAGAACCTAGAGGCAGGACAGGAATAAAGACACAGATGTAGAGAATGGAATTGAGGACACCAGGAGGCGGAATCATAAGCTGGGATGAAGTGAGAGAGTGGCATGGACATATATACACTACCAAATGTAAAACCGATAGCTAGTGGGAAGCAGCCGCATAGCACAGGGAGATCAGCTCAGTGCTTTGTGACCACCTAGAGGGGTGGGATAGGGAGGCGGGGAGGGAGACGCAAGAGGGAGGGGATATGCAGATATATGTATAGGTGTAGCTGATTCACTTTGTTATACAGCAGAAACTAACACACCACTGTAAAGCAATTATACTCCAATAAAGATGTTAAAAGATACAAAGGGCAAGATCCAAAGCCTGACCCAGGGCTATCACGCTACGCGCCCCCGACAGCATGCTGGGACAGGAGAGCAAGTGGTCAAGCCACTGTTGCCAATGACCAGACACTGTTCTTGTACATGCGGCGGCGGGCGGGGGTGGGGGGGCAGGTGATGAAACACAGTGTTTCTAGGTACAACACATAGTGTTGCATCTTTATTCTACGTCTGATCATAGCAAATCTCACAAAGCCAGACTGCAGCCAGGCAGAGTGCCACATGGCGACAGGCAGCCAGAGGAAAGGAAGACCATCTCTTCTGTTGCAAACACTCTGGACGGAAAGCACAGCCTTCTTGCTAGCCTACCCAGAGGCACTGAGGCCATATTCCCATCTCCAGGCCCCAGGGACATCTCTAAAGGGTGACTCCCATTTGGAGCTTCCAAAATCCAGGGCACCTCTGGGAACCAGTCCTGGTTCCAACAAGTCATTCTGAGTCCAGGCTCTCCCACTGACTGCTGCATCTGGACCTGGCGTCATGGCAGCTTGAGGGCTAAAAAGGGGCCTCAGGCTGGACCACAGAGCAGCCCAGGGGGTCCCGGGGCTCAGGACCGTTGATCCTTTCTGCGGAGCTTGTGTCCCACCTGGGAGCCCCGCTGGGCAGCTCTCACCAGGCCTTTGAACTGTCCCTGCAGCTTCACCTTCTTCCTGCAGGGACAAGGATCAGAAGGGTCACGTCTCGTCGAGAAAAGGCAGCCCCCCTTCCCATAACATCAAAGGGTGGTGTCCCCACCCCAGCACCAGCAGGAACAGGGGAGAAGGGGCGCTGCCAGGTGGTGGGTGGCACGTGATCCGTGCAGACCACACCCATCATGTTTAAAAGGGCAGTTCAAGTCAAGGATACTTGAAGGTGCATGCGAAAAAGTAAGAATAAAAAACCGGGACCCCTGGTGGCGCAGTGGTTAGAATCCGCCTGCCAATGCAGGCGACACGGGTTCGAGCCCTGGACCGGGAAGATCCCACATGCTGCAGAGCAACTAAGCCCGTGCGCCACAACTACTGAGCCTACGCTCCAGAGCCCATGAGCCACAACTACTGAAGCCCATGCGCCTAGAGCCCATGCTCCGCAACAAGAGAAGCCCGCGCACTGCAATGAAAAGTAGCCCCCGCTCACCACACTAGAGAAAGCCCATGCACAGCAACAAAAGACCCAACGCAGCCAAAAATAAATAAATAAAATTAATTAATAAAAAACCAGAAGAGACTTGAGCAATCGAGTGGAGAGTGTAACGAGCACAGCCCTCACCCCCGACCCTGCACACGCCGTACCTGCGGTTGAGCTTGGTTTTACTGAGGGGGATGTAGGCGTAGGGGTCGAGCCGACCTTTCTTCTTCATGTCACCCTTTGCTTTCTGCTCACCCAGAGAAACAGAGTCAGCCAGGAGGGTGGGCTTCTCTTTCCACCCTTGCCCCTGACCTGACAGGCTGAATCCTCCCTTCCCTTCATTCTCTGCCTCAGGTGGTGCCAAAGAGCTTCTGCAGCCCTGGACAGCCATCCAACAAGGTCTGGACTTCAGGTGCTAACAAAACCTTTGTGTACCCCTCAGTGTGGCCTCAGGCTGGCTCCACAAAGGTGCCTCCCCAGGGCAGTGATGGTCACAGCTGCCCCGCATTTCCCCAGAGACTCTGCCAGGAGAGTCCTTGCCCCACCGGCAGCTCTTACCTTGGCCTTGTATTCGGCCCCGGGGGTAGCCTTCTTGGCCACAGGGCGATGGATGCCAGAGCCTCCCGCTAGAGGGGGAACACAGAGGCCATGAGTCAGGCAAGGCCAGGGCAATCGGGCAGCCTTCTCCCCGGAGAGCTGCTGGGGAGATGAGTCACAGCCAGGACCGAATGGTTGTCCCCTACCAACAAAGGACAAAGACCTTCCTCGAGAAGGGACTGTCCAGCAACTTGACAATTAGACCACTGAGCTCCTCAGACTGACCTGAATCCAGAGACCTACCAGTGACCTCTGGAAACACATATATCCTCGACTAACATAAAATACCTCACCCTCTCCAAACTAAATCTGCTCCATTTGTTCTGGGGAAAAGAACATAGGCTTTGAAGCCAGACAGACTGGGGTTCAACTCCCAGCTCTAACCGTAGGCAAGGCTCTTAACTTTCTGGAGCCTCTTAAGCTCATCTGTAAAACGAGGCACTAAGGCTTGATCTCATTCAGGCTTCACACCAAAACTGTGAGTTAGAAAGGCAGCTCTTATCCCATCGTACAGACGTGAAAACTGCGGCTTCGAGAGATCGAAGTGCTTCCAAGGCCAGTGTTATTTCCAGCCCGGACTTCCACACAGTCATGGATGGAATCACATAGTGCCGACTAGGGAGGGCTCTCTTAGATGACCCAGATGAATCTCCTTTAAAGGTGAGAAACTAGAAGGTCAGAGAGGCAGCGTGACCAGGCCAAGGTCACACAGCTAAGAGCAGCTGGCCAAGCAGTCCTGAACCCAGGCCTCCTGCTGCATCGTGTGGTACCACTGCTTCTGCACCACACCATCTCAGAGCAGAGGAGGTGAGCTGGGCCCTGGCCTGGGGGGCCACAGAACGAGAAGGAGCCCTGAGGCACTCCAGCTGGGTGAGGATGCTGTGGGGCTCTGACAGCATACCTGCTACTGGCATCAGGGACCTCCCGCAGGAGCCCCTGGACCTCCAGATGCAGAGCAAGAGCTCTGCTTCGAGGGCCTGGGGGCAGGGGCCCTGCGGGGGCTGCCTTGGGGGAAAGGAGGCAAAGGTGAGGCAACAGAGGCTTCTCCTGGCTTTGGGCAGCCACCTTGGTACCTCTAGCAGCTACTCTGGGGAAAGGAACAGCCTGGGAGCCCAGAAACAACTGTACAGGGGAACTCCCTGGGCAGCCCTCCCAACTGCCACCCTCAACATAGGTCAAATCTGGCCTGACTCAAAGCCAGAAAAGAGAGGCAGACATCTCCCAGGAGAAGGGTGGGCTGCAAAAGTCTCAGGAAAGCCTGGGTGGGTGGGGAAGAGATGGGGCTCAGGGGCTCTCCAGAAGGGCTGGGGGTTCTGTGCACAGATCTCCTAACCCCCAGGCTCTCCCTCACCCACAGACCCCCTTGGTCCCCAGCCCAGTCTTATGGGACATATCAGCCAATCTTTGCTGGTGCCAACTGAGTACAACCAGGCCATGCAACCTCTTGGCCCTGCCTGCAACACACCCTGCCTAGTGCAGGTGACAGGGAACCTGCTGCAAGAGAGGAGAGAGGAAGCCTCACCTTGGTACTGAGGGGGCACCTCCAGCTCCTCACTGTCAGCCTCTTTGTGCTTGAGCTTCTGGTGCTTTTTCTAGAAAGAGGTAACAAGCAAAGTTCATAAACAAGGGGACACGATGATACTCACTAATGGGAGCCGCAAAAAGAATTGTAACCTGCGTTAATAGAAAAGGTTCTCTGCCAAGCACTCGATCCCCCGTACAGATGAGGACACAAAAGCTCAGAAAGGGCAAGTAACCAGGCAAGGCCACACTGCTCGGCAGCAGAGGCGCGGCTTCCAGCCCAGGTCCTCACTGCAGAGCTCATGTCGGCTGCTCCACTGCTAGGCCTCTCCACGCTGAACTCCCCCAACAGGGCTACAGCTGCCCGTCTGGGCACCTTGACCTCAGTTTAGCCCAGCCTTCCTAACGGGGATGAGGTCCTCAGCCTCTCTGGGGAGAACAGCTTTAACGGTACTTCGTCTCACATGACCTCCACTGCACCCTCCCCATTAGTCAGACTCACTGATCTCTGACTAAGTGCAGGCCCTGGGGATACAGGGGACAAGACCCATTTCCTGTGCTCCCGGGGCCCTCAGGCAGGTGGGAGACCCCTGCTCAAGTCAGTCATTACAGTCGCTCAACAATGCTACCGTCTCCGGAGTTGTATGCACGAGGCAAATGCTACCCGCCAGGCACCGTGCTGGGAGCTCCAAGAGGGAGAGGTGGGCCTGACAGCAGCCCAGCCCACCAGGAGATCTGAGCCCGGAAACTGACAACCAGGCAAGGCGGAGGGCCGTTGTGTGGGGAGACCTGAGCTCGCAGGGCTGGCTGCCCCACAGTGTCTCTCCCACACTGCCCGGGAAGCCTGTTCCAACTACAGATTCCTGAGGCTAAAGCTCCCCAGGGACCCAAGGCACCTGAGGGGCATTCACTGGCTTAGGGGCCAGATAGAAGAGAAGGTGCGCCAGGTAAAGGGAAGGAGGCTGCAGCACACACAAGTGTGTCTGGGGAACCAGGACATCCAGTTTTGTTAGTTGAGACCCAGCAGAAGGGGCTCCTCGTGGAGAAACAGAAACGGGCTGGAAATGTGGTTTTGGCCGCATCATGGAGGTGACGGCTCAGTTTGCTCTTGGTTCAGCTGGCCCCTGGCAACAGTTCTGCCCACTGGCAACTGCAGCTGTCAGTTGCACCCTGGCATTTTATGCTCCCACGACTGAGGGCAGAGGAGTGAGACTAAGCAACTGTTATGCAAAAAAGCCCCCAGGGAGGGCTTCCCTGGTGGCGCAGTGGTTGAGAGCCTGCCTGCCGATGCAGAGGACACGGGTTCGTGCCCCGGTCTGGGAAGATCCCACATGCCGCGGAGCGGCTGGGCCCGTGAGCCATGGCCGCTGAGCCTGCGTGTCCAGAGCCTGTGCTCCGCAACGGGAGAGGCCACAACAGTGAGAGGCCCGCGTACCAAAAAAAAAAAAAAAAAAGCCCCCAGGGATCCCAATGGCAGGTGATGGATGCCATGAGCCAACCAGGAGCGTGGCCACCCTGGGACCCTCTCGGTGCCGTGAGACAAGGTGCCCCAGCCCTGCTCTGCTGACCTGGGGGCCATCCTTCCACAGCCGCCGTCAGTTCCCCTGGCCAGGAACAAGGGTAGGCTGCAGAGGGACTGCAAAGCCCCCTGTGAGGATGTGCTCAAGGAATCTGGCAGGCTTCAGCCAGAAAAAGATTTCCAGGAAAGATGTAATAATGATGATGGTGACAACGATGAACAGCCACCACTTCCTTAGTGTGACTAAGTGCCACACATTTTACATATAAGCTGGGATTTGAGTTCAGTCTGGGGCCGGAGACATGCACTTTTAACAACCCCTGTGGCCTCGGGCAGGCTGCGGATGATAGAGAGTCCCTACCTCCTGGGAGGATTAGTGAGGTGACACATGGGGCCCTCGGCACTCCTCAGTGGTGGGTGCCCCTCCCCCAAGTGGAGCCGGCCCCTGGCAACATGCAGGCCGGCTGTTGCCCCTGCTGCCTGCACAGCACATGCCCTCGGTGGAGAGACAAGGGACCGTCTCTTTCTTCCTTCAGCTGGACAATACAGCCAACACCGAAGGAGGCACTGGGTGCTTCAGAGGGAGCCAAGCTCTCTCCACACCCCACAGAGGGGTCAGCCGTGACATTGCATGCCCTGGGCTGCCTGCCGTGTGCCACCCCGAGGCTCCACTGAGCAGTGAGGAAGCAGGGCAAGTGAGTGTGTGGGAGCGGGGAGACGGCGAGAAGCTGTGAGGCCCAAGGTTTAGGTCTAAGGGCCCCGGCCCTCCAGCAGCAGGAATTACTTACACTCCTGATGCCCACGTCTTCCATCAGGTCAGCCATCTCTTCATCCTCCCCTGGAGCCAATAAGAAGAGAGACCTGTGAACACGCAGGGAGCACCCCTGTCCTCCCAAAGCCCACACAAATTTCAACCTGCCTCCTCCCGGCTCATCAGGGTGCAAGGGCTGCCAACTCCAGCCCCAGAAGACCTATCCTGTGGAAGATAAGACCCCTAGATGCTGCCCCTTCCTCCTTCCCATCCTGGGCCCCACGGACGACAGCCCCTCAAGGAAGCAGTGACCTGACTTCTAAAGTGAATACAGCTTTTGTTGAGACTCTAAGAAAGCCCCAGGTTTCCTGGAGAGCCAGGCATTCCCGCAGCCCCACATACACTCCACTTTGCTGGGAAGACTGCCCTATTCCCCTGCTTAAAAACCTTTCCCTGCATCTGTGCTAGGCATTGTGTGGCGATATAAAGAAGTATGAACCAACAGAAAGCATAGGCAACAAAAGGTAGATAAACAAAAGATAGATTAGAGTCCATTAAAAATGTTAAACTTGTGTATGTCAAAGGACACACCAACAGGATGAAAACGCAGCCTACAGGATAGGAGAAAGTATTCGCAAATCATATGTCTGATAAAAAGTTAATATCCAGAATAAATAAAGAACTCCTATAACTCAACAACAAAAAGAAACCACCTGAGATGCAAGAGGGAGGGGATATGGCGACATATGTATACGTATTGCTGATTCACTTTGTTATATAGCAGATGCTAACACAACAATGTAAAGCAATTATACTCCAATAAAGATGTTAAAAAAAAAAAACCAATTCAAAAATGGGCAAAGGACTTGAGTAGACATTTCTCCAAAAAGATAGACAACAAACATGAAAACACACTAAACATCACTAATCATTAGGGAAATGCAAACAAAACTACCATGAAATACCACTTTACACACATTAGGATGGCTACTATCAATGAAACAGAAAACAGCAAGGGTTGGAGAGGGTGTGGAGCAATTGAAACCCTTCTGTCCTGCTGGTGGGAATGTAAAATAGTGTAGCCACCATGGAAAACAGTAGGGCAGTTCCTCAAAAAATTAAAGACAGAACTACCATATGATCCAGCAATTGCACTTCTGGGCGTATACCCAAACGAACTAAAAGCAGGATCTTGAAGACGTATTTGTATATTTATGTTCATAGCAGCACTATTCACAATAGTCAAAAAGTGGAAGAAAAAAAACCAAAAAAAAATGGAAGCAACCCAAATGTCCACTGATGGATGATGGACAAACAAAATGTGGTCTAGATATACAACAGAATAAGGCAAGCCTTAAAAAGGAAGGAAATTCTGACACAAGCTACAACACGGATAAACCCTGAGAACATTATGCTAAGTGAAATAAACCAGACACAAAAGCACAAATACTGAATGATTCCACTTACATGAAGAACCTCGACTCATATTCAAATTCACATTCATACAGACAGAAAGCAGAATGGTGGCTGTCAGGGGCTGGAGGAGGGGGAAATGGGGAGTTGCTGTTTAATGCGTACAGAGTTTCAGTTTTGCAAGATGAAGAGCTCTGGTGATAGGCGGTACAACAATGTGAATGTACTTCACGCTGGTGAACCATACACTTAAAAATGGTTAAGATAGTAAATTACATGTTACGCATATTTTACCATTTTTTTAAAAAAGCTACCAGTATATTTAAAAAAAAAAAAGAACTTTGAAACTGATCAGCTGGAGGGAAGACAAACTGAAGTGAAGTCAATCAGCAACCAAACGTCATAAGAAGCGTGTGACTAAGTACGGAAGCCTGGCAGTCCCTGGGCTTGTCGGGAGTTCTGAGGGAACACGGCTGAAGCCAAGGGCCCATGCAAAGGTCACAAAGAAGGACTTGCACTGGATCTGAAAGAGTGGAGAGGGGCTGGGACGGTGGGGGGCAGGGGGCAGGGGGCGGGTGGGCATTTTTAGCGTCAGGGTTCCATGCGCAAGAAGGGAGCAAGGAGGGCTTCCCTGGTGGCGCAGTGGTTGAGAGTCCGCCTGCCGCTGCGGGGGACATGGGTTCGTGCCCGGGTCCGGGAGGATCCCACGTGCCGCGGAGCGGCTGGGCCCATAAGCCATGGCCGCTGAGCCTGCGCGTCCAGAGCTTGTGCTCCGCAAGGGGAGAGGCCACAACGGTGAGAGGCCCGCGTACCGCAAAAAAAAAAAAAAAAAAAAAGAAGGGAGCAAGGAGACGGGATACACTGAGGGTGAGAAGGGGACAATGACGAGGCCAGATCTGGAAACAGTGTCACCACATTTATCCCCAGCACCTCTATATGCTGTTCAGGTCACCATTTCATCTTCACTACAACCCTCTGAAGTAGGTATTGGTATTATACCCGCTTTGGAGTGAGGAAACTGAGGCACAGAGAGGTTAAATGACTGTCCACAGTCACAAAACCAGTAAGTCGGGTTGCAGGGGCAGCAGTGACAGCACTGGTTGAGTGGCTGCGGTGAGCAGGCGGTGAGAACCAAAATAAAGAGGAAGACATAAAATTTAGAAGACCCAGGCTTTTGTGATCTTACGTGATATGTACAGAGATACGTGAATACAGAGATAAATGCAGAGGGAACAGGAAAGACGAAATGGGACTTGGAGATGTTACACCTGAGCAGCCCCTGGACAACAGGAGACAATGACTCGGGAGAGTCTGGCTCTTTTCACCAATAAATGAGCTTCCAGGCCTCAGCCAAGTTTACGCTTGGAATAAAAAAACACAAACATTTTCAAAAAGGAGGAGGACAAGCAAATAACCAGAACAGAACAGAATACAATAGAAGAGAGATTAACAGAGTGTATCACAGATGGTAAGAGGAAGTACTACTGCCTTTTGAAAGTTTTGTTTGAATTATGGAAGTACTGTATAAATGGCTGGGTTACACCATAAAAAGATTTCTCAATGTGGTCAAAAGAGTTTGAGAAACAAAAAATTTGAGAAAGTTGCCCGCGATACAAGCTCCTTATATCTGTTTTTACCTATGTTTCCCCCCAGAATGGTTGCTGAGTGAACAAATAAATGAGTGGATGAATGAGCAAATGAGAGCAGCCCTGGCCCAGGCCAGCTGCAGCTCCTGAATGGGCAGGTGGCCCCACCTTTAGCGCCTTCCTCTTCCTCCATCTTGGCGTCGCCATCCTCCTCCTCACGGATGATCAGACGGCCGTCGGCGCTCACCTTGAAGCCGTGGTCCTTCTTCCTGCCCCGACCTGGCCCAGGCTGGGTGGCTGGCGGGGCAGAGTCGGGAGGTGAGGAGGTGGAAGGCCCGTCCTAGCCCACTCACACCCTCATCAGAACCGACGAGTCTGGGTCTGTGACTTGGATGAGTGCCCGCGGCACTGTGATGTGCATGTGTGGGAGGCCAGGGTGCCCGCAGGCCTCCCCAGAGGCCACTCCGCTCCTAAAGCTGGCCCAGGGCAAGCCTGTCCCCTGTGCCCACGGGCCAGCCGCTTCTTACTCACCCAGGACTCGCTGGGCCACCTTGGGGTCCAAGAAGTTGAGGGGCTCATCCCCGCCACCCTCCTTCAGCCACGCGCGGCCCCTCTGGCGGGCCAGCCTCTGCTGCTCCTTGCCCCGACTCCTCTCCTCCTCTTCGTCCTCCTCGTCCTCCGAGTCAGCCAAAATCTCCTCGATGCTAAGGACAGACAAGCCCCAGTCAGGGCGCTCCAGGAGAGGGAGGGCAGCTGGGCACGGCCTGGGCAGGCTTCGGGCCAGGGGAGACCCGGCCCCCAGCGTCCCGCCACGGGTCTCACCTGTCGCCTTTGCCCCGGAAGGGCTCCTCCTCCTCCACCTCCTCTTCCGCTGCGGCCTGGCTCAGGGCCCGCTGTTTCCTGGCCCGGGCCTCTGCTTTCCGGATGTTCACCAGGACTTTCTGGTACTCCTCTGGTAGGAGCTTCCTCACCAGCTCGAACCTGAGGCCGTAGAGACGGGCCAGTGAGGTGCCCGGGCCAGAGAGCGCTATCCAGAGCGAGGTGTCCAGCCAGAGCCCTTCCAGCCCCCCAGCCTGGCCCCTTCTCGGCAGCGGTTCTGGTGGGACTGGAAACCCCTCGACCCCTCCCCTACTCCCTCCCAGTCAGGGCACAGACCCGAACTTGCGGATGAACTTGGTGAACAGGTTCCGAAGCTTCATGCGGAAGTGCCGCCGCATGTCGTCCGAGAGCTTCCCGATGGCTCCCATCTGCGGGGCAGAGCAGCGGGGCTTCAGGGGGAAGATGCGCCCCCTCACCCTGTCTGCCCCCCACACCATGGGTTTCTCCTGGTTCCACGAGTCCCTCCTACTGCCCTGCATGAATCTCTGGCTGGACCGCACTCCAGCCTTCGTGAGAAACACGTGGCCAGCAGGTATCATCTGCAGTGTCCCTCAGTGAGGCTGGTGGTGCAGGGCCCCCTCGATCCTTTGAAGGCTTGTATAAACCCTAGTCACTCCAGGACAGGTCACCACTCAGGCCGTCCTCCCCATCGCTGGCCCCAGTTAGGCGGCAGGGTTTGGCAGGCAGGGGCAGGCATCCTGACTCTCATCTGCCCCTTCTCGCTTTGACCCAACCCAAGGCCAGATGCAAAGATGACAGGCAAGAGGGACCTAGAGCCCTGATGCGATTCAACCCAGCTGGAAGTGGGAAACTGAGGTGGCGGGTGCAGTGGACGGAGGGCTCACAGGACAGTCCCAGCTTGCTGCACGCCTTATGCCCAGCAGGAGGGGGCCAGGGACCCAATACCAGAGGGCTCTTCAGGCCCTTCTGCAGCCCAGCAGGGGCATCTAGAGAAGCCTTCTCAAACCCAGAAGGTCACAGTGCAAGAGGGAAAATAAAAAGGGAGGGTTGGGTCCCTTCCGAGGGACAGCCCAGAGTCGCAGTTCTGTTCCCAGGACTGTTCTCACTAGCACTGTGACCTGGGAAAATCTCTGGCCTCAGTTTGCTATCCGTAAAACAAGGGGTGGCCCTACCCACCGCCCCCTGCCCTGCAGAGCCCCTGCTGCTGTGGAGGGGCTGCGGGGGGTGACAAGTGGCAGCCTGGGTGCTGTGCCCTTTACCTCCACCACTGGTCTCTTCCAGGGCTCCTGCATTACCTTCTGCTGCACAAGACAGCGTGTAGCCAGAAAAGTGTTTGAAGCTGGCTGGCCTCAAGGCTCACTGGGTCTCTGCTGGCAGCTCGCGGGCCACTATGCCACTGGCCGAGGGGAAGGGGACACTCACCACCAGTTGCACGTGCTTGGCCAGGTGTGCCATGTCCATGACGACCATTGACACCTTGATGAAGCCCAGTGCTGATCTGACTACGTCGCGGGTACGGGAGGCCAGGAGCAGGCACACATTCTCCAGCAGCTGCTCCATCGTGCTGGCCCCCATCAAACCTGTGGTGGCCAGAGGGCCACTGTCAGAGACACCTGGAACCCCACCCAGACCTAAGACCCCTGCCGCGTCACAAGAGTGGGAGCTGACACCTGGGGGACACTTCCAAGTGCCTGGCACGTGTCTAGTCACTTTCTGCCAGCATCTCCTCTAGTCCTTCAGACACCCTGTGAACAGGTGCTGGTTTTCTCCTCCATTTTAGAGATGAGAGAGTAAGGTTCCAGGAGGTTCCTAAGTTTGTTCAAGGTGTCACATGGCTGGTAAGAGGCAGAACCGGGACGAAAATCTAGGCGTGGGACCTAACCTCCTCCGACCCACTCTGAAAGCGGGATGCGGGCAGCTGTGGGATGAGGAAAGCCGAGCTGGGCAGGAGAGGAGGCGGGAGGCGGTCAGGCCTGGTTCCAGCTCTTCGTCCTCCCTCCCAGGACCTTTCCCTGTTTCGGTAGCCACCCTGTCCTGACCTCCTGGGCATTTTCCTACCCCGAGGGCTTCCCAGGCCTTCAAGGAAATAGCGTTTACCTTTAAACTCGAAAAGGAGGTGGGTCAGGGCCAGGATACTGCAGCTGACCATGGTCACAGAGCCCACGAGACCGGGGTAGATCAGGACGAGGTAGCGCTGCAGGGCCTCTGGGAGGGCAGAGAGCAGGAGCTGCCCAGGGCAGAGCCCACCGTGTGCGCTGCATCGTGGGCCCAACCGGAAGGGGGGCTCCCACCAGAGAGGAGCAGCCCGCCCAGGGCCACTGCCCGGCAGCTCCCTCTATCTTTTCTCTCTGATGGGTGAGTGCAGGGTGCCTCCTCACCCAGGCCGGGAGCACAGCGCCCACCCCAGCCCCATGCCACCCGGGCCTCACCTGCTGGGTCTGGGCCAAACCGAAGGAAGGCGTGGCCCATCTCCACCAGCAGCGCAAAAGCATTCTTCCGAGCTCCCACCGACACCTCCTTGGTGCAGAGTATCACCTGCCCAGACAGCCCCGTTAGCACGGGCTCCCCAAGCCGGCCACCCCAGGGTTGGCAGTCTGAGGCAGAGCGGACGGGTAAGGGCACTCACGCTCCCAGACAGTGAATCCAGCCCACCCCCACTCCCACTACTGCCCTCCCCGATCCTGGTAGGCCTTCAGGAGCCCCATTCCAAGGAACCCCAAATCACAACACACTCCCCTCCCACACCCCGCACCTCCGGGACGAGGGCGCTGATGAACTCCTCGTGCTCGGCGGAGAGCTTCCTCACGATATGTATGAGGCACTTCAAACGGGGCTGCGGGACAGGGGGACAACAGTCAGGACCCTCAGTGCCACCTCTGCCCCTGAAGTCGCTAAGCGTCTCCACGCTGGTCCTCTCCTGGTGTTGCTCGTCCCCCCTAGGGCAGAGCGGGGCCCCTGGAGTCCGCACCCTCTTGGCGGGCGAGGAGGTGCTCCGTAGCGAGTCCAGAAGGGTCTTCTTCAGGTCGTCCAGGTGGCTCTGCACGAAGCGGGCGCCAGGGCCCTGGGGGCTGGCGCACACCTCCTCCAGCACGCGGTAGGCCTTCTTCTGTACCCCATGGGCCTTGCTCTGGGAGGGCGTATGGTAGACAGGGGTGGGTGAGAGAGGGGGCTGGGGAGCCCCCCACCCTCACCCGGTCCAATAACATGCACAGAGCAGCCACGTGAGCTGTGACTGGCCCTGGGGGGGACTCAGAGAAGCTGGCCCTGCCCTCTGGAGCTCGTGACATCCAATGGGAGGGCAGGGAGAACACAGGTTAGTGAGAGGCTGATTCTGGGCCAGGCAGGGGACGCTGAGGGGAGTGAAGCCTACCCAGCCCTCCATCCCTTCCGCTCCCCGCCGGGACACCTCTCCCAAGGTTAGGTGACTCTGCCCTGGACTTGTGTGTCTGCCTGCACGTTCCACCAGAGCACTTCTCACGCTGTTGGGTAACTGCTTATTATACTGTTGCAGTGGTGACAGTTTTCAGAAGGTCACGCAGGCCTGACTTTTGCCTGGTGGTTAGCCACAGCATGCAGGGGCGAGCATGTCAGGCAGGGGACCCAGCACGTGCAAAGGCACAAAGGGGCTGTTATATCTGGAACCCTTAAAAGCAGCCTAATGAGGCCGGAGTGGCAGGTTTGCTCAGAGGGGGATGAGGCTGGGTAGGATGAAGATCAGGCCAGGCGGTGATGGGCCTAGTGAGTGAGTCAGGCCTCGGCTCTACAAGAGGCCTCTTGGCAGGTGAGGCCCAAGCATGCCGTGCATTTCTGTCACTCTGGCACCTACATGATAGAGTACAGGGCTAGACAGATACAAAGGGCAGCCAGCCATGAGAAAGCAGATTAAAACCCGATCCTGGGCAGCAGCAAGGCATGGAGACAGGGCCCACGCACCCCCCCAGGTGTGGGCGTGTGGGGCTCCCGGCCTCCACGGCTCACCTCTAGGTAGGGCCGGATGGTGGAGTACAGCTTGCTGATGGCGGCTTCATCAGCGTGGGGAGCCAAGGCCACGACCAGGTCCAGGACGGACAATCTGCTCAGCGACAGGAGACCAAGGAGGAGCTTAGCGGAGGCTGGGGAAGGGTATGCACTATCAGTGTCCTCGTGTCTACTGGGTACGGGGGAGGTGGGAAAGGTCAGGGTGAGGAGGACAAGGGGCCTCGAAGGAGCCCATGAACAATAATCACTGCCTGTAACCTAACTCAGCACTCAAGGTACCAGCACTGTTCCTGGCGCTTTACATGTCTTAACCCCTTCAATCCTCACAGCAACTCTATTGCAGGCATTATCATCATGCCCATTTTACAGATGAAGGCACAGAGCAGAGTAGATAAATAACTCAACCAAGGTCACAGCTTATAAGGGGCAGAGCTGGGATTTGAATCCGGGCAGCGTGTCTCCAGGGTCCTCACACTTCCCTAGCAGACTACAATGGTGCTCCAGGATGGAGGAACTGGTCAGGCCTCAGGGTAGAGCTGGGACATTCAATATCTCAAGACTTTCCTAAATAATTCCAGACAGATACACAGAGCTTCTGCTAGACATACTCTCTAGCTCCCTGGGCTGCCCCAGCTCAAGTGGGGCACTTACCTGGTGAAGTCAGAGCTAGCAGGGTCCAGCACCTTCTCACTGGCTTTTTCCAGGAAACCATTCACCAACTGGCAGCCCAAAGGGATAAGGAGGGAGTTGTTCAAGAGAAAATACACAGCAGCAGCAGGTCACAGATTTGAACCCTCGTCTCTTCCCCCTCCTCTCCTCCCTTTTGAGGAGGCTCGAGCCCAGCCTACTGCTGGCATATGGTCCCCTGTTCTTCTGGGGGCAGAGGGCCAAGTGAGCCATGGTGGGTAGGGTCTTGACCTTTCCAACACCCCAACCCAACACTCACCCACCGGAGACTGTTCCTCCCCCCCTCCTCTACCAGGTCACCTGAGGCTCAGTAATGGTGAGGTAAGTTTTGATGGTTTCCAGCACGGCCCGGCGAGGGGCCGGGGTGTCTCCGGCTGCAACGGGCTGCCCGTACAAGTTGAAGAGGATCGGCAGAAAGTTCTTCGCAAAGCGGCTCACTTCAGCACGGTCGGCCTCTGGCAGGAGGACCAAAGTTTGCACAAAAGGGCCAGGAGATGACCCTGCCTCAAAGGCCATTGTGGTTGCAGCCCAGAGGCATTCTTTTGGGGGACCTGTGACAGGGTCATGGGTTTGGGGCTTTTCTGGGACAGGAGAGGCTGAAGCCAGAGCACAGAGGACGAGGGGCCACCACAGTCTATGGGGCCAGCCAAGTGCTAGCCCCACGTAAAGGCTGGACAACTCCCAGCAGCTGTCAGTACACTGAGAGTAAAGAAAGAGAAGGGGCCGTTTTCAGCATCCTACTAACTCCTCGGGTCCCCAGTGGACACTCAGGTCCTTGAAAAGGATTAGCGGTGGCTCAAGCAATGAGCTGGACAGGCAGGGTCAGGGGACTCGCACCATCACAGCCATCTTCCACCAGCCCCGACCCCAGAGTCCACACGTACCCGCCTCACAGCCCTTGGTGATGAGGGTGCGCAGGGCCTGGCACACAGTGACCCTCAGGTCTGGGCGCTCGCTGATGGCCGTGCCCAGCGTCCGCGCCAGCCCTTTGAAGGCGGTGGCCACATCTGTGGGCCTCGTGCAGAACCCAGGCAGGAGGGTCCAGATCTGGGGAGGGAGGGGATGATGGAGGAGAGTGACGACCAGCAACCTGTGCCCACCTGTCCTCCTCACACCCCCCAGCTGACCCCTTACCTGCCACTGGAGCGTGTCGTAGATCTTGGACTCCACTGTGCTGCCTGCCTGGGCCAGGTCCATTGCTAGAGTGACACAGGACACAGTGTGACACTGGGCACACTCCTGACTGACAGGCCTCATGTTTACCCAAACCAAAAGCCCAATGATGAGGACAGGAATATGGGCGATTCCCCTGCTCCACAGACGAAACATAACACTTATTATTAAACAAACACTCGTTTGTTCTAAAAAAATGAAAAGACCTATGTAAAACAGAAAGCGACATCTCCCCACAATCTCCCCTGCAAATCTTCCTCCCCATTTCTGACCTTCTTATATTTCTCCAAGCACGTGCACACTTTTAAAGACGTGAAAAGGATTGTCTTATAAATATATTGTTCTGAAACCTGGTTTTACTTGAGAATAAAGCTGGTAACATTTATCAAGCAGTTTCGACATGGCAGCCTGTGTAATGTGCACTTACGTGATTATTGCATTTAATCCTCACACCATCGCAATTATCGCCCTCATTTTACAGATGATGAGCAGACCCAGGGGAGTTGAATAAACTTGCCCGAAGTCACCAAACGGTGGAGCGGCTGAGCTGAGCTTTCAATCTGATCTACTCAGCTCACCATGGACTAAACACGTCCATTCCCCTGTCGGTCTCTTTCCTTCTGTACAGTGAGCACTCTGTGTCCCACGGTGGGGCTTTATTATGACTGACTTCATTGGAGCCCCACTGAGGGATGTGTGGGCTGTGTCAGGACTTTTACTTGGAACATCTTTGTATATATAAATCGGTGTGTACTTGTCTAATTATTCCTCTGGTGGGAGAAAAGGCCCGTCTGCCTGCCTCAGGGCAGGGGTGCCTGGCCACGCCTCGGACCCCGCTGATGACGGCGCTCAAGCACTGGCTGACCACCTGCTCGGCCCAGGGAGGCTGCCGAACGTCCTAAGGCTGGGGCGCTGGACCAGGAGCCCTTCCCGACCCTTCCAGTGAGGCTCCAGGACTGTGGTGGGCCCGTACCTTTCCTCTTCAGGGTGGTAGCCAGAGGCAGGAAGTAAGCGGTAAAGAAACCAAGTCGAGTTTCCCGGACGTGGTCTCGGATGACAGGCAGCAGCCAGCTCCGAGGGAAATCCAGAGTCTCTCTGGGAGGAGGGAGGGGAAGCGCGGTGAGGAAGGGGTGACGGCCTGGAGCTGCCTCCCCATGGAGCCGAGGAACAGGACAGGTCCTGCTCTGGCCGCCCCCACTGACCCGCACGGCACGTGGAGACGTCAGCCGAGGGTGTGGACACCCTCCCAGCGGAGAACAAGCCACGTGGCTCTCCTGGGGCTGGAATGGAAGCCAAGCAGGGCTGCACTTACTCAGAGCCATCAATTTCCAAAGGCACAGCCTCTAAAACCACCTCGGGGCCCATGCTGGCCACGGCAGCGCCCACTGCGCGGTCCAGAGCTGCCATGTGGGGGGAGTAGGGGGAGAGGCGCAGGTCACACAGGGACTGGAGGCACTGGAGCAAAGAGACGCGGGTCAGACATTAAGACGGGCCTGCAGCACAGGCACCCGTGGCTGAGGCTGGGCCAAAGTCTCCAAGAGGACGAGGTCGGGGGCGTGGGGTCAGGTTATGCTCTCGCCAGAGGTCACACACCATTGACCAAATTCAACTCTTGGATGTGTTTGAGCCTTCCTCAATGCCCCAGGATTTAAAAAGAAATTCTGTATTTGTTAGTAAAGTGTAAAAATCAGGAGATTTCATATACAAATGTAGATATCCGGTTTATCTTGAAAACCGGGAAGGTGTGAAACGCCGACCCACAGTACAATTAGTATAAATTAGCAGGCACTGCGGAGCAGCTGCCCCTCGAGACCAGAGCTGCCCCCTCTGGTTCACTACAGCCCCTCAGAGCCCCTCTGCGAGCCTCATTCCTCAAGAACCTCTCACAGGAGCCAGGTGTTGCCAACCTAATCTAGTGGGGCCCGGGCCAGGCCTCTCAAGGAAGGCCCTACCCTTGGGGAAGGCCCCACGAGGCCGTGAGCTGCTCCGCCTGCTGGTGAGGGGTCTGTGCCCTGTCCTCAGGCTCCCACCTGCTCCTGGAGCTGGGGAGGATCTCCGGGTGATCCCTGAGCCTTAAATGGTTTAGTCTCGGCTTTGGTAACCTCCCCGGGACCTAAGGCTGCTTAAAGTACTATGCTCACCTGTTACAGAAAATTTAGAGAATTAAAAATTAAAAGATAATAGATAGGGGTGAGGGAGAATCACACTGGTTCCCTGTGAGTTTCAAAACCATCAACTCCAGCTAAGACTAGTGAGAAGGCATTAGGCGGTGGGGGGAGGGGTGGTTTTAGCCCTCTTCTCGTTCCTCCCACGTTGGCCCAGTCGCCTTCCTGGGGACACAGTACTGGGCACCTGCAGTGGACCCTGGCAGTGGGGGAGTAAAGCGCAGAGGTAACGGAGACACGTGCCCCTCTAGCAGCCCCAGCCACCTCCTGCCCCGGCCCAGCCGCTGCCCCAGTCACCTTCCTCATCACGGGATGGGCCTGTCTCCCACACGCCTCAAAGAAGACACACAGCAGCTGCAGCACGGAGCTCCATGATGCGTGGAATCTGTATGTCAGGCCTTCCTCCACTGCCCTGCCAAGGGAGTGGGCAGTCAGGGCCGTGGAAGTCCATGGCCGGCACCAGGAACTACAGACCATGGCAAAGGTGAGGCCCCAGGAAAGGCCAAGGGGGAGAGCTAGTGTTTACCAAGTACCCCCTGTGCTAAGAGTTTCATTTATATAATCCTCACATCAAAAAACAGCTGTGAGCTAGGTTATTTGTTCCATCCTCAGATGGGGAAACTGAGGCTCAGAGGGACTAAGTAGCCCAGCAGTGTCACTCTTCTAGTGGCCAAACTGGGCCGCCAAAGCCCGTGTTGTCACTGTCCCATGCTTTCTCGGTCTGACCAGAGGTGGGAAGATGGGGTAGGTACAGGTGGACTGGGCAGAGGGAGGAAAGCCACAACAGTGGGGAAGCCCGGCCAGCTGCTAGCCCCTTCCAGCCCAGGCACGCTGTGGTCAGCTCATCTCTTGAAGTCGAGCCCCAGAGGCTCTAGGCAAGAATGGCCAACAGGGGTTAGTGTGGGGAAAGGGGTGAGCTGGGGGTGGAGCAGCTCTATTCCTCAGTTTTCCAGAAACTTCATTCCAGGTGTATCCAGAAGAAACAGGCCTATGTCCTCATAAGGAACAGAACCCAAAGCATCACATCTTGGAGCTGAGCAGACAGACCCAGAGGAAACACCAAAGATCCTAGACTCTTGGTGCTCTGAAGCTCCTCACTGGCGGCTGGAAGGGCCTGGGTGGTTCGAGGCCGGTCTGTGAATGGCTTCTCTTGTAGGCATGGAGGGCAGCACAGCACATGAGTAGAGTGGATTCTGCGGTCAGGCTGCCACTTACTAGTTGAGTGACCTCAGCTTTCCCAGTCTGTAAAATGGGGTCAGCACCTATCTCCTAGAACTGTAAGGACTACCAGTAATTTCTGGTATTTATTGGAACTTAACTACGTACCAGGTACTGTTCTGAGAACTTTACATATATGACCTCATTCAATCCACACCTCCATTAGACTGATGTGGACCCTGAGGTGTTGAGAGGTGGAGGAACTAGCCCCAGATGACGGGCCCCCAAGTCCACACTCATGAGCATGACACTATGGCACCTGGAGTGTGGCCAGTGCTCAAACCAACAGCAGCTGCTCTGGCAGTGTGCGCAAGGCCCACCACAGTGACAAGAGGAGTACCTGTCATCACGAGGAACTTTCTACAGGCACATCTTATTCCCTCCTCATGCAGAGGCTGTGTTCTCACCTGAACATCTTGGCAACATACTGGGCAGGGCCTGAGGCCGAGGAGGTCACGGAGCCGATGTCAGCCATGTGGGGAGCGACACACTCCTTCAGGATCTCCTGCAAAAAGAGGCCACAGCTGTTTGGGCCCAAAACAGCCCCCCAGTGCCACTCAGCCTTCCCAGGTGACTGCTTCCTAAAGCTTCTAGGAAGCTCACCCCCACCCTGAGAACTTCCTCCCCGGGACACAGCTGGAGGCCTGGGGTGAGCTCTGGGAGCTCTAAGGCTCTCTGCTTCCCTCGCTAAAGATGGGCTGGGGGCTGAGGTACCTGAAGGCACTGGGTGGCAGCTGTCACCACCTGCGAGTGGGGGGAGAGGAGGCAGGTTGTCGCAGTTCCAAACAAGCGAGGGAGGTGGCCCAGTCCCAGGTCCCGATGCAGCCTGTCAACACAAAAGGCTTCTGTGGGGTCTGGCCGCTGAGCCTGAGCGTCCGGAGCCTGTGCTCCGCAACAGGAGAGGCCACAACAGTGAGAGGCCCGCGTAAAAAGAGTGACTGTTATGACAGAGACACAAAACAGAAACTGGGTTCGCAGGACTGAGGATCCCAGAGGAGGGGACCATTAACCCAGGTGGGGAGTAGGGTGGAGCCGCAGAAAGGGGATGATATCCTCTGAGAAGTAAACCAGCTGCACAGCCGGCGGGGGTGAAAGGAATCAGGATGGCACTCGGGCCCC
This sequence comes from Lagenorhynchus albirostris, assembly GCF_949774975.1. NCBI lineage: Eukaryota > Metazoa > Chordata > Mammalia > Artiodactyla > Delphinidae > Lagenorhynchus > Lagenorhynchus albirostris. The sequence goes on from NC_083110.1 coordinate 54,044,604, forward strand.
ACCTCTTGGTGGGGAAGGTGCTCTCGGCCGCCTTGCTGCTCAGCTCCTCGGAGCTCTGGCAGGAAAGGCGGCAGCCCTGGCTAACACAAGCTGTGCGACCTGGCCCCGCCTTCACGAACACAAGAGGTGGTCTGCACACACTCAGTGCAGAACCACACCTCCCCAGAAAGCCGCACCCCCTCCGGCTTCCGGCTCATGTCCCTCCCATCGGTACTGCAGTGCAGGGGGCCTGGCTGGAGGCCAAGGGACCGCCCTCCACCGCATCCCTACCTAACCAGGTTGATGTGGGCTTTCTCCATGACCTTCAGCCAGGCCAGCAGGGGTTGTAAGTCATTCTCGCTGGGAACGTAGTCGTACAAGGCCTAGGGGCGGGACAGGGAATAAGCAGGTGACTGAGCAAGTGTGTTCAGCAGCAGCCCAATGACACGACCCCTTCCCATCCCTAGGCAACAGCACGTCCCCGTGACTGTCCCGTCCCAGGGCCTGCACACGGGGCCCCCTTGCACTCACAGCCCCGTTGGCCTTCCTTTCCCTGCTCAATGAAGCCCTTCCGCTTCTGCTTCTATGGGAAAAAAGTCTCTAGGAGCAGTCAAGAATAACTTGGGTCACACAACCCTTTGTGAACTTGACAAAAGGCAGAACCCTTCTCCGGAAAAATGTAAGTGAGCATATACACACATTTTGCAATTTGGGGGGGCTTTGTGCCCCCTTCCCCAAATCCACCCAGAGATCCCTAACACTGAGAACCTTTGCTCAAGGTACCTGTTAATACCATGAGACCATGCTGAATGGTTTTTTAGGTTAACTACCACAAAGTCAAGAGTCAGGGCCCCCAGCTCCCGTGGACACTGATGTGGCTTTGGTGGCCAGTCTCCTGGCTGCCCGTCCATCTGACTCCTACACAGGGGCGGCCCAACCCGGCCCATCCAACCTCGCTCTGCAGACAAGTAACAGGGCCGCCCCCCAGCACAGCCATGTCCCCGTCCCCTCATCAGGCCTCACCGTGATGATCTGGGCGTTGAGCTCTGCTGGCAGGGTACCCGGGCTTGGCTTGGCATGGAAGAGGCTGTGAAAGGCCTGCATGGCACAGGCTGTCACCAGCTGGAGAGGACACGGAGGCTTAGTGGGGAACCCACCGCAAAGCCCACGGTGGCCCTGCGTTCCTCAATATCCCACTCCAGCCGGTGGGCTTGCGGGGACTTGGGCCCCCTGAACCTCAAACATGCCTCCTACACCTGACACTCAGAGAACTGCTGCTTCAGTAAGTCCTGGCAGCCACCAGGAAAAAAAATGATTTAAACAAGAACAACGGAGAAATGCGAACAAAATGTTTTTTTAACATAATGGGCTAAAAAAGCAGGCTACGAATCGTTGGCACACTATAATTATAGCTGTATTTTCACGTTTTTATGTGTTTGCTTACCTAAAAAGAAAATGTCTGAAAGGATATACGGCAAGTTGTCTGTGTACTATTTATCTTAGGAAATGAGACTTGGAGGAAAAAAGAGACTTCTATTTTTTTACTTTATATACTTCAGAATGTTTTTTTTCCCTTTTAAACAATGATCATGTTATTTATATAATGAATGCTTTAAAATACGTATGTGAACAAACAGTATAAGAGAATACATAGAGATTAACAGAGTTGTGCTAGCATATCAAATGCAAGGGATCGTTTTTATGTATTTTTAAAGTTGTCATACTGACGTTATTAAGTATGCAAAAAAAAAAAAAAGAGACAGAGAGAAATAACCGTGTCTGTGGCTGGGGTAGAGCTCAAGGTAGGGGGAGGACTGATGCTTTACCAGCCCTGCCATGGTTCCACCCTCTCCCTCACCTCATCTCCCAACAGAAGATGCCCAGTCTATCCGACACCAGGGATGAGATGTTGTCCCTGGGTGTAGCTAAGAGCAGCGCGGGGGCCGGGAGACCCTGGCCCCTGCTTTTGGCCTGAACAGTGAGTTTCCCGAGTGCCAGCACCACGGGCCTGGGGTCTGAAGCTCTGCCCTCCCTCCTCCTCGGCGCGTCCCCACGCGCCGGGGCCCGAGCTTACCACGTGGCTCAAAGTCATGACCCGGAGGAGAGTCTCACTGCAGCTCTTCACCAGGCTGTCCGGGAAGCAGGGCAGCAGGTCCTTCAGCAGGGTCAGCATGTGCAGCGTGGTGGTGGCCTCCTTGGAGCCTGGTGGACAGAGGGCAGCTGAGACTCCAGCCCACTCTCTGCAGCAGGCCCTGCCCCCCGCCGCCCACTCTCAACTGTGCTTCCCCACCTCCAGACGTCTCGATCTCCTGGATGCAGAACTTGGCAGTGGACATGGCAGCAGGGTGATGGGCAGGGGCCTTTTCACCAAACATGAATTCACTGCCCTTGAGGACGGAGCACACTCCATGCTGGGCAGCCTTCCGGATCTGAGGGGCAAGGAATGGGGACAGAGCCGGGTCGTGTTCAACCAGCAGTGTGTGTGGTTCTCATGACCACCAGTAGTGAGCATTGATCGCACACCTCCTACAGGGCCAAGGACACGCCTGGGGCTGCGTGTGTGTGGACTCCTGGGCTGCCGAGTAAGACAGACCTCGCTTTCCATTCCTGCTCTTCTGCTAACTCACCAACTGGCCTTGAGCAAACCAGACCACTTAGTCTCTGAGCTTCAGTGTTTCACCTTTACAACACGGATTCCTTCATTCATGCAATCGTCCAGCAATATGCAGTGTCCACCAGTTCAGCAGTGAACCAACAACTCATTGGGAGGTAGGAAATAAAGAAATGTACACCAGAAGGTAGAAGTACTTTGCAGACAATAAAACAGGGGCTGTTACTTTTTATATGGCGATCAGGAAATTGTCACTTCAGTGACATGACGTTTCAGCAGAGACCTGAAGCAAGTGAGGGAACCACTGGAGGGATACACAGGGAAGGAGGCATGAGCCTGCCTGGGATCAGAGCACTTAGCACAGGGAGTGACTCTTACGACTGTTACACGTTTCCGGCCCTAAATTTCAGGAGGAAGCAGAGTGGCCAAGCACAACTTACTGGGCACCTACTACAAGCCAGGACCTGCAGCAGGCCTGTGGGGAGCACCAGAGTGTCACCGTGACCTTGCAGCCAAGTTGTTATTGTCATCCCTATTTTACAGCTTGGAAACCAAGACTCAGAGAGGTTAAGTAACTTGCCCAAGGTCACAGCACAACCAGTGAGTCCAGTATTCAGCTCAGGTCTGTGTGACTCAAAGCCCCCCTCCAGCCCACTCTCCTGCCACTGTAACTAAACACGTCACTGACCAATGAGGCAGCAGAGACTCAAATGGGCCTGACTGTGACCCTCCCTCCTGTAGGAGGAGCTAGCAGATAGGGCTTCAGGCAGGAGGAGAACCTCTGGACAAGAGCCCAGCGCTCAGGGCGACCTCCCCAGTCCACTCAGCAGGCCAGGCCCAGCCCGGTTGCTAGAGTGGCTGCCCCCTCCCACGTCCTGGTGCCCCACGGCCTCACCTTGGGCTTGGGGTGCACAGTGAAGCTCAGCAGCCCATGGTACACCTGCAGGGTCACGGGGTAGCTCCAGGCCTCCAGGTCCTGCTTCCGCAGAAGGGTGGCCAGGCAGGAGAGGACCTTCAGAGGAGAGGCAGTCTCTCAGCTCCACCTGCTTCACCCAGGTGGGAAAGAGCCCGGCTTCTCACCAACTCCAGAAAATGCCAAAGGGCTTTCTGAGGGTCCACAGGGTGCCTATACCCCTCCCAGGGAGTGTCCAAGCCGTAGCCAAATCAGATGGGCTCTGGAAGACGGCAGGGGGACACCGAGACCCAAACACTGACCCATCGGAGGGCAGAGGTGGAGCCACTGCTGGCCTGGGCTGACATGATATCCATGAAGGCTTTGGAGGTATCAGAGAACTTCTTAATGAGCACAGGGCTGGGCGCGCTACAGGGAGAGAAGAAAGAAGGTCAGAAGACTAGAGGGGCCTCTGAGAGCAGCTGGTCTGGAGGAGAAGCTGGTCAGAGCGGGGCAGCGCTGGCCCAGTCACTCCGCGAGCCCACCCTTTCTGACACCCAGTTCAGTGCGTTTCCATGGCACCTGAGCTCCCTGCCTGCCCCACCTTCTCCACAACCCGCTCTCCACTACCCACCAGATGGGCCCTTATAAACTCCCCCAAGTCCTCTCCCCACCTGCCCCCTGGCTGCAGGTGCCCAGACATCGTGGCTCAACACTCCACCCTGTCCCTCCTGCCCCACTCGCTGCACAGGGCTGCCCCTGCCCAGGCCCCAGCACTCACACTCTGTCCTGTAACATCCCAGGCCACCCTGGAGCCTGAGCCAGTAGAATGCCACCTGATACTTAGCATCTTTTTGTTCCTTTTAATAATTCCCTGGTCCTCTTCCTCCCTTCCACCCCCACTCCCTTCTTCCCCCTATAAGGAGCCAGGACTCACCGCTTCAGGACGAGGTTCAGCAGGTAAGCAACAGCGGCCAGAGACTCCGTGGACTCCACCGCTTCCATTGTTGTCATCTGAGGCCAGACCATGGGGTGTGAATGGGAAATGTGTCACGCTGGGCAAATGGGGTATGCGGGCACCGTGTGCCCAGCAGGTCGGTTATGACCAAGAACGCTGGTGTCAGAGGTTCAAATCCCAGCTCCACCACTGTAACTTTGGACTAGCAGCTTAACTTTTCTGTGACTCAGTTTCCTCATTTGTAAAATAGGGATCATAAGTTGTTGTGAGGTTTAATTGAATTAATATATATCAGACATTTAGAACACTGCCTGACACATTATGAAAACCATATAGTGCTATCTGCTTCATTAGTCTAGAGCAGAGGTTAGAAAGCTTTTTCTGTGAAGAGCCGGATAATAAATACTTTAGACTTTGCAGGCCACATATGGTCTCTGCTGCGTATTCTTCTTTGTGTATTTTAACTATCTTGTAAAAATGTAAAAACCATTCCCAGTCCTAGGGCTATACAAAAACAGGCCACGAGTCAGATTATGCCCATGGGCTATATAGTTTGCTGGCCCCTGTTCCACAGCAGTGGTTCTCACACTTTTACACCCTTAAAAAGTATTGAGGATTTCCCCAAAGAGATTTGGTTTACAAAAGTTATATCTATTGATATTTATCATATTAAAAATTAAAACTGAGAATTTTTTAAAACACACAAATATGCAAGCACAATTCCATGAGCTGTCAAAATGTCATCAGACATCACGTAACTTCTGGAAAACTCCAGGGTACGGTCATGAGAGAATGGGAGTGAAAAAGGTAAATGATGGTTTAGCATTATTATGGAAATAATTTTGACTTAACCAACCCCCAAAAGGGTCTTGGGAACCCCCAGACTACACTTTGAAAACAATTTTACTAGAGAATCCCCTGGGTGTAACTCAGTTTCATGGATTAGGAGAAAAAAATAAACGAGAGTAGTGGATTTTGTTTTACAAGAATAATGTAGCAAATCCCACCAGGCTTACCAAGCCACCTGAGAATAACTGAAGCACTTTCACCTGTTTAAGGTTGTCCTTCTCTATCCCCACATGCAGGGGCCCCTGCCTTCTCCTTATAGCCTGAATAACATGCTACTCCGAAAGCCCGCCCACCTGCAAGTCACACCCACTCACCAGGGCAGCAAAGTACTCAGTCTCTGTCTCCTTCCCACCCTGGGAGCGTATCACCTCGGTGACAGCAGCCAAGACAGCACAGATCTGCACATGGGGGAGAAGGTACCTATGACATCTATTTCCGATCAAACCCCACTGCAGGGTAGCCTCTTCTCCTTCTCCTTCACAAATTATTCTCCTGATAAAGCCCAGAGCAGACAAGATGAGCAGCAGCCAGAGCAGAGCCAGGGGAACACACACGGGGCCCAGCAACAGGAAAACTCACACATCTGCCCAAAACTCACCTCTAAGGCTCTACCCCTTATATATGGAAATACCTGCACAAATGTGTAAACATTCAAGCACAAGTGTTCACTGCCACAACCAATTGGAACAATAAAGCAGCCATCAACAAGGGATTAATAATGTACTCATTGTATAATAATGACAAATTCAAACACTATGTAACTATTGAAAATAATGGTGAACAACTACATAGATTAACTCAGAAACACTGATCAGTGGCGAAAAAAGTTGTAGAATAGTATATATAAAATATAATGGCATTTCAGTAAACCTAAACAAAATGTGGGTAAAAAAGTCTACAACGCTAATTTGACAAGAGGCCACTGAGCACTTGAGATGTGGCTAGTGTGACTGAGGAACTGCATCTTAAAATTTGTAAATTATTTATATTTAAAAACAAATACTTTATCCAGTTATTGGGAAACAGATTTAGAACTACTTGGGTATATGAATCTACTTTTGCAACTGTAAGTTTTATGAACTTTAAATACAAATCAAGTATTACCAATGAAGATTTAGCCTCCAAATGGAGGTGTCAGACTAGATTTTGAAGACTTAGTACGATGAAAATAATGCAAAAACACCTCACTTTTAAAAATATTGATTATAAGTTGAAACAACAATATTTTGGGTATACCAGGTTAAATGAGATATATAAAATTAAGGTTAATTTCACTTGCATCTTTTTTACTTTTATTTAACATAGCTACTAGAAAATTTTAAATTATGTATGTGCCTCACATTACATCTCTTTTCGACAGCTTTGGTCTAGAAAAGTACTGTTACTGTTAACGGTAACTACCACAAAGGAGTTAAGCTGGGAGAACAACTTTCATATTTTATTCTACTCACCTCACTTTGTTATCATTTATAGTTTTGACATTTTTTCATTTAAACAATGAAAATATATGTATATATAATTTATAAACTAAAAAAGGTAAATAACATTTAGGTCTTGTTAGATAAAACATTTTTTAACCACTGTTATTCAGTATTAATTTACTCAACAAATGTTTCCTGAAAACATTCTATCAATATATAAAAAGGCCTGTGTTAAGTATAGTTGAAGAGATAAATGTTTGCAAAAAATGTTTTGGACATTTGAAAACTGTCAGGAAAATACCCTGAGGGACTTTACACTTGAGCCAGGAAGATGTTCTTAGAAAAAGCAGAAAGTGGAACCTGCCCTAGGAGGGGTAATAAGCAGCAGACACAAAGGGTAGGAGGGGTGACACATCATCCAGAGATTCCACCTGTTGTCACCGGACAGCAGTCAGCTGGCCTCGCCTCACTAGCCTCCGGCTGTCCTGAGAGTCCCCCCTACCTCCTTGTGGGCAGCCGAGCTGGACTCCCAGAAGCGCTGCACTTTGCTGAAGGTGACGTTTGTGCAGTCGGAGAGGCCGCTCAGGAAGGTGCCCGAAGACTTCTCGGTGAGAGCTGGTCCCACCTCTTCCTCTTCCATGGCAGTCTCAGGGGCTTCGCTTTTACCCAGACGCAGGGATCCTGACTGCAGCTCATTATGCAACTTTACCGCATCAACTGTCAAGTCGCTCTTTCCTGAGAACCGGAGGCAAAGGGTAAGGCCCCCAATTCTTACCCGAACCTCCTTTTGGCTAAGAGAACAAGAACTACCCCTAGGAAACAAACAGGCGGAGTCCAGGCCCCCAACCAGAGAGGCTAAATTCTGAACGCGGTCTGCCTCAGCAGTCCACTGTACACCTAGAACTTATCAGATTCAGAAAGGGAACCCTCCAGGTAAAAGTTTCGCCGGTGGGAGTCGGGTGGGGGCTGCAGTGGGGGGCCTGGGAAAGAGATGAGGGTGAAAGCGCTTTGTAAAGCGCCACCACGGTTAACTACAGGCGTGAGTACTGACTGATACTCGTGGTACCCTAGCCAAGTCATCTCCCTCCTGTGGAGTCAGTTTCTGCATCTCTTAAATGGGAAGCGTGGACCTTCACAACAGGCTCCAGATCGGACATTTTAGGAGACGAAAGGTCCGATGCTTGGGCCCCACGGCCTGCAGAGAGGCTGAAATCCATTGAGACCCAGGCCCACCCAGAACACCCCCGCAGGCGGCGCTTGGGTCGCGACCCTGCTACCTGAGGGCCGGCTGAAGAAGCGGCTGCGGGCGGCCTGGCGGTGGCGGGAGATGGCCGGGTTGCTGTCGCTGCTGTGGCCTTTCTTCCAGCGTTTCAACTTGGCCGAGACCCCGGAGGGCAACTTCCCCGAACGACCCATGTCTACTAAGCCGGGGGTGAGTTTAAAGGACCGGGTTCCAAGGACCTAGAAGCACACGCAGGACCCACGTGGGTTCGCAGCCCGCTCCACTTCCTCTTCCTCTGGCGTAACTTCCGTATTCACGTCCGTTACCATGGCAAAAGAGTCAACATCCGGTTCACGTATTCTCCAGGCTCCGATCTGGGAGGGGCTCCGAGGAGATCAGTTCCTAGGGAAGAAGTGCGGGTGTTAGGGAGTCGCTGGGGCTCTTATTCCAGGGCTAGGGTTCTTGGCCGCAGGAGTGTCTTTTTTTTTTTTTTTACATCTTTATTGGAGTATAATTACTTTACAATGGTGTGTTCGTTTCTGCTTTATAATAAAGTGAATCAGCTATACATATACGTATATCCCCCATATCTCCTCCCTCTTGCGTCTCCCTCCCACCCTTCTTATCCCAACCAGGAGTGAGTCTTATAAAACTGGAATTCCTTTGCAGGTTAAAAAACAAACGTACATTTATATTATTTTTAAAAAATCTAATTTCAAAACTTAAGCGTAGAAACAAATTTATTTGAAAGAGTTAATCCTACTGTATAGCACAGGGAACTATATCCAATCTCCTGGGAACAACCATAACGGAAAAGAATATTTTTTAAAAAATGGGGACTTCTTTGGTGGCACAGTGGTTAAGAATCCACCTGCCAATTCAGGGGACACGGGTTCGAGCCCTGGTCCGGGAAGATCCCACATGCCGCAAAGCAACTAAGCCCATGTGCCACAACTAGTGAGCCTGTGCTCTAGAGCCTATGAGCCACAACTACTGAGCCCGTGTGCCACAGCTACTGAAGCCTGCGTGCCTAGAGCCCGTGCTCCGCAACAAGAGAAGCCACCGCGATGAGAAGCCCGCGCACCGCAACAAAGAGTAGCCCCCACTCGCTGCCAACTAGAGAAAGCCCACGTGCAGCAACGAAGACCCAAAGCAGCCTAATTAATTAATTTTTAAAAAAATATGTATGTGTATAACTGAATCACTTTGAAAGATTGGCACAACATTGTAAATCAACTATACTTCAATTAAAAAAAAAAAAAAGAGTTAAGACCTGGCCAGACCTGAGGAGTGAAAACTAGTTTGGGCTGGAAAGAGAAAAAAGCAGGCAGTGATGGTCTAAACCCGCTTAGCTATTTTCATTTATTACTGTGGATATCCACTTGCTAAACCACCCTTGCCTCATGACAGCACTCAATCCCACCTACTTAATATCCTCTTCTCCTAATTCCACTTCAGAACCAGAAAGCAATCCAGATTCCCACTCCCCTGAGACACTCCCCAGAATCCTTTAGCCAGAGCCCAAACTTTACAAAAGAGCTTCCCTTCCCTCTCTTGCAGAGCAGCACTCCAAGATTCCTCCAGAATTCCCTCCCTCAATTCAAGTCAGTAAATATGATTTTGTCAGACTAAGGCTTGATCCTGGGGCTTTTGGCTGATTAGGCTTTAAACATTCATTTTACAAACACTTTTCTTTAGCTTTCACTGAGTAAGACACTTCAATGAGTCCATCTTGTAAATGAACCAGAAGCTGACAAAGATTTTGCATTCTGCTTCCTTCACTTGATACAGTGTGAATTTTCCCCCTTGTTACAAAATGATGAAATGACGGTTTGCATCACCCCCAAATTCAAATGTTAAAATCTTAACCCCCATAGATGATGGTATTAGGAGATGGAGTTTTGAGAGGTGTTTAAGTCGTGAGGGTGGACCCTCATGAAAGGAATTGGTGCCTTATGAAAGAGACCCCTAGCCCTTTCCACCATGTGAAGACAAAGCAAGAAGGCACTAGCTATGATCCAGGGGCCTCACCAGCCACACTGGCTCCCCTGAAGCTCGAAACCAGCCATAACTAATCTACAGTATTAGAAATCAGGATAGCACTTTTCATGGTGGTAACAGCTGAGAGTGGGCACAGTGGTAATATTCTAATTTTTTATCAGAAGGGAGTTTACATGGATGTATTCACTGCGTGATAGCTCATTGAGCTGTACACTTATAATTTGTGCACTTTTCTGTGTATATATTAGTCTTCACTGGTTTACTACAAATAAAAAGTCGTCCTTGCACACAGAGCAGAGGGAGCATCCAGACTGTTAACATGAGAAAGCGTCACTGCAGCAAAGGCAGCGAAGGCATTTGAGCATTGACTCAGCTGCACGGGTCACCACCACCTCCTCCCATCGGGCCCCATTCCGGGACACAGGCTGAGAGCTGGATTGTAAGTCTGAGAAAAAGGAACTGGTGGCCTGAGGAGGAAGAGGAAGACAAGTCTGGAAACTATTGAAGCAAGCCGGTGCTCGCAACCAGAGGCCTAGTTGTGGAGACAGTTACTTGAGAAAAGACAGAGGTTAAGTGTTGGGTTCGAGTCTGGACTTACGTTCCACATGACACGGAGCAAGGATTTAACCTCTCTGAGTCTGCATTTCATATTCCGTAAAGTGGTAATAATACTACTGAACCCACTGGGCTACTCTCTCTGTGGTTTCAATGCGAAAGGTATGTTTGTCAAAATGCGTACAGCTCCGTAAATGTTGTTAGTGGTACCTTGTAAAGGGTGCCATGGTGCACTTTTGCCACCAGAGGGAGCTCTGCAAACAAGCAGTTAAAGCCAAAACCCTACCAGAGACAGCTGCATGAGCCGCTGGGGTTTTGCAAATCAGATGCGGAGATGAAAAGGCTCAGGGTAGTGGCAGCCTTCCTATCCTTTTCCTAGACAGCAGACACTGCGGGCCTGCAAACCGAGTCTGCGTCATGACTGGATACAGCCCCTGGATGAACCATCAATCTAGAATGAGCACTGGAGGTCCACAGCCTCCCTGTTGGCCCTCCACCCTGAGGCATCTGCTCAGGGCCTCCTCAAGAAGACATGTGGTGCCAGGAGAGGGGACAAGAGGCATCCAGATGGCCTGAGCACACTCTTTCCCACCTTGCACCCCAGGGTTCACCTTTTTGGTGAAGTACTACCTACCTCAACCCTGAATTCCAGCAATGTCTTCCACCCAGAGGCATTAGCCATCTCCATGACTAGCCACATATATATGGCTAATAAGGACCACTCACGTTTGTAGGATGGGTCATGTAGTCAGACCCTCAGGGTTAGAATTCAAGTACTACCACTTGCTGTCTGACCTTGAGCAAGTCACCTTACTCTCTGAGCCTCAGTTTTCCTCATCTGTAAAATGGAGATAAGAATGCCTACCCTGCCCATAGGGTTTATGAGAACTAAATAAGGTAACGCATGTAAAAGTGCTTAACACTGCCTTGCACATAATGAGAAGGCAATAAATGTGAGCTCATTATTATAATGCAAAACACTCTTCTTGAGTAAAAAAACAGCTTCTCAGCTACTATCTAAGTGAGGAGGACAGAGCAGTGTCCTCACTTCACAGATGGGGAAACATGGTTCCAGAGAGTTGAGTGACACCCCTAAGGTCACACAGGCGATCAATGGGCAAAAGCTGGGAGATCCAACTCTTAGCCAAGGAGCACCCCCTGTAGCCACTGCTCTTAAAAGCCTCTTTGAGGCTCATGTGGAAGGAACAGGGCTTCTGCGTCCAAAGCACTGAGCCCAGGGTCAGCAGGAAGGCCTTTTTTAGGTCATTGGGGCTGTAATCTGTTATGACACTAGGCAGGAGGAAACGGAAGTTGATGCTCAGCCTCTTGCCCTAAACAAAGAGGAAGCGATGGTTTGGATGTTTGACTTCGGGCTCAAGCTCTGGTGGGGGGAGAAGGGTTTTGTCACCCTGGGCAGCCCATCATGACCCAGGCAGTGGAGTTGCAACTGCTCCAGAGCATTTTCCTAACTGCTGGAACTGTGTCAACAATCCGGCTTTGGGCTTAGGCAAGCTTGCATTTGGAACCGCATCCTAGGTGTGCCTGGGGGCAGGCAGCTGACCTTTCTAAGCCACAGTTTCCTCATCTGAAAATGGGGCTGCTGTTTGGAGGCTGAAATGAGATCACACGTGCCAAATGCTTAGCACCGTGCCTGGCACAGGGGCATGAGTGAATGGCCAGGTGTACTAAAGAGAAAGTGTGTTTCCCTTCTGGTGTAGAGAGGACCAGTGTCTGCGCATGGCAGATGTGCTCTTGCTCAAAGGGAGAACTGTCTCCAAGGTGGAGTCCACCCTTTCTTCCCACCTGACAGCAGGTGTCCATGGCTGGCAGAAGGGAGTCTGGGTAAGGAGAGACAGTGTGATCACCACTACCTGGCATCCTGATTCCCATAAAGTCAATCTTGGACTTCCCTGGTGGTGCAGTGGTTAAGAACCCTCCTGCCAATGCAGGGGACATGGGTTCAATCCCTGGTCTGGGAAGATCCCACACGCCGTGAAGCAACTCAGCCCGTGCGCCACAACTACTGAGCCTGAGCTCTAGAACCTGCGAGCCACAACTACTGAGCCCACGTGCCACAACTACTGAAGCCCACACGCCTAGAGCCCGTGCTCCGCAACGAGAAGCCACTGCAATGAGAAGCCCGCGTACTGCAATGAAGAGTAGCCCCCGCTCGCCACAACTAGAGAAAGCCCGTTCGCAGCAACGAAGAACCAACACAGCCAAAAATAAAAAAAATAAAAAAGATTTTCATTTTGCTTCTCTGCCTCCCGCTGACTGTGAACCCCCTGAGGACAGGGACCATTCTGGTTCACTCTTTTTTTTTTTTTTTTTGCGCGGGCTTCTCATTGCAGTGGCTTCTCTTGTTGCAGAGCATGGGCTCTAGATGCGTGGGCTTCAGTAGTTGTGGCTCACGAGCTCTAGAGCACAGGCTCAGTAGTTGTGGCGCATGGGCTTAGCTGCTCTGCGGCATGTGGGATCTTCCTGGACCAGAGCTCGAACCGGTGTCCCCTGCACTGTCAGGCAGATTCTTAACCACTGCACCACCAGGGAAGTCCCTCTGGTCCACTCTTGTGTCACAGAGCCCACCACAGTGTCTGGCACATAGTAGGCGTGCAATACATTTATTTGCCAAATGAATACATGACATTAGCTGAGCTCAGCTAGAGGCACAAGAGAGGTTTGGGTAAATCTTTGGGGGGTCTAAGAAGATGTCCCCTCATAAGGAGGCTGTCAGAGGGCTATCTTTCTTTTTTTTTAATAAGCTGACCTTTAGATATGTAACCAATTTTCTTTCTTTTTTAAAAATATTTTATTTATTTATTTATTTGCTTACTTATTTTGGCTGCACCAGGTCTTAATTGCAGCATGCGGGATCTTTAGTTGCAGCATTCGGACTCCTTAGCTGTGGCATACAAACTCTTAGTTGCGGCATGCATGTGGGATCTAGTTCCCCGACCAGGGATTGAACCTAGGCCACCTGCATTGGGAGCGTGGAGTATTACCCTCTAGGCCACCAGGTAAGTCACCATCAGAGGGCTATCTTTGATGAGAAGGTGAGTTTTTTGTTTTTGTTTTTGTTTTTGCGGTACGCGGGCCTCTCACTGTTGTGGCCTCTTCCGTCGCAGAGCACAGGCTCCAGACGCACAGGCCCAGCGGCCATGGCTCATGGGCCCAGCCGCTCCGCGGCATGTGGGATCCTCCCGGACCAGGGCACGAACACGTGTCCCCTGCATCGGCAGGTGGACTCTCAACCACTGCGCCACCAGGGAAGCCCCAGAAGGTGAGTTTTTTGTTTTTTGGGTTTTTTTTTTTGCGGTACGCAGACCTCTCACCGCTGTGGCCTCTCCCGTTGCGGAGCACAGGCTCCGGACGCGCAGGCCCAGCGGCCATGGCTCACGGGCCCAGCCTCTCCGCGGCATGTGGGATCGTCCTGGACCGGGGCACGAACCCGTGTCCCCTGCATCGGCAGACGGACTCTCGACCACTGCGCCACCAGGGAAGCCCGAAGGTGAGTTTTTGAAAGTAAAACTGGCAAGGTAGATTGGGAACAGATCCTGTCTGGCCTTGAGGGCCAGGCTAAGGGGTCTGAATTATTTTTTTAAAATTTTTTTTAAACTTTATTTTATAAATTTATTTATTTATGGCTGCGTTGGGTCTTCGTTGCTGTGCACAGGCTTTCTCTAGTTGTGAATAGGGGCTACTCTTTGCTGCAGTGCGTGGGCTTCTCATTGCGGTAGCTTCTCTTGCCGTGGAGCACAGGCTCTAGGCACGTGGGCTTCAGTAGTTGTGGCACACGGGCTCAGTAGTTGTGGCACACGGTCTTAGCTGCTCCATGGCATGTGGGATCCTCCCAGACCAGGGCTCGAATCCATGTCCCCTGCATTGGCAGGCAGATTCTTAACCACCACGCCACCAGGGAAGTCCCAGGGGCCTGAATTTTAATAGGAAGTTTCGGAAGCATCTTACACTCATGATCCTGCTGAGTCCTCACAACCAGGCTGTGCAGGAGGTGTTATTATTGTCAACCAAACAACAATAACAACAATAAACACACACACACATACACACACACACATACAAGGCTGCAAATAAGAGGAGAGTTTATTTTGTTCTTAAGAATTGCAATTCTAGAGACACAAATTTGGGTGAAACCTAAAGAGTGTTCCAGGGAAGGGGGTCAGGGGCTTTTAAAGGCAAAAGCCACAGGCTGCACTCTGGCACAAGAAGGATGTTTGTCCTTAAGGGATAGGCTGTCACAAGTGCTTTAGGGTAAGGGTCTGATAAATACCTTGAGTTTCTGGAACATTGGGCAGATGTCCTGGATGCCTGCATTAAGGTAATACGTGCTCAGAAGGTCAGATTTCTATCCAGGCCTAGACATGCATAAGTCACACTTCCTCAAAGGCCTCCCAGCTCCATTTCAGAGTGCTGTCTTAGCAACACTGACTCCATTTTGATTTTCCTTTCACATCGTTATCCACATTTTACAGATGGAGAAACCAAAGCTGTGGAAAGTCAAGTAACTTGCTTAAGTTCCCAACAGCATCAAATGGTAGAGTTGGAATTGTAACTTACTTTTCTCTCAAGTCCTTTTCCTCATGACCAGCTGGTTACAAAGAGATGAAAGTAGCCTAGTTCTCACATCCAGCACTCGCAGGCTGGTTGGGGTGGCAGCAAAAACACCTGGTGGTGATGATCGGTGCCATCATCCAGGTACACCCAGGAGGACGGGAGCCCCGAGCCCGGCTGGGTGTGGGCAGGCCTCAGAGGAGAGTCAGGGACAGCTTTCAGGTAAAAGGCGACAGTCTTGGTCTATTCGGGCTGCTATAACAGAACACCATAAACTTGGTGTCTTATAAACAGCAGAAATTTGTTTTTCACAGTTCTGGAGGCTGGGAAGCCCAAGATGAAGGTACAGGCAGATGCAGTGTCAGGTGAGGGCCACTTCCTGATCCATAGACTGCTGTCTTCTTGCTGTGTCCTCACATGGCAAAAAGGGCAAGGGAACACTGTGGGCTTTCTTTTATAAGGTTCTAATCCCATGAGCCCTCATGACCTAATCACCTCCTATAGCCTCCACCTCCTACTGCCATCACATTGAGGGTTAGGATTTCAACAGATGAATTTAGGGAGGACATAAACATTCAGTCCATTGCAGTGACATTGGAGCTGCACAGTGACTTGAAGTTGACCTGAAAGGAAAGTTAGAGGTATGGGTCAGGCCAAGGGAACAGCAGCTGCAAAGGCACAGAGGCTAGGGGTACCATAACATGTTTGCTCTAGAGGTGGGCGCCAGTTAGAGACTACTGCACCAGTACAGGCAAGAAAGAATGAGGTCTGACACCAAAGCAGTGGCAGTGGGAGCAAAGAGGAGAGGACAGATTGAAAAGTATATTTAGGAGGTGGAATGGGCAGCACTCACTGACTGACCAGTTATGAGGGATGAGCAGGGTTGCAGTGTGCAGTTGTGCAGACTGTGGACTGCTCAGTTTCCCAGCTGAGGGATCTGAAATCCCATCTTCATTGGAGCCTGTCTAGAAGAAGGGTTGGTCTTTTTCTAATTAACCAAGACATCATAGAGACTAGCAATAGCCCTCGAAAGGAGGAAAAATTACTCCCAGAGAGGTGACATTCCAGAATATTAGTGGAGGGTGTCTATGGAAGACACCACCTCTCAATAGCTGAGACAAAAAGCTGAATCTCTGACTTACTTCAGGAAGACAGAGCACTGTCTGTGGGGCAATCTCTTTGAGTGGAGCAGGGAAGTGACCCTCTATGCGGTGCTGGGAGGTGTGAAGGTCAGTGATGGGCATGCTGAGAGAAGGGGGAGTTTAGGGATTGGTTGGTGAACTGAAGTGTGGCTGTTGCTGATTGGCTGGCTTACAGAAGAGTGGTCACTGAGGCAAACTGTCATTGTTCAATTAAAGGGAGATGAGTTATCATTGCTTAAATGGTTTAACACCCTTTGGGGTGGTTACTTGTTGCCATGGCAACAGGACAGTCTTTGGGGTATGAGAACTTTTTTTTCCTCAAGTGACAGCTGGCTTAAACCATTCACCCCTCCCCCACAGGGGCGTTTTACTTTAACGATGGACCATGTTTCTCAAGGGGTTAAATCTCCAGAGGGATTTAGGGGCTGTTTGGGGCGAGACACCTGCCTGGTCCAGGCAGTGGCAATAAGGTCCAGTTTCTGTCATCTCCCTCCAAATCCTGGGCCTGGGGTGATCCCAATAAGGGACAAGGGAAATTAGTTGTATAGCAGGGGAAGGTCCCGGCCTGGGGGAACGTCACGTGTCAAATCAAAAATAAGACCTAGGAGTGAATGAAATTTTATCTGGGCACCTTACTGAGGACTATAGCCAGGGAGACAGCCTCTCAGATAGCTCTGAGGAACTGCTCTGGGAAGGTAAGGGTGGAGCCAGGATACATAATCGTGTTTGCTGAAAAGACAAAACAAAAAAACAACCCCCACCCCCAAAAAAACCCATGTAGTCAAACATCAAAAGTTTACTGCTAATCACAAAAAACAGACATCTCAAATTAATGAGATATCTGTTTTACACTTAAAATTTAATCCAAAGAAACATAGTAGTCTATGTTTGGGAAACTGGGAAAACAGTTTGATGTGAAGGAGAATAGACGGGTTGGCTTATTGCCCTGTTTTGAGCATTTTTATCATCATAGTTCTCACACACAGGGCCTAGAGGCAGAGGACCTCGTGCACCCCTGGTGGTTTCTTTTCAGAGACTGAGAGTTCCATAATCCCGGGAGAAGGGTTTTTACTATGGCTGGGCTGGACACTCAAGTCTGAAGCTGGGTTTTGAGGTTGGAGAAGAAAGGGTTTTGTCAGGGGAGCTGTAGGAAGCCAGTTCCAGCCAGTTCCAGCCATTTCCAGCTCTATCTTCAGATGGCAACTGTAGAAGGCTGTGAAGCATGTGTTTTACCCTTCCTTGAAGCCCTACTTCCTCTCTTAGAAGCTCAGAGTCTTGAGACATGAGCCACAATCATCTGGGCTCACTTTCCAAGGCAGGAGTCCTCTCCTACTGAGACACCAGCTGAGCTGGGGAGATCTGAGCATCACGCGATGAGTTTGCAAGATGTTGAACAAATAAAGACGTGGTGTCTTGATGGGGAGTCCTGTGGGCTGAACGGCAGCCGCCCGCCCCACCTTCCACCCAGCAGAAAACGCGCTTCGCCCCACTGGGATTCTAAATCGGGTCCTTCACTGAATGTTTGGTACTTGATAAGGGCGTTACCCTTCTGCAGAAAAAAATAAATGGGAAGGGAAGCTTGAGAGAGGCCTTTAGTATTTTAAGGGACGAGCGGGGGCAATAGGGCTGTGATCACTGATTATCTGAGTTTTCGTAGCAGCTGAACCAACATGCTTGGTGGTTGGAAGCTGTTCGAGTCCTGGGAACTTCCTTGAGGCCTGAGGAATTAGAGCACTGAGCTAGAAGGGAGGCTGTCTGCCCTAAGAGTTCAGGGATTAGAGGTTGGCTGGGGGCCCCAGGAAGAGATGAGAGCTGTCACTGATGAATGTCCCTGACCAGGAGATGAGAGTAAAGAAGGCTCTGGAGCACAGGCCCCCACCCGCATGCGCCAGGCAGGAAGGAGGGCTTATTTGGCCATAGTTGCTCCCTGCCGGGCAGGGAGGGAAGGAGATGAACTGTTTGGGAGCTGTGCAGTGGGTCCCTCAGGCTGCTCCCCAAGCTGCCCCCAAGCTGTGATCAGAGCCTTCACACTGCTCGGTTCTCAGGTTATGTGAATGCGCGCCTGTATCCACCCACTTCTTTAGAAGGGCCCAGGGATCAGCCCTGACAAATGTCTGTGTGTCTTGTGTTCAGGAGAGATAACAATTAAGATTTAAAAAAAAAAAGTAGTAGAGGGCAACATACACTGGTTTATCCTTACCCTTTACTGTCATTTGAGAAACCTTGGTTTGATAGGCTCTAAGCTTCTTCCCAGATTTGTGATGCTGTGGTAGATGCTGAATGAATCCCAATCTCTGCCCAGGAATTCTGGCTTCCAGCTGCAAAGCCTTCACAGTCCTCACGTGGCTCCCCCCAGCCCCCTTCTTTTCCAGACTTCTCCAGGCTCCTGCCTTTCCGTGACACAGCAAGCCCCAACTTTGGGGCCCTTCTCCGTGGATCGCCTCTGACTTCTCACTTATGAACCCAGTCCCCTGCTCATCTCCTGTGCTTTTGAAAGGCTCACCTCACTTTCCTCATCTGTTACATGTGGACTGGAGGTGGCTGGAGGTGGGGACTTGCAGTGGAGAATTACCAAGGTCTCTCTTAGCTCTGACACTCAAGGACACTCAGGGAGTTGGCCATGGGCAAAGGCATCATGCTTAGTGCTTGTGTATGGGTGTATAAAATAGAGATGCAGTACCCACCCTCAAGGAGTTTCTAGTTGAGTGGATCTGACACATACATAAAAAAATCTCTGATGCTCCAAGGTAGATATGCTGTGAGTTATCAGAGCTCCTCAGAATTCCAAGGAGATGAGAGATCCCTTCTGGAGGCAGAGGGGATTGGTGAAAGCAATAAAGTAGGACTTCCCGGGCTCTTTCCCAAGGCTGGTGGCACAGAAGCCCTTGGCCTCCTGCCCAAAGTATCCTAGTTATCTGCTCAGTTCCAATCCCAGTGGGCAAGGGATCCCTTACCAGGCATCCTCCTGGAGAGAAAATCTGTCCATAGACCCTCAGATTCATATGCTCTAAATCGGTACCTCATTAAATCTTTTTTGTCTTCTTGATCACATTGCTAATAGTATTTATTATTAATATGTTAATAATACATTATTATTATTTGTGGCTATTTGCTGGTGTGAAAAACCCTGGGAGGGCCTGGACATCAGTACTGGGATGACCAAGCAGAAGGAATGACCAGAGGGAGAACTTCCAAAGAGGGATTCTTCCAAGGTCCCCCATGTGGGCCATGCCTGGAGCTTGAACAAGGAAGCCTTCCAGGACAGCTTGCTTTGCAGCCCTGGGAGACTGTAAGCTCCAAGTGCAGCTTTTAGTGCTGGACTGCATCCCAGTCACCTTCCTGGTCACTGAATTCCATCTTCTCCCAGCTGCAGAGGAGGAAGGTGTGGCTAGAGTGCACGCTAGGCCACTGCACTGCCTGGGTTTGAGTCTTGGTTTTTTCTTCACTTCTGCTCCGAGCTGTGACTTTGGACAAATTATTTCCCCGGGCCTCAGTTTCTTCATCTGTGGAATGGAGCTATAATAGTACCTATATTATATGAATTGCTGGAAGGTTGAGATAATACATTAAAACACTTGACACACTAAACTTTCACAAACAGTAGATGACATATCTAAAAGGCAGTCTTATGTATTTTGGTTCATGTCATTCCCAAAGTGCCTTTTCTCTGCCTCTCAAACCCTTCCCACTCTTCAAAGTCAATAAATGTCTAAAATGCAACAAATATGTGGAGGCCGCAGAGAGTAGTAGGTCAGATAAGCGTGGACTTGGGAGCCAGCCATACTAGGCGTGAATCTTGGTTCCTATAACCTTAGACAAGTTACTTCATCCCTCAGTTTCTTCATCAGTAAATAGGGACACAATAGTACTAGCCTCATAAGATCATCATGAGGATATGAGGATTAAATGAGTTAATGTTTGTAAAGCACTCATAACACTGCCTGGCATGTAGTAGGTGCTTTACGAGTGCATGCTAAAAATTTTTCTATAATCTGTCAAAGTATAGCACACGGCACAATTTCATTGTTAGCTGTTTCCATGTGGGTCTTATTTGCACTCCACCTGCTATGAAGGGTAGAAAACACATTCAACCCATCTTTGACCCTAGCCCACTGCCTGATTCATGTTTGGTGCTCAATAAAGTGGCTAGATTGAAATAAACCAGGAAAAGGGGCATGGGCACCAGAGAGCTGTCCAGATAAAGCAGATACTGAAACTGTGATTGGGTGTAGGGCAGGCACAGGCAGTAACTCTTCTCTTCCTGGAGTGTTTGATCGGCCTAGAATTTGCTTCACTGTGGTTGGTCCAGGAAGCACTGGCCAGAGACTGTGAGAAACCAGAAGAAGGTGGGACAAAAGGCCGTGTGTTAGATAAAGAGCGTGGCTTTCGAACCAGCAGTCAGAACCCGTGTCGTTATGGAGATTAGTGTCCATGGAAATGAGATAGAAACAACCACCATTTACTGAGCACCTTCCAGGTAGATAGGCACCAGTTAAGTATTTACTACGTCCATTTACAGATGGGGCTGAGCGAGGTTAAGCGAGATACAAAGCGAATAAAATGGAAGAGTGAAGATTGGAACACAGGTGTGTGAATCACACCCTGCGTACGGATGGGAAAGTGTGACCTGGCCGAGCCAAGCGCGATTCAAATAATAAAAGACCATTTGATTACAACGAAGGGCTTATGAATAACGGCAATACGACCACACTCCGGCCAGCGGGCACAACCGGGAACGGCGCGAAGGTCCCACCTCCCTTCGGCGCTTACGTGCGCTCCGTGACTACCGCGGCGGACACGGGGCCGACGACGGAGGCCGCATGCGCCCTGGCTTCCTGGAGGTCGCCCCCTCCCCCTGGCGGCTGCAGCGTCCGCACGGGGCGCATGCGTACATCCGGCGGGCGGAGGACGGCCCCGAGCCAGTGGAAAGATTTGGCCGAGCAAGTGAGCGGGAGCGGGCCGTTGGAGCGCGAGCGCGCAGGCGCGGCCGGCGTAGGGCCGCGACTCCGGAATCTCGGTGAGCCCCAGTCTGCGCCGCACCCCGAGCCGCAGCCATGGCCGCCTACAAGCTGGTGCTGATCCGGCACGGCGAGAGCGCGTGGAACCTGGAGAATCGCTTCAGCGGCTGGTACGACGCCGACCTGAGCCCGGCCGGGCACGAGGAGGCGAAGCGCGGTGGGCAGGCGCTGCGAGGTGCGGAGAGGGCCGGGGCAGTGGGTGGGGGCTGCGAAGGCTCGGGCAGGCGCCGCTGGGTGAGGGCCGCTTGGCCGCCCCCGCGCCCCCCCGGAGAGCCCCTTCTCTCCAACAGTTTATTTTACAGTTGAAAAAATGGGCCCAGGGTGGGGGATCGACTTGCTCAAGGTCACCCAGCGGAGTGTGAGGGGCAGTGCCAGGAAGAGGACCCGGGCGGTAGCCCCGCAGCTTACTGCGCTCTCCACGACACAGCCTTGAGAAAGTCCCCTTTTTCCTAGTCCGAGCACTTAGTAACTCGGGGACGGGTTGCTAAATGGGATGCCCGGTGTCTTCCAGCAGCTGTAACCAAGCCTACTCAGGAGGATGCTGGGGATCCTGGTGAAGCGGCAGGCCACATGCTTCCCCCCGCTGCGGGGGAGTGACGCGGCCCCCGGGGCCGGGGCGGGGCGGGGGGCGACCAGCAGGGTTCTAGGTACAAAGACATCCACGTGCTTGTGCAGAATGTTGTTTACCAGCATTCCGCAAATCCTGTGTCCAAAATGCGTCCACAAATGTAATTGAGTAAATGAATGATTTGAGTAGATCCTCTTCACAGCCCTATAAATTATACAGGTTTTATTCCCCTCCTTCCCATCCCTCCCTGGCCCTCTTTTCTAGTTGGGAAAGTGAGGATTGGAAAGATGACTTGTCCAAGGTCACATCTTATTCCTAGTCTGCCACCCTGGCCTCTGCTCTGGGGTTGAGTACCGGGTAAGTGCGAGGAACTGGTAGGCTGTTATGGGCAAAGGTGGAAGTGGCAATGAGATAAGCTGGCTTACCCAGGCTTGCCCCCGCTGGCAGACAGCTCTTTGTGATTTTGAAGCGCTAATAAGCATTCCCTGCTGCCAGCAATTCAAAGCGTCTCTGGACCGAGGAGGTGCTTCCACCAATCCTTCCCTGCTCCCTTTTAACCTCTGGACAAAGCAGCATTAAAAAGGGTCACTGATTCCTGGCTGATGTGAATCAGGTATTTGGCCCCAGTTTGCTCTCTCTAGCTTCTTGCCTTCACTGTAGATCCTTTAGAAATGAAGCAAAAGTTCGGAAAGTATGGGAAATGTAATCCTGCTGGGGATGTGTGTGAATACTTTGGGATGGCCTGGTGTGACCTCATACCGGTTAGGAGAGGCCAGGATAGGGAAAGTGCTGGTAAAGGAGGCCATTTTCCCTCCTGCTGTCTGGCAGGAAGAACTGTATGGGCCTGTGGTGGTTTGCAAATTGCAGCTGTCCTCTAAGACTGATCAAATGCCTTAACTTGTAATATCTTAAAATAACAGACCCTATTTCAGTTTTTAAGTAAATGTTAGTAGCATTAGTTTCAAAAGAAATCCCATTTAAAATTTTAATAACTGTTTAGGGGCATCACAGATGATTAAATAAAAAGTGAAAGACCAAAAGCAAAAACTGAATGATGAAGACCATATGAATAATCTAATACTGTAAAAGACCTAAAATAACATTAAATTCACTAGGGCTTTAAGTATTATAGGGTTTATAAAATCTTGAATGATTTCAGGAGGAAGCTACCAAGAACTGAGTTTTCCCATGCCGTCTTGCTCCTGGGGGCCGGATGGAGTCCACACTGCACAACACCAGCTAACCCCATCCCTGGGAGTGGCCTAGACTATGCTTTTGTTTGATGGCCAAGTTGAAGGAAGAGGATTTAGAGTTCTCTGTTAAGAGTTGTAAGGGGAACTGCTCTTTTCCTCGGGGACTGACTTGTGTATCCAATGTGCAGCACTCCATTGCAAGTGGAAAATGCAGTGAAACAACCAATAGCTTTTCAGCATGGGAGCTGAGGCTTGCGCTGTGGATACTCAATTCCCAGTGACTCCCTTTTATTGGGGAGCCATTCCTCCCCATAAGATTAGGGAGGGGATGGTAGGTGAGTCTACTCGCACTTGTCAGTGAGCCTTAGTGATGAAATCTGTGTCTTTTCCCTTGTGGATTGTGGTGAGTTTCTTGGTGATTAATTCTCCCTTCCCCCATCAGTGTAGTTCTTACGGGCCTTATTCTCAGTTGAACGGCTGGCAGGAAAATTCACTTCACATTTCATTAATTACTGTTGGCCACCTCAACATGAGGCAATGCGCAGGAAAGTTTGTGCTGAATTTCAAAGAGGGCCTTGTAGCCTCATGGAAGAAAACAGGAATGTTTTCCTGGTCCACTACTTAAGGAAAGGGCCATCTCCCCATTAAAGTGGGAGGGAGAATAACCGTTTGTGAAACATGAAGACAAATAGTTGTAACTTACTGGTTGGGCCAATATAACTTGATACCACCCCTCAGTAACTGCTGTGTATGGAGGAGAGGTTCATTTACAAATGCATCAGACAGTGCACAGCATTTGCTCTTTCTCCAATGAGTGGCTTCTCTTAAACTTGGTTTAACAATTGACGTAGGTAGATTATATTCTTTGGGTAGTGAGGTAATTTGACGATAGCAGAAAGGAACTGTGGATGAAGAGGTTGTGATGTGATTTCCAATACTCTAGGGAAGGTATAATTTCATGCAACAAACTAGTTTTATCAGCATCCTCTAAGAGCTCTTGCTGTGTCCTGATTGTTGAGAGTTCAAAATCCCATTTCTCCTAGACCAGAGGTAGAGAGGACTGAAGTATGTTAATAATCATCAATCAGAAGTGACAGTTCTAACTAAAATACAATCAGGATCCTTAGAAATTAGCAAACTATGGAGATAGCTAGAGGTGGTGGTTATGAGTTAGATTTTTTAAAAATAAATTTATTGATGTATTTATTTATTTTTGGCTGCGTTGAGTCTTCGTTGCTGGGCTCGGGCTTTATTTAGTTGTGGCGAGCGGGGGCTAACTTTTTGCTGCGGTGCACAGGCTTCTCTTGTTGCAGAGCACGGGCTCTAGGCGCACGGGCTTCAGTAGTTGCAGCACGTGGGCTTTGCAGTTGCGGCTCGTGGGCTTTAGAGTGCAGGTTTGGTAGTTGTAGCTCGTGGGCTTAGCTGCTCCGCTGCATGTGGGATGTTCCCAGATGAGGGCTCGAACCCATTTCCCCTGCCTTGGCAGGTGGATTCTTAACCACCGCGCCACCAGGGAAGTCCCCTGTGAGTTAGATTTTAGAGTCATACTACCTGGGTTTTAATCTCTTTTGTGTAATAGCTGTGAGCTCGGATAGTTTGCTTAACTCCTCTAGTTTCTATTTTCACCTGGTAAGATGGGTTGTAATGATGTAACCTTATAGGATTGTTATGAAGACTAAATAAAACACATACAAAGTACTCAGTCCAGTGCCTGACAGATGGATGGTAAGCTCTCTATAAGTACTAACTATTATATTTATTAAAAGATTCCAAGTTTTTTGAATCCTTACCTTGAAAGAATTAAAGCAAATAAATTCTTAAAGTGTGCTTAAGCACAGCACTCTGGGGATTAGGAAAAGTAGCCCAGATCTCAGGTTAGCTGGTTGACAGTACATTTGGGTTAGATGAATTATTGGGGAACCACTGGGTTAGATGAATTATTGGGGAACCACTGGGAAGTATATTGTCAACTGCAACATAAATCAACAGATTTTATCTTCCCCGAAGGCAGAATATTGTTTTTCCTGCTAGGGTGTACAAAATAAAATATTTAGCCAAATAATTTTCATTTGGGTTGTCTGTACATGACGAAATTTGTATGTAAGAAAATTCTGGCTCTAGGGAATTCCCTGGTGGTCCACTGGTTACAACTCTCACTGCCGAGGGTCCGGGTTGAATCCCTGGTTGGGGAACTAAGATCCCACAAGCCACATGGTGCGGCCAAAAAGAAAGAAAGAATTCTTGCTCTAGAGTGGACCTGATTAGCTTATCACTTTGAACTTATAATTTCCAGATGCCGGCTATGAGTTTGACATCTGCTTCACCTCAGTGCAGAAGAGAGCAATTCGGACCCTCTGGACAGTGCTGGATGCCATTGACCAGATGTGGCTGCCAGTGGTGAGGACTTGGCGCCTTAATGAGCGACACTATGGGGGTCTGACTGGCCTCAATAAGGCAGAAACTGCTGCCAAGCACGGTGAGGCCCAGGTAAAGATCTGGAGGCGCTCCTATGATGTCCCACCACCTCCGATGGAGCCCGACCATCCCTTCTACAGCAACATCAGTAAGGTATGAACAAACGGAGGTTTGGCTCGCTCCACCCAGGACTAGGGTGTTAGAATCTGGGCTTCACTCTTTTAGCTTTTATTAGGGTCTGCCTAGACCCACTGAGTTTCTAATTTATGATAAAATAGTTACTTGTTTTTTTCTTTTCTTTTCTTTTCTTTTTTTGGCTGTGGGGTTTGTGGGATCTTAGTTCCCCAGCCAGGGATCAAACCTGGGCCCTCGGCAGTGAAAGCACAGAGTCCCAACCACTGGACCACCAGGGAATTCCCTAAAATAGTTAATTGTAGTCCCCTTTCTCCAAGGAATGACCTCCACTTGTTAAAAGATTTAGTTAAGAGTTTATGTTGTTTATTTAAAAAGAATATATCTTTTTTACATCTACTGCCATGTTTTAAAAAAACCCATCCATAGCTGATAGGGCCTTCCTAAGCCAATTGCAAGATAAAGTGAATTGGTTAGAGCCTTGTAGCCTACCTTTTTTTTCTCCTTTCCTAAGTTATGTTTCTTTTGAACTGTCAGTCTTCCCTATAGAGGGTAATGGGGGAGGGAGGGGCAGGATAATAATTATCCCCTTTCCCAAGCTCTCAGTGCCCTGGTGAGAGACTTTCACCCATCACTTTGATCCTTCAGGGGATAAGAAATAGGCAGAATGGATGCAACTGGTAATAACTGATACACTTGGATTTTTTGTTGTTTAGGATCGTAGGTATGCAGACCTCACTGAAGATCAGCTGCCCTCCTGTGAGAGTCTGAAGGACACTATTGCCAGAGCTCTGCCCTTTTGGAATGAAGAAATAGTTCCCCAGATCAAGGAGGGGAAACGAGTACTGATTGCAGCCCATGGCAACAGCCTTCGGGGCATCGTCAAGCATCTGGAGGGTATGTACGTTTTTCAGAGGGGCCCTCAAAGAGGGCTAAAGCAGAACTGTCACTAATCTGGACTTATTTAGTACGAAGGAGACCTTCAGGAAAGGGCTGGACATGTTGATAGCCTTAGAGACAGGCCAGATTGTCTCCTAGTAGAAACACACTTTCTATCCTTGTCTCTCAAAGCATCCTCTGCAGAAGCAGAGGCGGCCAGACCCCACTGGGTGCTTATTGCACATGCAGAACCTCAGGTCCCACTTCAGACCTGACTGAGAAGATGCATCTATCACCCAGGTAATTCAGATACACATGGAAGTTTGAGATGCCCACCTCTAGACTAGGATTACCAGTCGAAACTGCTGATAAAAATCCTTCTTAATCACAACCTGGTACAACTCCACAGGTGAATCTCAGTTTGCATCTTAAATTGTTTCACCCAAGGGCCTAGAGGCCCAGATGTGCTGAGTTTTGGCAGCCTGGATGGACTACATAGGACATTTGAGATATGTATAGTCCAGCTTTACTATGGGCTTCCAGATCTCACTTTGGGAGACATACCTTTCATCCATTTTTCTTGCTTTTCAGTGACTGAGAAATAAGCTACGGGGGCATTCCTTGGGTGAGCGATCTACTATAACACAGATCATTACTGTTATGACAAATACCAGAAAGGTTGTCTTGTTTTAATTCCTACGAAAGTCCTTGGAGGACCTGTTTCCCCACCCGGAGAATGAATAGCAACGCTGGAGAGGTCTGTGGATTCATATCTTGCTTGACTGATCATAGCGGGGTGTATTTTCAGGTCTCTCCGAGGAGGCTATCATGGAGCTGAACCTGCCGACTGGCATTCCCATTGTCTACGAATTGGACAAGAACTTGAAGCCCATCAAGCCAATGCAGTTCCTGGGTGATGAAGAGACCGTGCGTAAAGCCATGGAGGCTGTGGCTGCCCAGGGCAAGGCCAAGAAGTGAGGTCGAGCAGCAGATTACTTTCCCAAGGATTACCCTTCCTCCCAAGCCCATCCATTCCTCTGCACCTCTCCCCTGCACACGTCACTGACGACATCTGTAGGCATCTTAAGCTGTAGCTGCGGATGGGGAGCAGTGGCTCCCAATTTCATTTTAGCCATTTTCTCTCTTGCACCCACTCCCTTCATACAGTCTAGTCAGAATGGCACCTCTGGGACATGGACCTCAGTCCAAGCCAAGGGAAGACTTATCCAAGAGCGTTGAGAGGTAGTAACTGGGGCGGGGCGTTGCTAGTGGTTTGTTTATTACTAAGGACCTGCTTGAGTAGGGGATAGGGAGGAACCATGCCAAGGTGTGACCAATGAGGAGAAGCAAGAGTGCCTATTTGTGTTCCCAGAGGCTAGCTGGGCACTGTTCTGTTCAGGTGACTGGGGGCTCTAGTCATTCCAGTGGAAGATGAATGTAACCTGCATGGTGATTCAATCAAACACTTCCTCCCTGACTCCAAAAGATTGGGATCAATCCTGAATGTTTATGTGTTGCATTTACTTTTACAAAAGAAAAATTTATATGTATATATAAATAAATTAAAAAAAAAACCCTTCTGGGGTTTCTAGTGGCGGTTGAAATATTCCCACATGTGGTCATCAGAAAATGAGCCATTCCTTACACCGTCATGGGATAAGCTTCTTGACTTCTAAGGTGTAGGAGCTCATCCTGCTGTGTGTTTTAGAATCCCTCCCCCGCCTTATCGTTTTATGGCAGCGGAATGCCTCTTGATCACATCCAAGTGTGTCTTTCACTGTGCCTGATTTCTGAACCATGTTCTAGTTGCTTGGCCCACCACTTAGGCCCAGTACTCATTTGAGCATAACTGTAGTAAATCTTTTTTCCAGGTCAGTATGATAAAGGAGTGATGTGCAATATTTTCTGTGTCATGTGTGGTATGTCTTATCTGAGGAAATCAACTCAAACATTCAACTTGAAATGTCTCTCATTACCCAAGTCCTTGTATGACAGATTAAGAGCTTTTAGGACAACCAGTCACAACTTTACATAGCCTGGTCCAAGTATCATGTATCTCATTGGGTTTTCCGTGTTGGAGAGCTGAACGCTGTATTCCTGTTGCCTCTCTACAGCTCTTGCTCAGTGGTGCTGGTTACCGAACACTGGAAAATCAAATTCTGAAACTAGTATGCCCTCTTTAGAGTAAGGTAAATGCTTGTTTACTAGACTTAAAAAAGCCAACCCTTTTTTTGTTAGTAACTTTTAAACTTGATTCACACCTTTCTTTTTGGCCCCTAAAATTTTAACCCTATCAGTCAACTAATTAACATCCTCAAAAGTTACACATGCAGGAGAAAAGGGATATACAGTCATCCCTTGGTATCTGCAGTGGGGGACTGGTTCCAGGACTCCTGTGGATACCAAAATTAACAGAAGCTAAAGTGCCTTATGTAAAACTAAGTAGTACAGTTGGCCCTCCGTATTCACAGGTGTCACATCCATGAATAGGGAGGGCCGACTAATTATATACGTAATAGGGAAGGGGCACTACTCACATTTACCTTTTCTCTAAGGCCTTTGAAAAGATCACTGGAACATGAGAAAGCCCATAATGCCTTTCTCTTCTAGTAGGAGCAAGCAACACCATCTATAAAGCTCTTATGAAGTGCCTCTATGCTAGCCATTGGGTGAGTACGTTACCTACATAATCTCCAATCTTGACAACCTCTGAAAGGGCTGGTATCCCCAGTTTACAGAAGAGGAAACATGCTGAAAACGATAACAGAAACTTGCCAGAAGGTACACTATTAAGTACTGGAACCCAGATGAATGTTACTGCAACTAAATCAAAGATTCTTATTCTAAAATTTAAGTACTTTTAAGCATCTTGCTTTTCAAGTTTAGTTTTTTATTTGATCTACACATTAATCCTAGGAAGACCTTTAGTAATTTAAGTCTCCAGTAGCCTGGTGGGATGTTAGTTTACTTAGCTGGTACTGAATCTTAGACCAGAAGTTGGTAATTTTGTTTGATCAAGTGCTCTTCACCCAAATCAGGCTGGATCAGCTTTGATTACTACTACTCTATGTCCTGACATCACTTGAGTTTACAGCAGTCTCCATTCCTTGCAACTTAGACTCCTGGCTAGAACTCCTGCCTTATGGGCAGGAAAATAACAGAAAGCCATCCTCATTTACCATTATGGCTAGGAGGCCAACAACTACTATCCCTCCAAGACAGTGTCTCTTGGCCAGAGTAGCACATCAGAATCACCTGTGGAGCTGAACAAACCCTTAACACCCACAGGTTCAACCATGAGATTCGTAAGCAGGGCTAGGGCACCTGCAGTCTTTTTTTCCCCTGCACTCCCCCTGCTACCCCTTTACCACTTACAGGCAATTTTGAAGTTCACCTAACCCAGGCTGAGAACCACTTTTCCAAGGCACAGAAAGTATATCCTCCCTGTCTCTAGATTAACAAATATCACCATTACTACATATCAATCACTGTTTGGGCATAGCTATTCAGTCAGCTATGAGTACGCTCAAAAAATTTTTATTGAGCATTTGCTACGTGTTAATCACAGTACCAGGTACTGGAGATTTGAAGGTAGAGAAGACAGCATGCTGCCCTTAAAGCTAAGGTAAGTAGGGGAGACACGCACACAACTAACAAACATGTAATACAATATTGCATGGTTAAGGGTGAGAAAATCTAACCTGGTTCGCAGCAAATCAGAAGGCCATTACCCAGTTGTTTCAAATGTTCTTCTTTATGACACTTTTTAAAATTACTGTTTGAAATTATAACATTTCCGTATTTGTTTACTTTTCATTTGTCTCCCCTCCCACCAATGGTCCCCCCCCACTAGAATGTAAGCTCCACAAGGAAAGGATTCTATCATGTTCACTGCTTTACTCCCTAGTTCCTGGAGCAGTGGTGGGCAGAGGAGTTGCTCAAATATATTTATATAATGAATGAATGATGTCCAACAAGCACTTATAATTAATTAACCAATGTCAATTTGGAGAGCCTCTAATTGCATGCCTGAGGTTTCTGTTCAATACTTGGAAAAATGAGGCACCATGGTACAGAAGGAAGGGCCCAGGCTTTACAGTAAAACAGATCTGAGTTTGAACACTGTTCTGCCTCTGGATGTCTGTGAGATTTAATAATTTTTCTAAGCCTTAGTTTACTTATCTGTAACGTGGAAATAATTGCTACTTTTCCGGGTCACTGTGAAGTTCAGAGATAACGTAAGTAAAATGGCTAACACTGTTGAGAAAATCAATTGGTAGCATCTTTCTGCAAGGCAATAAGGGAGAATCTAACCAAAAATTTAAATGTGCATATTCTTTTACTCAGCATTATACTGCTAGGAATCTGTTTTGCACAAGAATCATAGGCATGCACAAAGATATATGGTATAGGGATTTTCCCTGCAGCACTGTCTGTAAAAGAAAAAAAGTTTAAAAATATCTATCAATAGGAGACTGATTATATCAATACAAACTACACTGAAGTATCTAGCATTAAGTCCTGGCATTTAGTAGATACCTGATAGAAGGCAATCAGTTATATAATAACAACAATAATATATAACAGTAATATTGGCGTGTACTAACCACTTTTATACATTTCCTCATAATAATCCTATGAGGTCATACTATTCCAGATGAGGAAACAGACTTAAAGAAATAAAAATAATTTGCTCAAGTATCAGTTCAACATCCTGATTGTTATAGTACAGCATATTATTATTTTGCAAAATGTGACCACTGGCGGAAACTGGAAAAAGTGCATAAGGGATCTCTGTATTATTTCTTAAAACTGCAATTACTTACAATTATGTCAATAAAAATTTCAATCAAAAAAAACCAAAACGGGCTTCCCTGGTGGCGCAGTGGTTGAGAGTCCGCCTGACGATGCAGGGGACACGGGTTCGTGCCCCGGTCTGGGAAGATCCCACATGCCGCGGAGCAGCTGGGCCCGTGAGCCATGGCCGCCGAGCCTGCGCGTCCGGAGCCTGTGCTCCGCAACGGGAGAGACCACAACAGTGAGAGGCCCGCGTACCGAAAAATAAAATAAAATAAAATAAAAAAAACAAAACAATGTATAACCCGGCTTAAGGCAACGAGAGGACACAAACCCAGGTGGGATGACTCCAAACCTTACCCCAACCATTCTCACTTCACAGAGAAGACATGGGCTCCCTAATAACATCTCAAGAAGTGACATAATTCATCTCTCCTTTCATTCTCTCTGCAACCTCCCCATGCTTAACCCTCATCCTTTGCTTGTCCTCAAGCTTGTGTGTACATTCCTGATTCTGCACTTTGCTTGGGCTTCTCTCTCTGCTCTGAATATCTTCACCTCACTTATCTTAAGTTCTTTAATTCCTCTCACTTCATGTTACAAATCCTTTCCTGGCCACTTCACATGATAGTGTTCTGTACCTCTTTTCAATTCAGATTTAACATTTCCTGGAGTATCTACTGTATCAGTAATACTTTGTTTACCAAATTACTTTCAGAATTACTAACATGCTACCTGAATCACCACATGTGTCCCATAATTTTCACTAAACCATAATCTCTCTAAATGAGGAAATGTATATAAAGTACTTAACCTAGTGCCTGACACATAGCAAGTACTCAATAAGCAAAAGTATGTACAACAGAATATACAAAAAAGATTGGCAATTAGGCATTGTCTAGAGCAAGAAAGCACGTAACACATGTCTGTTAATCGGTGCCACCAGGCAAGACCCTGCTCTAAATGTCATGACACTGTTTAGATTCTTTTCCCTACTCAATATAATAGAAACCATAAAATTCTTTTCGTAAAAATGTTTTCTTTTTCACAGCAAAAAATACATATTTATAAGACTGTCAGAAAGAACAGGCTATTTCCACCATCATACAGTTGGTTTGCTGGTGCCTCCAAAAGAGAAATTTATCACTCAAGAGGATGAAATCCACTGAACGATTCACATGAAAAATGTTTTGCCTATAGAGTAAGATTTTTCTAGAGGTGGCTGCTGGCCAGCCCCAGGTGCCTGAATGAAGACAACAGCACCCTGATGTCACGTTCACACATGTACTCTTGGAAAGAGCTTACTCCTGTGCATGGGGTAAAGTGTGGCTTCTTAGGTCTGTAAGAATTCAGGCTGTACTCGGGCCACTTTCCGGAATTCTTTAGTGTGGGTCTTAGGGCACTGCATCTCACACCAGCTGATGGGAACCATCTGGACACCTGGAAGGGAAAAGGTGGAGTTGGAGATGGGACCCCAAATATTTGCTTGAGACCCTTCTCTTTTCAGCTGGGTATGAACTGAAGTGTCACCAAGCTGCCTAGTGAACCTCACCTCATACAGAAAAAAACCTTGTTTATTCCACTGATTTATGGAGTGAGTGCCTCTTTTCCTTAGATTATATAAGGAGAATCATTCTAATCTCAGTAGTAAGTATCTACACTAGTATTGCTTTTTAGATAATTAAAAAACAAGGGAAATGAGGGAAAACAATGGACTAATCCCAAACCCTAGCTCCCAGGTAAAGGTAAGCATGTGGAAGCATGGACAAACTCACCCGATTCACTGTGGGCCACCACCACTCCCAGCTCATTTTCAGCAGTGGTTAGGAGGTAGTTGGACTGCGCATCACCTAGGGAGATCTAGTCACATCACACTGGTAAAGGAAAACAGAGTTATAAGCCATCCCTCCCATAGCCACTTGAGTGGTTTCTCTACTTCCATTTCTTCTTTTGACAAAGGACCACAAGTCTGAGGGGAATAAAGGATACCACTTTGGCCAAGACAATGTCCCCTGGGCGGAAACTCTTATAAATTTCAACCTGTAAAGAAAGAACAGGAGTGTTAAGTGAAAGCTCCGAATCAGGTCTACATGAAACTATTAACACCCCTGGCAGAACCAGTCAACTTCTAATCTCAGAGGGTGGAAGTCATCACTACTCAAGTCAATCAACAACTTTTATTGTTTCTGTGGCATCATCACATAAATGAAAGATTTTGAACTCAGTAACCTAATCAGGAATCTGACTTGGACAAAAGTACTATAGTTGCTCTGAAAGGCTCCAGAGTAAGTCTGAGGAAACAGCAATGAATAAATACGTGGCTTCAAAGGCAAAGAGTAAACTAGCCCCTCTCTGGTCAACAAAGTGAACAAAAATGATATGAAGAGGAAAGGGACAGTGAAGTGAATTCCACACCTTCCAGAAGGGAACACCTTAAAATTCCTTGGACTCCACATTTCCATAGACCTTTCAAATTCACTGGAATAATTTAAAAGGATTGAGATTCCTAAAGCCATGAAAAAAAAAAAGAACCAACCAACAAACCTTGTCTTTTTCAGTAGCTCGGACGTCTTCCTTGCTATAAAGAAAAAAGAATTAACAGAAAGGTTAATTATCTGTGAGAAAGAATTATCCTGCAGACTCCTGGCAGACAAAGAGCTACAACAGCAGAGAGAATAAGTCCTAATGGGGACCCAGCGGCCACCCAGAGGAGCAGGGTGAAGATGTATCCCTAGTCTTCTCCTGGAGGAGAAAACCACATTTCCCATTCTTGGATCACACAGAGCAGCAGTATCAATACCTCCCACTAGAGAAAAGTGGATCAGATTTAGCTGGGAAGGATAAGGAACTTCACTGCCTTAGGAGAGCTTGAACAGAAGCACCACAGAACAACACAGAATCCTGACGGTGGAAAGAGCCTCAGATGTTAAATTATCTAGCTCACGAGAATTGTTTGTCCCTTCTCAAGAATCCATAGGAAAAAATTTACCATTTCACCCACTACCCTTTTTATTGTTTTACAGTCCTTGGGTTTAATTGATATTAAATTCAAGAAAGAAAGGTACTTCCTAAAATGCTTTCTACTTTGTTTGATATGAATCATCCCTACAATGCTAATCTCCAGCTTAGCTCAACCCTTTTTGTTTTATTTAAAGCCCTATCTCATTAATATTTTCCTTTTGTCCTAACTCACATGTTTTTAACGTTTTCTTTGGCTACTACCTGGGGAGAATCAAAGCACAAAGGAAGAGAGAAATGGGCAGGAATAGAGAATGTAATTGTTCCTAAAAATTCCAGGCTCCCATTCTATCCTAACCTCATTCCAGGTGCTGAGGCAAATATGAAGACAAAAATACTTCTTACCGGATAGTTCCTCGAAAAGAGTTCTTAAGCGGTGTGGACCCCACATATAGGATGTGTACTTTGGCAAAGCGTGAATTGATGCTAGAGACCTGTGCAATAGAGAAAAGAGCAGCACTAGAGTGAGTATTAGTCGTTGTCAGCTGAAGGAGGCGGGAATAAACTAGGATTTTGGTCCAAGCAACCCTACTAAGTATAGAAGTTAAGACAAGTTAACTCCTACTTATCCCTGTATAAGTCATATTTGTAAAGTGGAATAAGAGCCACTCTGGCCACTTAATAGAGTTACTGTGGAAATTAAATAAGATGGAATAGGTTTTGAAAAATATACAAGTCTAACATAAATACACAAGGGTATTTATAGTATATAGCAAATCTAGCTAGACCTTTAACAGATCTTACTATGAGCCCTGTAGTGTGAACAGAATTTAAGTCTCCATTTCAGCTGCTGCATAATATTTAGATCACTGCCTCTCCAGTTATTTTCAAAATAACACATACATTCTCTCTCCCGTTCTGTTTTTTTTTAAATTTGGCATGCTTCGCAGCTTGCGGGATCTTAGCTATCTGACCAGCGATTGAACCCACGCCCTCAGCAGTGAAAGCTCGGAGTCCTAACCACTGGATCGCCAGGGAATCCCCACATAGATTTTCTGCTGGAGAAATTTATAGAGAAAAACTAAGAGCTGCAAGTTAATTTAACTGGCAGAGAGTGGGGATGGGCAGGGAGTACTGATATATTATAGTTACTGACCAGTACCGCATTAATGTGTACTTTCCCTCAAAGACTATCAAATCTTTTGTTTCTCTGCAGAAAGAGTTTTGCTTCAGTTGTTCAAAAATGGGCCTTCTGGGACTTCCCTGGCGGCGCAGTGGTTGAGACTCCGTGCTCCCAGTGCAGGGGGCCCGGGTTCAATCCCTGGTTGGGGAACTAGATGCCACATGCATGCTGCAACTAAGAGTTTGCATGCCACAACTAAGAAGCCCGCATGCTGCAACTAAGGAGCCTGTGAGCCACAACTAAGGAGCCTGCCTGCCACAACTAAGGAGCTAAGCCACAACTAAAGGAGTCCTCGAGCTGCAACTAAGGAGTCCACATGCTGCAACTAAGGAGCCCACCTGCTGCAACTAAGACCCGGCACAACCAAATAAATAAATACTAAAAAAAAAAAAAAAAAAAAAGGGCTTCCTTATCACCCTTTGGTGCCCGTCTCCCAGACAAAAGTAAAAAATTACAAACTCAGGGAATCAGCTCTGTGAAAGAACTATGCAAGCTTGAACTTGACCTCATTGATCATTATCCTAGAAATCTCTAGACCAGCATAGTCCAGTAAAACTTTCTGTGATGATAGAAATATTCTGTGTTGACCAATATGGCAGCCACCAACCACCTGTGGCTACTGAGCACTTGAAATGTACCTAGTGGAAGTGAGAAAATAAATTTTAAATTTTGTTTAATTTTAATTTATTTAAATTTAAATGGCCATATGTGGCTACTGGTTACCATATTGAACAGTGCAGCTCTACAATGATCATTATTTCAGCATTGGACAGTATCCTAAGCAGGGAGGTTAGGACCAACTTACCTTACAGGTTACAATAGCTCCCACATCTGGCAGTAATTGGGACTCTGTTTCTCTCATCACAGATATGACAGGAAGCTACAGAGAGAACAATAAAACATGAATATCCTTGCTAAGTCTTGGGTAAAAGTGTCTGTGGCTTGAGAATAATATAGGAATGCCATGGGCCACAGTTGAGGTCACAAGTGCAGGTGGACTACAGATTCATTTGCAGTCCAGAGCAGAAAGCCTTAGACATTTTAGGCTATAGGATGGCCAAGGGGCCACAGGAAGAAAGCTGCTAGAAGACATAATCTAACCATTTCAGACGACTTGTAAGTTTTCTGGTGATTTTCTTAGAGCTTTTTGGCATACAACTATATTGCCTGTAATCACGGATAATGTGACTCTTTCCTCCAAAGTTATACCTTTCTTTCTGTTTGTCATTTTATTGGACAGGCTAGAATTTCCAAATAAATGTTATATAATAGCATACATAATAGCACCTTGTTCACTATGCCTCAGCTCTCCTGGTCTTTTTTCAGTTTCATGAATTCACTAAATTTCTTCCCATCTCAGGATCTCTATCCAACCTGTTCTTTATGCTCACCCACTCAACTCTTATTTATCCTTTATTCAGGATAAATATAAATATTCAGGTTAAAGATTCAGGTTAAATGTCACTTCTGACTAGGGTGGGTTTGCCTATTACATGTTCTCATGGTACCCCGTAATATGCTTTCAGAGCAGGAATCACATTTGTAAGCATACATTCATTTGAGCATATATTTGCTTACAGTTTGTGTTTGTGCCCCCGATTAGAGACCATGTGTATTTGGCTCATTACAACATCCCTAGAGGTCAGCACTGTGCCTGGCACATGAAAATGCTCCATAGATAGCTATATGTATAGCTATGAAATGAACAAACTTTCAAATCCTAAGGAAATTCCCAAATTGATCGAATAAAAAGTCTCTCATTTTATAGATGAGGAAGAACCTAAAACCAGAGGGTTTAAGTTTCTTATCTAAAGCAGAATCAAGGTTTAGTCAATACTGAAGTGTTCTAACTCTGAATCCTCTTTCTACTACGCTCCTTTAAGCTGCTCCTTCAAGAACTGCTTATCTGATCCTGAGCTAATCGTGGATCAGCCTCTGGAACCAGGGAGAATAATATTACTCATGCATTCAACAAACATCTACTGAGCATTTATCTTGTGCTAGGTGCGGCGGTTATGGAGTCTACGGGAGAAGGGTCTAATGGGGAACTTATTGATATAACTGAGTGTTTAATTACATGCTGAGCTAAGTGCTTAGAAAGGGAAGAATACAGCTCTTTGTGAGTGCTCAACAAAACAGACAAAAACAAAACTTTTTTCGACTAGTGGCTAGGACAGCTTCTCTGAGAAAGTGATACTAGTGAGGCTATCTGAAGGGTAGGTAGGAATTGAATAGGCTAAGGAAGAGAGGAGCGTGTTCCAGTCGGCGTGTGTACAAAGGCTCTGTGGCGCACTGGCGACACTGAAAGAAGCCAGTAGTACTAGATAGCAGAGGGTGAGGCGCGGGTAGCGGAGCGAGATAAAGTCGGAGAGGTAGGCGACATTCGGACAGGATTCAGCTCACTGCAGGGCTGAGCTCGCCTCCACTCTTCCCCCAACTTGCTTCCCCGAGTGTCAGCAACACAACCAAGCCGGACCAACAAAACTGTTCTGTGATGGCTAAGTGCCCGGCAGCGGGGACCACAGCTGTTCAAACTTAAGAGACCAACTTCTTTTACTGAACGAGGCACTGAAGACGCGCCCGCAGGTCCCCTGCCTAAGCACTGCGAAGTCAAAGGCAGCCTAAGAAAAAGGCAGAGACGGAGAAGAGGGGAAGCCGCCCCCTTTACCGCGCCGTTCTCGCTGCTCTTTATCAGGCAGCCAGCAAGCGACGAAAAGATGTAGCCATGCCGGGTGTAGGTGCCGCTGCCGGGGCTGCCCTCTTCCAAGTTACACAGACGTTCGCCTGCGGAAAAAACGCTGCATCAGCCACGGGTCCGCAGAAGCTGTTGGTCGTCGGGCCTTCCTGCCTCCGTCCCTGCCCAGGATTCGCTCTGGGCACCGCTGACTTACCGGGGATGCAGTACCTCACGGGTGGCGCCATGACTGCCCCTGTCCCAAGTCCGGAGGAAAATGAAGCCGACCTCTCATTGGCCAACATCCAGGTGCAGTTCCGCAGTAAGAAGCGTGCCAATTGGTGAGCTTTATCACGTGACCACCGGGAGCGCCTCCTTGAGATGTAAACTCCATTTCCCAGGTTACCCCGGGACGAGACCGGGGGTGGAGCTCCGGCCCGCATGCGCTTGCGCTTACGCTTGCGCTTGCGGATAAGGATGGGCGGGCGGCGGGTACGGGGCTGGAGGGTGAAGCTGTGGGCTGTGGGCCATGGTTGGTTGGATTGAGCCAGGCCGGGCCGGGGCGCCGAGCTGGAGGGGGTGGCAGTGAGCGGCGGCGGAGGCTGCAGGGTTCGATTTGGCTGACTGGGGAGTCTGCCGGTGGCAGGTAAGAGCGAAGCCGCGGCCTTTGCTGCCCGGTCCTTTCCCTTTTTCTAGGGTCGGGCCCTGTTCTGGGGCCTTGAGAGTTCCTGCTCAGCACGGCCTCGCCCTCGAACCGGGCGGAGCTCACCCTCCGGGCAGCCTTAAGGCGCGGAATTGGAAGGTCAGCCCACCCAGCTCGCCCATTTCACAGATTTGGAAACTCAGCCCCAGAGATAGGATTTGACTTGTACAGTGTCTCTAGAGACCAAACCGGTACCCAAGTTATTTTACTTCCTGCCCATCATACTTTGGCCACGCCAGCCTTTTTGAGAAATAAAACCTTTCCCCGGTTTCTGTAACTGCAGCTTTCCGATCTTGCTGTCGGATCCTGTCAAGTGGAGCATGTTAGTCTGGAAGGGAAGTCTGCACATGAATAAAATGCTGCTCTTACTGATGATTGACATCTGCTGCTTGAGGCTGTAAACATCCTGAGAACAGCCTTTGTCCAAATGAGATTTGTCGACCTTCTCCTCAGTTTCCTCTGCCTTCTGGTGGCTTTGGAATCTGTGTGTGTACTCCCACTCCCACCCCTATGTCCCTCATATACGGTTTCTCCTTGGGAAAGAGATGGTGACTTAGACCCTTGAGAAGAGG
Source organism: Lagenorhynchus albirostris (assembly GCF_949774975.1). NCBI lineage: Eukaryota > Metazoa > Chordata > Mammalia > Artiodactyla > Delphinidae > Lagenorhynchus > Lagenorhynchus albirostris. The sequence continues at coordinate 54,083,895 of NC_083110.1, forward strand.
GGGATGCTGTGGCCTGCCGTCCCCTCTGATCTGGTGGCAGATGTCACTAAGTGGCTACTACTGAGGGACCAGAGTGCTCAGAGCTTGTGCTGGGGGTGATAGCGAAACTGTGCGTGCTGTATTTCCTGCCCTGTTCACTTCCATCACCACCCCTCGCCCCTACCACACACAATTTTTTGAGCTCTGCTTTACCTCAATTTCCTGAGAGGAAATGTTCAGTTGTGGCCCCATGGACTACATATCTCTTCCCTGGCATTCCCATATCCCCCAAACCCCACTAAATAAGGGGTGTGGCGGGCTTGGCTTCAGGTTTCTTTTACACAAATCTGATCTTTAGCTCTGCACCTACAAGCTTTTGGCTTACATGTTTGGGTTGATTTCTGGTTGGACTAGTTTTTAAAAATGACTTCTAGCTCTTGAGTGCTATGATTCTAACAATGGTTTTCATTTCTCAGTAGACACTTACTTAGCGTTATCATGTTGGCAGGAGTGTCCTTGCTGTTATTTTAGGACAGATAGACATCCGACCAGCCTTTCCACTTCAGCATCCCTCCAGTTCATTCATTCAACAAGTATTTATTGAGCACTTCCATGATCCAGGTATTGCGCTAAGCACTTTATAAGCATTTCGTTTAAACATCTTACCAAGTGTATATATAGAATCATAAAGGGGTAGAGCAGGAAGGGACCTTAGTATTTAATCCTACCCTCTCACTGAATGGGAACACAAGAAAATTGAGTGCCAGCAGGGTTTGGTGATTTGCCCAAGGTCACAGAACTACTTAAGGGCAGAATTGAACCCTAAGTAGTCGAGTTATGGGGCAGGTGAGAGTTGGTAAGTCTAGTGCTTGAGGCAGTCATTTCCTGTAGAGCTCAGTTATTCTGGAAGTGGTTGAGAACAAGCTGAAAAGTGGAGAATCAGAGAAGGGAGATTTTTTTTTGTAGACAGGAGAGATGGCATATAATTCATGTTTATTACAGATGTTTATTATCATGTTTATTACAGATGGCATATAATTCATGTTTATTATCAAAAGAAGATGCATCTTATTTGAAAGTTATTGTTATAAAAAGTATTTTAGTAAATAGGAAACTCTCCATTAGCCATAGAAAGGGAATGAACAATATGCGGATGACCTAAGTCACCTGGATTTGCTATGGGGTAAAATGTTTTGTCCCACTCTTATGTTAGATTTTAGCTGTATACTATTTGAAAACTCATGCTTTAAGCCAAATCATGATTCGACACAATAGGAGTCCAACTCAAAGGAGGTAGGAAGAAGTTTGAGCTTTTCCTTTTTCTTTTTTCTACACGGCCCCTTAATTCTCTTATACCCTCGGAGGTGATGGGAATGGCCACTTACTTTATCCTGGTACAGAGAGCAGGTCCCTACTGAATTGTCTGCCTTCTCTTTGCTGGCCTTGTCTGCTGGATTTCTTTTTGCCTTAGGTCTTTAGAGGGCTTGTGGAAGGAGATAATTAAGTTTTCTTTGAAAGGCCTCTTGTGGGGATGAGCCAGGGTACAAGGAGAGTACCTTGCTCCAGTTACTGAAATGAAACCACCCCTACAGTGGAGCAGCCTCCTCCAGTTTCTGCTGGGTTTTGAGCTGCCTGTTAAATAAGTCAGTGGAGTTGCTGAGGACAAAGTAGCTATAGGAGAAAATCAGATAATTTCCTTTCTGGTAAAGCCCTTAATCTGCAGAATTGATGAGACTGTCATGAAGGAATCTGTGTCTTCTGTTCTGGGCATTGCCTGGGCAGCTGACCTCCTGTGGCTATTAGATAAGGTAAAAACCACATGGAGGAGGTGAAGGCACTTGCAGAGGAGTCATGCACAGGGCTAAAGAGCTGGGAAGGTTGGTTGGGAAGCTTGGGGCCAATGGCAGCAGCCACAGAGAAAGCTCTCGAGTGTCCAACTAGAACAGGGCGGGGGAGACTCATCACTCAGAGGGCAGGCCCTGTGGTCTTCAGGAGCCACCAGCCCTCCTCCCACTGCCAGTGTCTCCTGCCTGTGGTGGTGTTCTGCTCTGAACACCAGAAATTGTCTTGGCTTCAGTAAGCGGCGGGGCTGGGACTAGAATTGGAGACAAAGCATCTTACATCATGCAAGGGGTAGCTGAGCTGTCCTGACAGGAGACAGGGACTCTTCATGCCACCAGGCCTGTAACGTCAGCAGGAAGGATGAGTATCTTTTGCCAAGACTCAGGTAGCATCAGGGAAGATCTAGGTGCAGGATCCACATGCTGTGAACTCACTCCCCCACTGGCTGTTCCTGGTGAAGACAATTGTTAGGAGGTAGGCCAATGGGCCAGGGCAGGCAGGAGATGCCGGGACACCTCTGCTACTGTGGCCAGGCCCTCAGAGGCACGTGGATGGCTTTGTACACGTTGGTCGGGCTCCACCCAGTGGTCCGTCTACACAGACAACTCCAGAGATCCTGCTTTGGCTTGGAGTCACCTCCCTACTTCCCACACCTACTGACTGGCCCAGCGGGCCTCGGTCTTAGGTCTTTGCCTCTAAGCGCCCCACTGGTGGGGCAGGGAGGGACAGGACCCAGGCTGGCCCCTCACAGTTGTGTGCTCTCCTAGGAGCCATGCGGGGCCAGCGGAGCCTGCTGCTGGGCCCTGCCCGCCTCTGCCTGCGCCTGCTTCTGCTCCTGGGCTACAGGCGCCGCTGCCCACCTCTGCTCCGCGGCCTGGTTCAGCGCTGGCGCTATGGCAAGGTCTGCCTGCGCTCCCTGCTCCACAACTCCTTTGCAGGCAGTGACACCGCTGTGGATGCTGCCTTTGAGCCTATCTACTGGCTGGTGGACAACGTGATCCGCTGGTGTGGGGTGGTGAGTGATGCCTGGGGACAGGAACAGGGATGTTTGGGGGTAGCAGAGGGACATGTGTCTGATGGACCTACACTGGGTTTGGACTCACACTGGCCTCCTACCCTGGGGAAACTCCCGAGTCTACCCTGGGTGTTGGCAAGCTCTCTCACTGCGTCTTCTTGACCTCCCTGGTGTCGGCAGGTGTTCGTGGTGCTGGTGATCGTGCTGACCAGCTCCATCGTGGCCATTGCCTACCTGTGTATCCTGCCCCTCATCCTTCAAACCTACTCAGTGCCACGACTCTGCTGGCATTTCTTCTATAGTCACTGGAATCTGATCCTCATCGTCTTCCATTACTACCAGGCTATCACCACTCCACCTGGATACCCACCCCCGGTGGGTACCCCCTCAGGGGCATGGGGGAGGGAGAGAACTGCAGGCTATTGGAGCCAGTTCCAGGAGTGCGGAGGGAGAGTGCCTTGGTATTTTGGAGGTACGAAACCGGTACTGCCACAGTTGTCATGGTGCTTTTCTCCCTCTGCACAGGGCAGGAATGATATCACAACAGTCTCCATCTGTAAGAAGTGCATTAACCCCAAGCCAGCCCGAACACACCACTGCAGCATCTGCAATAGGTGGGTCTCTGGGAACCCCAGCTGTGGCCCTTTTGCTGTAGTTCTAGGGCAGAACCTAGACCTGGAATTTGACAGGACATTTATGAGGCACCCCTCATGTGCCAGGCAGTGTGCCCTCTATATCGGGACACCTGGTCCTCAGGATCGTCCTGCAAGTTCCGCATTTTCACCACTTGTGGAAAGTGAGATTCAGAGAGGTGGGCCAGGGTAGGCAAGAGACCCGGAGTTAGCTTGTCCAGTGTCATGTAGCCAGTGAAGCAGGGTTTGAAGCAAGGCCTGGCTCTCCTCAAAGTCTGTGCCCTTTCCACCTCAGCAGGATGCTGGTCCTTATAGGAAAGGATTGGCACTGACATCTCAAGATCCTTGGCCACCGTAACAGAGCCTGTGTCCCTCCCTCACAGGTGTGTGCTGAAGATGGATCATCACTGCCGTATCCTTTTATTATCTCTTCTGCCTGAGGCCTCCTTCTTTAGCTCCAGAGCACTGCAGAGGTTTAAGGGCCACAAACCCAAGGCTTCTAGCATCACCCTGCAGAGAACACTGGGCTCATGAGAAGTTTGTAGAAGAGCAGATTTTGGGGCTGACATCTCCTGGGAAAAGCAGGAGGCTTACATGCATTCTGGGATGGATCTTCTTGGAGCAAGGCACCCATCCCTAACAGCTCTTTCTTTTGTAGACTGTCGTGCTAACATCTATTGGATGGAAAGAGATGTTTGGTTCAGTGGGTTGTCCAGTAGGTGTCCAGATAGAACCATTGGTCCCTTGCTGCTGTCCCACACAGATGTCTGGTTAACCCGTTAGGTTGAAGTATTGGCAGACTCATTTTACTGAAGGATTTCAGTTTTCATGATCTCCTGATGGGACTTGTGAGGGCTTTGAAAAGCTTTAACACTTTCACCTCAACTTCAAGGAAGTCCCATATTTTCCTGCCTTTGGTGACAGGAAGCCTTGGGCTTGGATGATGTTGTCAGGAACCAAGGATGAACCAGAGAAACCTGGACACCCCCTGAAGTTGTGTGTTTGGTCTTGTCCTTAATCCTGCCCCCACCAGCCTGGCTAAACAACTGTGTAGGCCACTATAACCATCGGTACTTCTTCTCTTTCTGCTTTTTCATGACTCTGGGCTGTGTCTACTGCAGCTACGGAAGTTGGGACCTTTTCCGGGAGGCTTATGCTGCCATCGAGGTGAGCCTGTAGTTAGGAGCAGGGCAGCTCAATAGAGAGCACTTTGGGGTGTGGAATCCGTCCCTAAGGAGTGGGGCTGGTAGCACCCCCCATCCTACAGGTCTGGGAGTATAACCAGCACTGTTTTCCATCCCCTTAGAAAATGAAACAGCTCGACAAGAACAAACTACAGGCGGTTGCCAACCAGGTGGGCTGTCCCCACCCCACTGCCTCCTGCTGCTCAGGCCAGGGGTATAGAGTTGCTGAGGCAACTGGGGCCCACCTGTTAGTCGAGTTGTAGAGGCTGGGGTAGGGGGCCAGTCGAGACTGGATCGGGGTGTTTCTGGGCACTGTCGGCCGTGGGCAGACTAAGTGGCCTAGGGGCAAGCTGGGAGTCCCTGGTACGTGACAGTTTTTGGCTCTCTATTCCATTATCACCTACTTTGGGCTGAGCAAGGGCTCTGCCTTGGTGATGGCCTGAGCAGCAAGGAGTCTATGTTAGTCTGTGTAATGGGGTTCCAGGGGACAGAGGTCGGGCTGGGCCAGTCTGACCATCCTTTGTTCCTGGTCTGTCTGCGTCCACAGCAGGATCGTCCCTTCTCCCCTGGCCTTTTAGGACTCCTTATTCTGAGCAGATCTTGGGCTTGTGATTGTGTCTCCGCTGCCCTTTCGGTCCTTAGTGGGGCTCACAGTTCTCCCCCTCCAGTTATTCCATTCTGGGTATGGGTCTCGTCCCCTCTTGGGGATTACAGCCACACAGTTCTAGCTGGGGCGTGGAGTGGCTTCCCCTGGAGCCCCATTTGTGTTGTGAGAGCTAAAGGCCCAGGGTTGGTCCCTCCTGTGCTTTACCATCCTGTCCAGACCTGCTCTGCCCCGTGTTTGTCCATGATGATGCCGCCAGCTTGGTCCACCCATCTGGCTGCTGCCCTGACTCCTCTGTGGCTTAACTCCCTATTTTCTCATCATGGGCTTGGATCACTTCCCTGCCTGCAGGTGTTGGGCTCTGGTAGAGAGAGACCAATGGAGCAAATGATCCAGACTTTGCTGTTTTCTTTTTCTAGACTTATCACCAGACCCCACCACCCACCTTCTCCTTCCGAGAAAGAGTGACTCACAAGAGTCTTGTCTACCTCTGGTTCCTGTGCAGGTATCTCAACTCTCATTTTTGACAGTTTGAGGGGCAGCTTCAGAAAAACCTTTTTCGGTGCCCACAGCCAGGCAGGAACCCATCTCCGTGTAAACTGCTGCTGTTCTTATTCTCACTTAGGTTGGCAAAGAGTAGGGCTTAATTTTCTTCAGCATTTCGGGGCAGGGAACATTAAAGATTTGGCATTGAGTGTTTGGTATGTGCCAAGGGAAGTTAAACTCCTACTTAAAGGGTAGGTGCATTTCATAGATGAAGAAAATTGCAGATCTGAGGGGTGAGGTGATTTGTTCCATGATACACAGCTAGGAATGGTAGAGCTGGAACCTGAATGTTGTGGCATTTTATTCTAATTGTTAGTGCTTTTACTACCTCTTCTGTCTCCCAAGCATGGGTATTTTAGGAAATATATAACATTTTCATTAATAGAAGTAGACTTATTTCCCCATCTTACTTTCCACATCATTTATTCTTAGCCCACACTGATGCTTTTTCATGGATGCAGTGAAGTAAAAGTTCGTCTAGGACATGTACGCTGGGAGTTAAGGCAGACTTAGACATAAGCCCCTAGGCAGTCACTGTTGCTCAGCTCAATTTCAGACCTACGCATGGCCTCTAACTCCCTCCACACTACCCCACGGTCTTTGCCCCTCTTTTCTCAGTTCCGTGGCACTTGCCCTGGGTGCCCTAACTGTATGGCACGCTGTTCTCATCAGTCGAGGTGAGACTAGTATCGAAAGGCACATCAACAAGAAGGAGCGACGCCGACTGCAGGCCAAGGGCAGAGTGAGTAGGGCCGGGATTGGGGTGGAGGGATGGGTAGGTAACTGAACCTGCCATCCTATAAACAGAGGCCATGGTCAGGGCCAACTAAGGCAGGCATCATGAAATCCAGAACTTGCCTGGCCAATTTAGGCTCAAAATTGGTTTAAGGAAAAGGATTCATAGAAACATGTTTTTCTTTGCTCTAGGTTTTTAGGAATCATTACAACTATGGCTGCTTGGACAACTGGAAGGTATTCCTGGGTGTGGACACAGGAAGGTAAAGTAAAATATTTAGACCAGCACTGTTCATTGAACTTTCTGGAATGAGAAAAATATTCTATACCTCTGCTGTCTAAAACATTAGCCATTAGTCACATACGGCTTTTGAGTGCTTGTAATGTGGCTAGTATATCAGTGAATTGAAGTTTAAATTTAATTTCATCTTCACAAATTTAAATAGGCATGTGTGGCTAGTGGCCCCCATATTGGTACGGTAGCAGGTGACTACGACAGAATCCTTAGAAAGTTGTTCTCGAGAAGGGACCTCTAGTTAGGGTATGCTGGCCACCAGTCACCTCTCATTTGTATGGCAGTGTCTGGATTTCAAGCACATAATTTGTGGGATTGAAGTCATCTATTTGTGACAGAGGTCCTAAGACAATAAATGAAGCTAGTTCCCTCAGCCCAAGAGACAAAGGTAAATCATTCTTCAAATTGCAACTACTGAGGCAGTAAAAAGTAGGTGACTGGAAGTACCTGCCCTCTTCCTTTTCCCATCCTATTACTCCTGTCTGTCACTGTGCTTACAGTGGCCCCTTAGAAGTTTAGCTCAAAACCTCTAAAGGCCTTCTAGTCACCAGAGGGCACATTTATTGGACAAAACTGGAACTTTTATTACTTTGGCGATGAATGCCAGGGTAGCTTCAGACTACCTTGATATATCTTTGCTGAGGAATGAGGCTCAGGAAGGAAGACTAGGAAATCTTAGATCTCACAAGTATTTCTGTCTTCTCTTATAGGCATTGGCTGACTCGGGTGTTGTTACCTTCCAGTCACCTGCCCCATGGGAACGGAATGAGCTGGGATCCCCCTCCCTGGGTGACCGCTCACTCAGCCTCTGTGATGGCAGTGTGAGCTGGAGTGTGTCAGCCACAACTTGAGCACCACCCTGCTTCCGACATTGCCTCAAGGGCCTCCAAGGATAGCTTCTTGGAATCCTTGAGCAAAAAGAGCCAGTGGGCCTGCCTTACGGTACCATGCAGGGACAGCTCAAAGACCAGTCTCCCGGCCATGGCGGAAGCAAGGCATGATGCGGAAAAATCCTAGGACTGATGTCCCTTTACTCAGGCAAACAGAAGTTCCAGCCCCAGACTGGAGATCAGGCAGCTAGCAACCTTGCCAGGTACTGACCCCGACCTCCTCCAGCTTACAGCACTGGGGTTGGCTACCACCTCTTCCACTTGCCATCTGAGAAAACACCTGAATGGTAGAGCTGAGATCCTGGCTTCTCAACAGGGCAAAGATACCAGGCCTACTGCTGAGGTCACTGCCACTTCTCATGTGCTGAAGGGAGCAAAAATAAAGGTATTTGATTTTTTAAAGATATGTAGCTTTTCACTCTTTGCCTTTCTCTTGTGGGGCGGGGAAGGGGAAAGTCAGGGTCAAGGCCTAGTGAGTGGGTGTTACGGTCCTGCCACCTCTGCCCCACTTGGAGGGGCTGGATGTCCTGAAGAATTCCTGGCCAGTTCCTATCACTACTGTTCCTCTAGCTTATGCAGTGTTGTTTCTGGTTATGTACTGCTGAGGCATAAGTGGAGAGAGGGAAATAACTGACGGCCCCATTACCAAAAGAATCTTTATTCTCCAGCAGGTACACACACGCCACCATCCCTGGTCCTCGGGGCCACGCTGATCTGTATTCACCCTCAGCAGCATATCTCACTTTTTCTGACATATAAATGGAAGAGCCCCAAGACCAAGATCATTCTTCAAACACAAGTAGTCTCACACTCAGTTACTTCACAAATCCATTAGAAGTCAGGATTCCTATGTTTCTTGTACAGCCATGCGACAGAGGCCCAGCATTTGTGCGGTGTCTGTGGGAAAGGCAATCAGAAGCCAGTCATCTCCCTGCTTTGGGCAAGATGGCTTGATAGTAATTTCAGGTTAGATTGTCTGTCAGAACAGTGTAGGCCAGGATGGAGGGCTCAGCTGCCAGGGCTCCCCAGCAGAAACCTGTAGGCAAAAAGAATGTTGACAGCATTAGTGGTGAGGCTCATTTCAGTCCCATCTCTCCCCATGACCTAAAAACTCACCATTCTCCCCTGGCTGACACTGCTTCCTTACGCACCAGTCTCTTCTTGTCATCCAGGGGTTTGGCTAAGGCCCGGATCACCTGCAGTTTGTACGGCAGCAGCTGTGGAGTTAGAGGAGCTAATCTTAGCCTTGTTCAACCAAGACAACCAAAAAAGCTGCTCTGACTCTACAACTAATACTCTTCCTATTCTTCTTTAGTGATTCCAGAGAATGCTATGTGGCAGGCTGGCCATTATATTTTAGGGTAGTCAGGAGATCCTTGCCTATCTGTACCCTACAGTGCATATCTCAGTCACACAGCAGGGTAGCCAGTCCCTCTTGACTAAGGCAGAAAGGTACCTCTGGCTCTTCTAAGAAGCTTCCAAGCCAGAGAGGGACATCTGCGGTACTCACCACGGGGGTGGGCAGGTGAGTAACAGCGTGCATACACTGCAGTGCAGCGATCCGGACAGCCTGGAACACAACCATAAGGAGGTGAGGGGAGACCCACGAATGGGAGATGTACAGGCCAAAGAGTTGTTCAGGCTCAACGCACCATGGAAGGGCTGGAGCTGAGGTTTAGGAACTTGGTGACGAGGGTGTCAACGTGAAGACTCATTACTTGGGGTGCTTCCAGTAGAAGAGGCTGAAGGCAGCTGAGGGTGGAGAGCTGTACCACAGAGTCTGGGCAGGACAGGGCCTCCAGCAGCAAGGAAAGCAGCTAAGGGGCCACAGGAAAGGTGGGATGACCACATCTTTTGATGAACCTGCCTTTCCTCCCCTTTCTAGCCCAGCTGGGGGACAATGGCTTGGTCCCTGCTTAGAGGCTGTGACCGCAAGGCTTACCGTGGGCAGCTCCGGCAAGAGCACAGGCTTTGGCAGCCTGTTAAGTACATGAGACAGACCCTTCAGGTAATTTGGCTTCACATCTGTAAAAAATGGAAAAGCTTAGGGGAAAAACTGGGCTCAGACATAGAGCTTAAGAATTCAATTCTAATCTCTGGTGAAGCTGGGACATTAGCCTACAAAAAGTTTTTTTTTTTTTTTTTTTTAAAAAAGCCCCTCAAGCTCAGAATAGCCAAGATATGCCAATCAAAGGAAAAGAGTGGGTCAAGAATCTAGATGTTCAGCGCTTCAGGTACAGGTCACACTACAGCTCTAAAGAAGCACTCAGGTCCTAAATTATTTTAGAGACTGTGGCCTGACCAATGGAGAGGTCTGTGTATTTGAGGACTTTCCTTTAGACTCTCCTCACCTCGAGGAGCAGCATGGAAACCCCGGACCAAAGCAGGCACGTTATCCGTGAAGAACCGCTGGCGAAACATGATCCGCACTTCAGCATGGCCAGCACGAGTCAGCACATCAGTGCAGTCAGACATGAGCAGAGAGAAGCCATCAGCTGCTGCTGGGCCTAGTTCTGGATCACTCAGGAGGCCCATGAGCTGGAGAAAAGAGAGCCTTTGAGGTACATCAGCGGGGAAGAATCTTAAATACCCAAGAGGAGGACAGTAGTCATTTTTGGGAAGAAGAGGATCGACAGGGAAGTTCCTGTTTAGGTCCTAGGTTCTGCTGTCTTCAGCAAGGACTTACCCGGTCTGTAAGGCAGGAGCTGAGAGGATGATATCTGAGCACTAGGGCCTTTGTGACCTGTTATCAGAGAGAAAGAGAACAGTCAGGGCATGACACTCAAACCCTGAGAAGCATGCATGCGCTTCAGGGTTAAATGGAGAAATTCTTTTTAACCAGACCAACTGCTCTGTCTAACTGGAATCCACTCCGACTCCTTACCCAGAGAAGCAGTGTGAAGGCCTGACTACGATAGGGCCCAGAGCTCAGCCCAGCCTCCACTTTGTCCACAGCCAGCTGTAGGAATTCATCCAGCTGTTGCCCTAAAAAGGAGGGAGGAAATGTTGATGCAGATGCTACACATGTCCGTTTTACCAACAAAGGTGTAAGTCATTTAAATGTAGAAGCCATTAGAAAAAAACCAATATTGTTTTGGTTGTGGATTTGGCCCACTCAGCTCTAGGACACCAGCACAAGAGCCTGGTATTTCCATAATGTAGGGGTGCTGGCATTCGAAAAAGAGTTGTCTACTTCTAATAAAGAATTACCCCTAAGGGCTTCCCTGGTGGCGCAGCGGTTGAGAGTCCGCCTGCCGATGCAGGGGACACGGGTTCGTGCCCCGGTCTGGGAAGATCCCACATGCCGCGGAGCGGCTGGGCCCATGAGCCATGGCCGCTGAGCCTGTGTGTCCGGAGCCTGTGCTCCGCAACGGGAGAGGCCACAATAGTGAGAGGCCCCCGTACCGCAAAAAAAAAAAAAAAAAAGAAAGATTTACCCCTAATAGCTCTTTGTAGGGAATAGGATGACAGAACTAGATAGAGCACTCTGCTTGAAGCCCTTATCTTATGTCCTATAAAGCTTTGCCCAACTCTGGTCTTGACTCTTGTCCCACGGGCTGTCCCTTGGAAAGCCCTATTACTGATATATTAGCTAACTTCCTTTAAAAAGAGAATGAGAACTAAACGTCAAGATTTCATCAGAAGTTGATTCAGGGAGGCTCCCAACCCACAGCCTCACTCCAGTACCTGCAGGATGCTTGTTCAGAAGTCCTGCAAAGCACTTGGCAGCAGCAGTGGAGGAGAAGGGGCAGCTGTGGCAGCAGCTCAGCTCTAAAAGTTCCCGCATGAGTTGGTTCAGCTGAGGGATTTCCACCTATAGAAAACCTGGCCATGTCAGGGACCCAGAAAACACTTGAACTCTAAGAGACACCCAGGAGAGAGTGGCGGCAGGGGCCAGGGTGGATGGGAAATAAATTCTCCAGTGGGAAAAGCAGAAAATCAGCTTAGCTTGTGACAGATTTCAGCCCAGAAGTCACCCAGGATCCACCTCCCCTGGTCAGGGTTAAACTAGGGTACTCCCCAAATGTTGTGGTCACTTACATTTCGAGGCAGGGAGCAGACAAAGGCCATAAGCAGTGCCACCAGCCGCCTCTGCCCTGAGGAGCCATCCTACAGAGGAAGAAGAGCCTTAACAAGCCTGTCCTGCTAGCAAGAGGCTTGTCTGCCCTGAGGATACCCATCCCAGGTTAGCCCTAAAAATCTGAAGGACAGAAGTCCTAAGATTCTCCCCAATCTGATCCATCAGACCCTTACCTGGAATGGTTGGAATCTGCCAGGGAAGCTGTTTTCAGGCAGGAAGGTGATGTTGCCATCCAAGAAGAGGGGCACAATGTGGGCGACACTCTGGGCAGCCAAGCTGGGGGGAGAGCACTAGGTGTCACCGAGGAGCCGGGCTCTACAGCAGCCCTGGGGTTCCTGGTAGTCACTGAGTCCGTGGGCCAGAGCATGATCATTCACACCTTCAACAAATACTAATTCAGCACATATTATATGCCAGGAACCATTCCTGTTCTAGGCCTTGGTGCTACAGCAGTGAACAAGACAGATCAAATCCCTGTTCTCCTGGACCTTACGATCTAGTGAGAGAACTCAATGTGTATTTCAGAAGTGCTCCACAGGTGACTCTCATGCACATCTGCAGCTAAGAACCATTAGTCTCTGGCCCCCAGTCCATGATGCTAAAAGGCCCCTTCTTACTTTGCCAGCAAGACTTAACAAAACAAAAGCTGCCTCCATGTTTCAATCTGGGTAAAAGGACAGCTCAAAAGGAAGTTATTTGCTGCTTCTTCCCAAGAATTCTGTCCTCCCTGGGATCAAGTCACATCCATGATTATACTCACTCAGGGCTCAAGTGGGTGGTGGCAGTGCCAATGACAGACACCATGGCGGCCAAGACCTCATCCTGCAACAGCACTTTCTTCAGAACTGAGTGCTCCTTCTCTGCAAAATCAAAACACACACAATCACAGGCCATGACTGTGGCTCAGACGATTAGGTCCTGTCATCATGACTCTGGGCCTTGACTCTAGTTACAAGAGGAGCAGTTTTTAAACTGTCCTCTAGTAGTGCTGTAGCCCTGAGAAGCAGCAAGGCACCAGAAGTAGGAGTGTGTAATGCAGGCCATAGGGAGCTCCCGAGAACTTTGTGCAGTCCTTTTGACTGGGCAACAGTGGAAAATAAGGCTAGCTAATGTGAACATTCTTAACATCAGAAATGTTAGTCTTTTCAAAAACTTAAAGGTACATGGATTTATCTTCATGGGTCCTTTTACACAGCAGCTGCCACATACATACATTACTGTTGACAAGCACTGTTGACAAGCACTGCACATTAACTTATTTAATCCTTACCAACTACCCTGTGATATAGATATTACTCTCTATCAACCCCATAAAGTGAGGAAACAGAAGCTTAGAAAGGCTATCTTCATCTAAGTTGGCAAGTGGTAGAGTTGACCACGAAACCCAACCAGGTCTGCTTGACTCCAGAGCCTAACTCTAACTAATCTAATTACACAGCAACTAAGGGGGGAAAAGTGTGCATCCTTTTGAGTGTTGCTAACACTAGTAGATTTTGGTTCCTGCCGAAGGTCAGCTTGGCACCCTCTGCTTGAAGTGAAATCTCATGTGGACACAGGATTCAAAAGAAGCCTCTGCTGGTACAAAATGCAATACCAGTGATACCCCGAGGGTGGCAGTGCTGTTCAACACTAGTGGAAGGCTGATTCGGGAGGAGGGACGGGTGAGGTGGAGGAAGTTACCTGGCATGGAAGCCTGCACAGCCAAGGCAAGCAGGCAAGGTATAGCTGTCTGATGGAAATACCAGCAGCTCTCGGGGTCTTGCTGGCATTTTTCTGCCACCTGCTGGAGACTCTGACAGACAGCAATAACTTCACTTGTTCCTGCAACCGTATTCCCTGTGTGGTGAGAAAGTTCTCTGTAAGGTTTTCTTAAAAGCACTTCCAGGTCTGTCACATACAGAATATGGGAAGAATAATCGAAGACGAGTAACTAAAGAGACCAAGAGTGTCTTATACAGAGCCAAGTCATTTTATCCAGGAGCTGAGACCTGCCCAGCCAGCTCTGCAACAGAAGCATTCATACACAGCTGATCGTTGAACAAGGCGGGGGTAAGGGGAGCCAACCCTCCTGTACAGTCGAAAATCCACGTGCAAGTTATAATGGTCCCTCTTTACACAGTTCCTCCATATCTGCAGTTCTGCATCTGTGGACTCAACCAACCACAAGCATATTGTACTATAGTTTTTACTACTGAAAAAAATCTGTATACGTGGACCTGTGCTGTTCAGACTTGTTTTGTTCAAGGGTCAGCTGTACATTCTCATTTAGTTTTCATAACAACTCTCTTAGAAATATCATTTTCCCCATTTTATAGAGGAGGATGTGGAGGCTCAATAAATTACCAGTGGTTTTTCCAGGGTAACAGTGAAAAAGTCAGGAATCAAACCCAGGCCACGCTCTGAGTCCAGTGTTCTTTCTACTTTACATCAGGTGCTGGATCATCCACAAAGGGCTGGGCAGTACAGAGTGGGGCACTTAGGGAATTAGTGAGGTTCTATGGTGTGCATGCACAGGTTCACAATAGCAATAGCTGCTGTCACTTATGAGGAGCAGTGCTTCTCAAACTCCAGGGTATGTACAGGTTACTTGGAGATCCAGTTAAAATGCAGATTCTGATCAATGGCACCTGAGATTCTGCATTTCTAATAAACTCCCAGATAATACCCATGCTGCTGGTTGATGAACCCTATTTTGAGTAGCTTGGCCTTACAGTGGAGCTTTTCTTAAAAATTTTTATTTATGTTTTTATTTTTGGCTGCGTTGGGTCTTCGTTGCTGCACGCAGGCTTTCTCTAGTTGCGGCGAGCGGGGGCTACTCTTTGTTGCGGTGCATGGGCTTCTCATTGCGGTGGCTTCTCTTGTTGCAGAGCACAGGCTCTAGGTGCGTGGGCTTCAGTAGTTGTGGCGCACAGGCTCAGCAGTTGTGGCTCACAGGTTCTAGAGTGCAGGCTCAGTAGTTGTGGTGCACGGGCTTAGATGCTCCGCGGCATGTGGGATCTTCCCGGACCGCGGCACAAACCCGTGTACCCTGCATCGGCAGGCAGACTCTCAACCACTGCGCCACCAGGGAAGCCTGGCAGGCGATTCTTAACCACTGCTCCACCAGGGAAGTCCCCAGTGGTGCTTTTCAATGGCCTCCGTGCGCATTCTTAATAACTGTTGCCCAAGTCTCATCCCTCCTCAGAGGCTGAATCAGTTGGACTAAGACCCACGCATTCAGCG
Source organism: Lagenorhynchus albirostris (assembly GCF_949774975.1). Classification (NCBI taxonomy): domain Eukaryota; kingdom Metazoa; phylum Chordata; class Mammalia; order Artiodactyla; family Delphinidae; genus Lagenorhynchus; species Lagenorhynchus albirostris. The sequence goes on from NC_083110.1 coordinate 54,098,920, forward strand.
CTTTTTAAAAGTTCCCATGTGACTCTTACTATAGCCACCACCGGAACCACTGCTTTAGGGGCATCAACTCCAAACCTGACTATGGTTCCGCCTTCAGCCCAGTTCCTTGAGGACTGTTCCTGGTAGTTACCTTTGTTCATCTGGCGGAGATGCTGCAGCAGAAGAGGCAGGGTCTCCTTGACAATACTGGCATGTGTGGATATAGCTGACAAGGCTTGCAGACAGCGCCGATGCCGGGAGCATTTGGTGGGCCCATCTCCTCTAGCCAAATCTGACTCCTCTGAAAGCAACCCAGGAGACAAGGTTTCACTGTGTGATGGCAAGCATGAAGGCCCCCAAGCCTCCCTAGGAAGGGGTAAGCCACGGAAGATCAGAGACACATACCTATACACAGCTCCCCAGCAAGCTTGGGCACTAGGTGGCTGCTGAAGGCCACAGGGTAGAGAGTGGCCAGGGTTCCTGATGCTTCCAGTGCTGCCACCCTGCCGGGGCACAAGGCAGATGAGCACTAGCTGAGCCTTGGTCCATGGCTCTCTTGCCTAGGCCTGTCACTAGGCAGATTCAGGAGTGTGGGCTTCTGAGGCCACCTTGCTGAAGAGTAGGATTCCAGTACTTACACCACTAAGTTGGACCAGGCTTCTTAATGCCCAAGAAAAGAGAGCATTCCCACACCTCCAACCAGGGAGCAGCCAGAGCCAAGCATGGGGCCCACCTCCCCTATGGAAAGCCATGGGTCGGAAGCACAGAGCCCCGGAACAGCTTGCTCGATCTCGCTGCCTTATATTCTCACCAACTCTGGGAATCCTCCTCCAGGAAGCTCAGTCTGTATAGATGACCCACTGCCAGCTCCAAGTCCCCAGAAGACAGGAGATCTGTACAGGAGGGAAACACGAACCTCACCTTTCTTCCCCTGCAGCCATCACAACCCTTCCTAAAGTCCTATAAGAAGTCCCAAATCATCCAGGGTTGTAGTGAGAACCAGGGAATTAAGATTGCTCTTCACTTAAGACAGAAAATCACAAGAAAGGGACCAATACTCCTATCTTTTCTCTTTCCCTTTAGCACACCTGGCTGGGCACCCAAGACTGTGAGTGTACGGATGCCAACAAGCTGAAGCTGGGTGCTGGGGTCCGTCAGGGCCATGAATACCAGTGAGCACAGCTGGTCCTTGAAGTCACTCAGAGGCCTTTCATCTAGGAAGAGACAGAGTCCAGGTTAGAGGGAAATCCTATTCAGAAGTGATGCAAAGATAACCTGGGACAGATTTTTTTTTTTTTGCCGTGCTGCGTGGCATGTGGGATCTTAATTCCCTGACCAGGGATCGAACCCGTGCCTCCTGTGGTGGAAGCACAGAGTCTTAAGCACTGGACCGCCACGGAATTCCCGGGGCAGATTTAAAGAATTTAATCCATTGGGTATCTGGGAAGTACACTAGGAAAGAAATCAACAGCTCTCAACTGTTAAGTGTTCTCTTGGGCTACATCCTCAGAACAACAGGTCCACTGTTCTAGACTACTTCTCTGTAGCGCTCTTTGCCTGCCATCCTTTATAGGGCTATAGTGCTCAGCAGCCCCCAGGATACCACATCTAGAAGATGGCCTCACCCTTGTCTTCATAGCTCCATTTCTGTTGCAGCTTCAAGAAACCCAGGATCATTTCAAGGATTGTCCGCCGCTGGTTGCTCTGTAATGTTTTAAGGGGTATTCAAGTCTAAAAATACTTTATTTTTAAAGGATTTCAGTCCTGCTACTTGCAGAATTGGGGAGAATTATCCTTTTACATAAGAGTGTCAGGAAAAGAGTGAACAAGGGAACCAGCAGCAGCTAATGGGAGCAAAACCCGAGATCTACTATATCTAGGCCCAAGCTCAATGCTTAGCGCTCTCTCTGTGAGACAGCGATCCTGGCAAGGGGTCCCATCATTTCCCCAACAGATTCTGCTTCCTTACCTGACTGTGCTTGTGGAACTGTTCCAGCAGTAGGGGCAGCACGTTGCTGGTGATGTGGTCACAGGCCCGGGCAGACGCACCTGCAGCCGCCTGCAACAGTTTGGCACTAGGCCACACCAGTTTCATGTCTGGTTCACACAGATGGTGCCTGCAGTCTAGAAAGGCAGCACATCACAGACCTAGGGAGTAGGCTGAATGTTGCCTGGTTCCCCTGCAGGCCATAGAAGTTGGAGGCTGAGCCCTGGGACAGTTGGCTAGCAGTTACCACTTAAATTGCTTTCAATTCAAAGCAGGGCTCCAGCACCCAAATCACTGAACATGGGGGCCACTCATGAAAGGTCACTGGCCTTAAGGAATTTCTCTGTTGTGCTCACTCCCCTTTCTAGCTGCCATGGCCCCATTACCCTGTAGAATGTTGCTAAGGAAGGAGTCAAGGAGGTCCTCAGCATCAGCCCTCAGCACAGAGCGAGACAAACACGCAGTCAGGGAGTTAAGGGCTGCCAGGCCCTCGGCCTCTACCCGCTCACTTGCCGTCTGGAACACCTGTCAGGGAGGGATCCCATGGCTACTGAGGTGAGCCTGCACCAGGTGAGACCCCACCCACCTACTGCCTATTTCCTTTGCGGGGAGGGGGTGGTGAGAACCTTTGGGGCACAGCAATGGAAATTAACCCCCCAAATGAGTTTCTTCTCAATTGGTGTATTCTCACTAAGTCCTCAGTCCCACTAGGATTGATACACATACTTTTTGAGAAACTGAATACAACTTTGAGCAGTGGTTGTTGGGAACCCCTTTCCTAAGTCTCTTCCTCTCCCGCTCTACTCAGCATGACCTATGCTCCTTACCATGGAAGGACAGGAATTGGGCACTGTGCGAGACTGATCATGTGCCACGACCAAACAGCTGACCCTACCTTGTCATTCAACTAGAAGTATGCCCCCTTGCTCTCTTGCTGAATAACCAAGCACAGCAACAGAGGGAAAAGGATACGGTGTGTTATTTCCCCTCGTGCCTGACAACCAGGAGTTAATGGTAGTGAGTTTATCTAAGTAACACTCACCTCTCTGCGGATAGAAGCCCAAAGGCTGGGGAGGAAGTCCTTTAGTTCTTTCTGTCCGTACACAGCACAGCAAGCATTCTGCCAAGGAAAGCACAGGTAATGGCTATCTACACACTCAGACTTCCTAGGACATGCAGGCCCCTCAGCATAATGGCACCTGAAAGACCCCGGCTCTCAGCAGTAAACCAGCAGGATTTCATAACCATCCTACCCAGGTCACTGAAAAATAGGAGCTTGTCCTGACTGATGGAAAACAAGCATGAAGAGGGAGCCCTGGTCAGCCTTTCCTCAGCTGCCACTCAGTTACTACAGAACAAGACAAAACGCAACTGGGGGCTTTAGGTCAACATATAGGCCCGGATTCTGGGTATCCCTCTCTTGAGGCCAATGAACTATTCCCTGGCTCTCCAAGAATCAATTCATAATCCTTTAGCACCCCTAAATTGTCTAAAGACAGCTGGATCCTCAAAAGAGAACAATCACTCACCAGAGTCTGCAGAGAATCCAGCTTGGCACTCAGAATCTCGGAATCCACTTTCTCAATCAGCAGGGGGAGCAGGAACTGTGGGAGAGAAGGAAGAACTAAAGAGTGAGATATGGGTAGTGCTGCAGCCACACCAAGGCCAACCATGTCCTCACTGCCACCAGTTCCCAGGGGTAGGTGTTACATCAAGGAGCTATACTCGAGTCGAGAGTAGTGACTGTAAACCAACCTCCCTCTCAATCCATGGCCAGACTCCCAGTGACCTGAGAAGTGGGCTAGCTGGCAAAGCTAAAGAATTTCAAAAGATAGCACCAAATAGGGATTGGTTTACTATTTTAAATGAAGAGATGGTGAAGTTTTTTACTTCGAAGGTCTGAAGACACTTGCAAGATGCCATAACCTAAAATGTATACTGGAACTTTCTTTTCCCCCATGCTTTTACTGTTCTTTCTTCAGACCCTTCTGTGGGTTGAGGCTACATATCCTAACTTTGGCTAGACCCACCTCAGCAAATTGCGGTGTAGAAGCCAGCACAGCTCGAAGACTCAGGATGAGATCTTCTCTCTGGATACCATGGGGATCATTAGGTGGCTGGAAAAGGCAGAAGGGGGCGTGAGCTTGTATAACTCTTCAGACCACCCCTGGACACAGGAGTGAACCTGGCAACCCTGCAGAATAGGGTGAGATTTACACCCAATCTGGCAGAAGTTTATGGTATGAGGCCCCAGCAGGAAGACTGCTTGCTCTTACATGTTCCTTGGGAATTTTTGTCTGTTGGGCATTTATTTTCTATCTGATCACACAGTTTCCATCTTATCTATCATCTCACCACTCAGAGATAAGCACCCTTAACTTTCTGGTGCAAGTTTCTTCTCTGTATATATGGTATCATGACTATGTGATTGGTAGACGCTGTTTCCCTTTAAAATATATACACTTTTTAAAAATGTGATCTTTTGAATATATTTTCTGCAATCTATTTTTTCACTTAATACTAGGTACATTTTTTCATGTTATTAAATTATTTTTTCATAGCATTACTTTTAGTGGCTGATACTATTTCATTGTGTGGTTAAGCCACAGTTTATTTGGATAATCACCCTTTGATGGACATTCCTATTTTTTTACCATTATAAAAAGCTGTAATTCTGGCATTATAAAAACTTTCATGATTTCTGCGTCAAGAAGGCAGATTTTTTTTATTGAAGTATACAGTTGACTTACAATACTGTGTTAGTTTCAGGTGTACAGTAAAGTGATTCACTTATATACATATATATTTTTTTCAGATTCTTTTCCACTATAGGTTATTATAAGATACTGAACATAGTTCCCTGTGTTATACAGTAAATCCTTGTTGTTTATCTATTTTATATATAGTGGTATGTATCTGTTAATCCCATACTCCTAATTTATTCCTCCTCACCTTACCCCTTTGATACCCATAAAGTTTGTTTTCTATATCTTTGAGTCTGTTTCTGTTTTGTAAATAAATTCATTTATATTACTTTTAGATTCCACATATAAGTGATATCATATAATATTTGTCTTTCTCTGTCTTACTTTACTCAGTATGATAATCTCTAGGTCCATCCATGTTGCTGCAAATGGCATTATTTCATTCTTTTTTATGGCTGAGTAGTATTCCATTGTGTGTATGTATACACACACACACACACACACACACACACGCACCCCCCCCCAACATCTTTATCCATTCATCTGTTGATGAACATTTAGGTTGCTTCCATGTCTTGGCTCTTGTAAATAGTGCTGCTATGAACACTGGGGTGCATGTATCTTTTCAAATTAGAGTTTTCATCTTTTCTGGATATATGCCCAGGAGTGGGATTGCTGGATCATATGGTAGCTCTATTTTCAGTTTTTTAAGGAACCTCCATACTGTTTTCCATAGTGGCTGCACCAATTTACATTCCCACCAACAGTGGAGAGTTCCCTTTTCTCTACACCTTCTCCAGCATTTATTATTTGTAGACTTTTTGATGATGGCCATTCTAACAGGTGTGAGGTGATACCTCATTGTAGTTTTGATTTGCATCTTTTCATGTGCCTGTTGGCCACGTGTATGTCAAGAAGGCACACTGAAAACATACATCAGATTTTCCTTTTCTCTTTAGAAACCCCACCAAAAATACAGTAAAGGGATTTTCCTTTCTTTTCTTTTTTTTTTAAAGCTATAAAGCTAAAGGTTGACGAGAACAGGATAAGGGATGTTAGCAACAAAACTGTAGAAGGTGAAAAGCAGATGGATAAGAAGAAAATGACTTAGCAGAGCCAAGACAACAGAATCCTCAGTAGGCTTGGGGAATGCTGAGTAACTCCCCATATACACCGGTCTCCTCAAAAGGCTTCGCAACCAGAAGTACCAGGTACCTTTGGAATTGGGAGTGGGGTTCGAGAAGCAATCTGACCTCCAAGATTGCTTCTCAGGTCCTCCCTAGCTGCAGTAGAATCTGGAGGTTTAATTCTTTAGAGAGGGTAAGACAGAGGTCTAGTCTTAGAGACATAGGTGCAGCTGAGGGCCTGGGTGCTGAATCAAAAGAGGTCTAAGTGGGAATTCCCGGTGGTCCAGTAGTTAGGACTCAGTGCTTTCACTACCAGGGCCCGGGTTCAACCCCTGATTGGGGAACGGCACGGCAGGAAAAAAAAAAAAAAGTCTAAGTGATACAGTTTTGAGAATTGAGACTTTCCAACCCCTTCCAGCCCTATTTGCTTGTAGCCAGACTTCTCCCTCTAGGCTGATCTAAGGTCTTTTTCTAGAAGAACCTGACTAGCCCAAGAGGAAGAATACACTGGGGGTTCCCAAGCTGTCCATGTAAGCCACTATACAGGGAAGTTCATCCTCAGCCAGCCCATTCCCTGTGCTCAGAGCTCCCACTCAACTTTATAATTCTCACTTTGAAACATGTGCAAACTCCCAAGGATTACCAGATATCTGAAGAAAGCCTCTAACCTGGAAATAGAGACCAAAAACAAAAAAAAAAACTTGGAGGAAACAAAGACCACATATGTGGGGAGAGTTTTCAAAAACAGTAAGAACGTAATTCATTCATGGATTAAATAAGAACAAAATGCTAAAGAAAAAAAGACCACCAGTCTTAACTTGGTGGTCCAGCAGTTAAGACTCCAAGCTCCCAATGCAGGGGGCCTGGGTTCGATCCCTGGTCAGGGAACGAGATCCTGCATGCCGCAACTAAGAGCCTGCATGCCACAACTAAAAGATCCTGCATGGTGCAACTAAAGATCCCGCATGTGGCAACAAAGATCTTGCATGCTGTGACTAAGATCCAGCACAGCCAAATAAATAAATATTTAAAAAAACAAAACAAAAGATGTTCAAGAGATCATCAAAAATGACAATAAAAGGCCCTGGGAAAATGGATAAAGAAGATGTGGTACATATATACAAAGGAATATTACTCAGCCATAAAAAGGAATGAAATTGGGTCATTTGTAGAGACGTGGATGGACCTAGAGAGTGTCATACAGAGTGAAGTAAGTCAGAAAGAGAAAAGCAAATATCGTATAATAACGCATATATGTGGAATTTAGAAAAATGGTATAGATGATCTTATTTGCAAAGCAGATATAGAGACACAGATGTTGAGAACAAATGTATGGATACAAAGGGGGAAAGGGGTGGGGTGGGAGGAATTGGGAGACTGGATTGACACATATATATTATTGATACTATGTATAAAATAGACAACTGATGGGAACATACTGTATAGCACAGGGAACTCTACCTAATGCATTGTGGTAAACTAAATGGGAGGGAAGTCCAAAAGGGAAGGGGATATCTGTATGTGTACGGCTGATTCATTTTGTTGTGCGGTGGAGGCTAACACAACATTGTAAAACAACCATACTCCAATAAAAATTAATTAAAAAAAAAAGGTCCTGGGAAATTCAAAGCATGAGAGCAGAAATGAGAAACAAAATCAATAGAAGGGGTTAATGGGAGATGTGCTAGTCCTGGGCCTTTCTGCCCTCAGAGCCATTCCTTGGGCTGACCACTGCAGGCTACATTTCCCAGGCTCCCATAATGGCCTGGGTTCAGCCAACGGGAAGCACTTGTAGAAGAATGCAGGTCAGAAGGAAAGGAAAACCCAGGGCATTTCTTCCCATTTCTCCAATTTAGTGGGCGCTTTGAGCATTGGCAGCATCTCCTCCATGGCTCCAGCTTCTACTGATAGGCCTATGTTTTTGTCATACTCTCAGCCCCTGAGGTCCAGTAACATCAACTCTTCCCTTTGTCCCTCCAGCCTAGGGGTGATAATGGCTTCCTGCTATTGATAGGTTGCCTCACTATCCCGTTTGGCTTCTCAGCTTTCCCATAACTTGTAAAAACAATTTCCTGCATTAAATTATTTCTGTTTTAAATACCAAAGTGGTTTCTGTTTTCATGCCTGGACTTTGACTGACAGAAAAGATAAAACTGTAGAATTTTCTTATAAACTAACAAAAAGGGAGAGGTAAGAAATATGAAAGAAAAGTAGGAGATTCAGAGGTCTAACAGAAGACTGATAGGAGTTCCAAAAGGAAGGAACAGAGAAAACAGAGGGAAAGAAATCATCAAAGAAAGAATGCAAGAAAATTTCCCAGGACTGAAGGACATGAGTTTCCAGATTGATGGGACCTACCAAGTACCCAATACAATGCATGAAAGCAGACCCGTACTAAGGCACATAATTGTGAATTTTCAATATATTGGGGGAAAATAATCAAAACTTAAAAGCTTCCAGAAAAGAGGAAAAAAAGTGACCATAAAGTTTTGCAAATCAAAAAGAATTTAGACTTCTTCACAGCAACTGAAAATTCGAGGTAAATGTAGCAATGCCTTCAATTTCATACCCATATTGTCAATAAGTGGGAGGAAAGAATGAAGACATTCTAGATTTACAAAAATCTAAATGTTTCACTCTTTTTACACACTGGGGAAGCTAATAAGGGATGTGCACCACCAAAATGAGGGAGTAAACTATAAAATAGGAAGTACATAAACCCAGGAGATAAGAGATCCGATCCAAGAGAAAAGACAAAGGAATCCCTAGATGATGGTAAAGGAAGATTATCTACTCTGCATTAAGAGTAGGAAGCAACCAGTTAAGACTGTATGGCCAAGTTAAGAATGGTTTTTACATTTTTAAGTCGTTGAAAAAAAATCAAAAGAATAGTATCTTGTGACACAAGAAAATGATATGAAATTTAAATTTCCGTGTCCATAAATAAAGTTTTATTGCAATATAGCCACTGTACCACATTCCAGTGTCTATGGCCGTTTCTGTGCTAGAACAGCAGAGGTGAGGAGCTTCAACAGAGACCATATGGCCTGCAAAGTCTAAAATAGTAACTATCTGGCCCTAACAGAAAAAGTTTGCTGACCCCTACACACAGGATAGGAACCATCACTTATACTGATGTGATCCACTATGAGGATGGCAAATGGCCAAAACAGATTGGTAAGACCATAAAGAATATTTCTAACATAAATTGTTACACTAAAAGCCAGGTGTCCCTATTTAAAAGGCTTAAGTTCTTCTGAGAAGAAACAGTGATACTGATTACAAAAGAGATGAAAAGAATATCAGAGAGGTGGTCCCAAGCAATTGATGTCAACTAGAATAAGCTGGTTAAGAAATTCCCTATGGCAAAAATGGCTGTGTATCTTTAAAGGCACTGAGAGTCAATGCTCCAATGTAGTTTGGTATGCTGTGGTATAACTCCTTTCATTTTTTTCAAATCACTAATGCTTGCAGTACACATACCCATGCGTACCCATATAGTGATGAGACCCTGAGTATTTGGAAAAAGAAGGAAAATCAAGATGCAGAGTGGGAGGAAAGTCCGAGGGCATCAGAGCAAACACCTCCTGTACACACTGTGCTCAACTGTGTCGTCTTTGTTTAGTCAATTTGTTTCTACTGCCTGAGATGCACCCTCAGAATCCAGGATCATATCCTACACATCCTTCAGAAACCAACAGAAATCCTATCTTATCTGTGAAGTCAGTTCCTGCTTACTCTAGCTCACACTAAACTCTGTCTTCTTTGAACAATTATAACACCACTTGTTTTGGTCCACAATCTCTTACTGTTACTTAAATGTTTCAACTTTCAAGGACATGAATCATGTTATACAATCCTGTAGTTCGAAGCACTACATACTTTGTTAAGGACTCTCCCAAATACCTGCCGAATTGAACCCTTCCTCCCATGGCAAATGTTTTTCCACTTCCCAGTTTACTAAAATGTTAAGTTCTTGAGGGCAGGGATTGTTTCTTTTGTTCACCGCTGCACCCTCAGGGCCTAGAACTGGGCCTGGCACATAACAGACATTGGACAAATATTTGAATGAGTGAATGAATGAAAGGTACTACTTACAGGGGTAAAATCAATAGGGAAGTAACAGGATGTCACTTCAAACAACTCCTCCACAAAGGGTCCTAAGGCAACAGAAAAAGAATGAGGACTTATAAGCCTCTCATCTGACAAGCCCCAACCAGCTAATTCAAGGCTACAAGGGTGTACCCAGGCTATAGTCTCTGGAGATGAGGTCATGGACGATGCGGAAGGCCACCAGAAGATTACGGGGATCCTTTTCCCCATCCATCACCTGGATGAAGCCAAAGGTGAAATCAGCTCCTAGGCCCTTCAGCTCTGCGGAGGAGAGAACAAGATCATTACTGTCCCGTGGGATAGAAAGCTGGGCTTTCTTCTGGCCTGTGTTCTCCCTCTGCTATCACTGACTTTCCTGCCTACCAGAGCAGGCCCTTTCTGTTTTCCTATTCCAAGAGAGTTCTCAGTGAAGAGAAGATGTGCAACAATACATAATTGTTACAGAGGTAAGAATTTAAAACATCAGCTCAAACTCCACCGTTTCTTTACTTTCCTGGGGAGTGAGTGGCTCCCAGTTTCCCTTTATCATCCTCTCAAAGTACTGGCTCTTCTATATCACCCCTGGGCTAAAATGAGTCCTGGTAATGGGGGAAAAAAAGGATGTGCTCACTTTTCAGATTTTCCAGAGAGCCCTGCCTCTTACCTTCTTCCCGGGTTCGCATGAAGTTGGTGATGATACTGTAGACTGTGTGTCGGTCCACCTGTGGCAGGGACTTGGTAGGAGAGACAGGAAGTAAGTAAAGAAAGTGCCCAAAGAATACCTCAGCTGACAAAACTACTTCCTGCTTCACAATCTCTAAGTGGACAGTGCTCTTTACACCAGTATAAGATGAACCTCAGAGGAAATGTAGAGAAAGGATACGGCTATTGCCCAGCAGTCCAGCAGTGGAACCGATAACCAAAACCTGTCTGCTGTATGCCTTACTTTAAGTGTAAGAGGACACAGGTCAGACATAATGGCATGCCTCGCTCTCCTTATACAGTAGCAAGGGATAGCATGTGAACATGGTCAAAGACCTGAAAGAGTTCAGAACTTAGAAGGCAATTTTTTTTGCCATCTAATTCTAGTTATGTCAATGGCTGGGAGATAGAGGAGAATACCAAGGTGACTGTTATCACTCACCTGTACGTGGACCTCCTGGAAGATGGCTTTAAGCACGGAGACAGCCAGCCCTGGGGGCAGGGCCACACACAGGCTCTGGGGGAGAAGAGAAGTGTGAGCACAGAGGGAATTCTGGGAATTCTAGCACAGCCTTCAAGACACAAGCCTAAAACAGGGCTATTTAGCTACAGTGGGAATCACAACATCCAGGTTTGGGAAGAAGTGCTAACAGTGAGATAGATACATGGTCCCTTTTCTCAAGTTGATTAGGTCTCTGCAGCTCCTTCCAGTTTGGCTTTGAATTACAGTCCCCAAAGGATACTTTTACTCTACAAACTAAAAACAGAAGTGGAGCTGGCTGAGACTAGTTTAGTTCCACATCTGGGTATCTGCTTTGAAGCACTTGAAGTCTCACCCTCTAAGGGGAAGGAGAGAATTCACTGGAAATAGGTTCCTGCAAACATGGTATGTAATACAAAAAAGAACTCACAAGTGCCCTCAAACCCTGCAGGACAGACGGGATCACAAGATGATGGTCCTTCAGCCGGTTCTCATAGAATAGGATCAAGTGTACCACTGCACAGACCAGAAATTCAGCCGTTAGTTTACACAGGCTGGAGTAGGGCCCACCGGCTTTGCTCCTTCCCAAAGTTTATAAGGGCTGTTCCTGCTTGGGCTTCACTACAAATTTTCTCCTTCACTGAGAGATATGTCCCAAGCCCTCCCATTTGAGGGTGACTTCCTTGATCTGTCAGGAAAATAGGTGAACATCTTTTATTATCCATTCTCACTGGGTCACAATCAAACCCATTCTCAAGCCGAGAACTGCCTTTCTACAGAACTTGGGTTGGCAAATTTTCTCAAAGGGCCAGACAGTAAATATTTTAGGCTTGTAGGACATAGTATGTCAAAACTACTCAACTGGGCCACTGTAACATAAAAGCAGCATACACAATAGGTAAATAAATGGGCATGGCTAGATGCTAATAAAGCTTTATAGAAGATAAATAAGTTGTTGGCTTTTTTCCTCAGGACTTCAAAACACTTTGATATTTCATTACTTTTCCACTCCATCTATGAAACACTACTTTGTCCATTTTACAAAGAGGGGAAGATATACTGAAAAATACTGTCTAAGGCTACATTTGAAATCCATGTGTCTTGTGTCTCAATTCTTATCTTCTCTGCCACATATACCAGTGAGGAATGAAGACCCTGAATTAAGAGTTCACAGATAACTTATGTCCTCCCTCCCTCCCTGTAAAGTTGGCTTGAATAGACAAGGCCTTGGCTCAGCACTCCTACTAGCGATGCCAGTACCTTCCTTCTCCAGGAGCAAGGAGTGACACTGCAGTAGCACCTGTGACAAGAGCTGGATTCCTCGTGCCCGAGTTCGGGGTTCTGGATTCTCTAGAGAGGACCTGGGGTAAAGTAAGATAGAGACAGCCTGACATTACCCAGTTCAAACTTTTGAAGTAAATATTTTGCAATTAGTCACACTCACCCCCTGGGCATGGAAGCCAGCCCAGGAAGGTATTCTGGAGGTGCTTAGCATTACAGACAACACTAAGGCCAATCCCCAGATTGACCTGGCATCATTAGAGGCATACGTGACACCACAGCCAACAGAAGTGTCCATCTCCAGGCACTGACTGGGCATGGGGCTTACTCCTTCTCATACAACTGTGACATTCCTCTGAAACAGAGCTTAGCAGCTAACCACAGGGCTCAAGAGATGACTGGCAGCTGCAGCTTCTACCAAAACAGGAGGAGAATAAATATATCACTGTTAAAGCAACCACTATAGTCTTAGGGACCATATCGTCTTTATAACTGGAAGACCATAACTGGAAGTCTTAGGGACCATATCGTCTTTATAATTGGAAGTTTACAAAGTAAGATGGTCAGAGTAAAGGTTTTAACTATTTAGGATTATTGATATGGGAGGACCTAGGCTGAAGCAACAAGGAGGTGATTTATCATCAAAACAACTCACATTTAGACATACCAGAAGGAATCTAAGTAAATGCAGGAGGTAGAAGACTTCTGAAGGAGAACTGGCCAGGATACATGAATGAAATCTCAAGGTTAAGAGTATCTATAGCTAGGGGTAATGGGGTAAAAAGAAGCTCACTTTTGACAGGATCCTTAGGACAGGAACTTATAGAAAGGTAGAAGTAGAAAACTGTGCATTTAAAAATGGACCAAGGCACACAAATGCTCATAGCAGCATTATTCATAATAGCCAAAATGCGGAAACAACTCAGATATCCCTCAACTGATGAATGGTTAAACAAAATGTGGTATACCCATATAACAGAATATTGTTCAGCAAGAAATGAAGTACTGATACATGCTACAACAGGGATGAACTTTGAAAACATTATGCTAAGTGAAAGGAGCCAATCACAAAGGTTACATATTACTGTATAATTCCATTTATGTGAAATTTTCAGCATAGGCAAATCCACAGAGACAGAGTAGATTAGTGGTTGCCAGGGGCTAGGAAGAGAAAGGAATGGGGAGTGATTGCTAATGGGCGTGGGGTTTCTCTTTGGGGTGATGAAAATGTCTTAAAACTGACTGTGATAAGGGTCGTACAAATCTGTGAATACACACTTTAAAATGGTGAACTTTATGATACATAAATTGTATCTCGATAAAGCTGTTATTTAAAAAAAAATGGACCAAGGCCACAACATGAGGAGAAAGGCCAAAAGGTCTCTTATGTGGGAAAAATGCATAATAGTGACCTTACTCCCCCACCCTCTCCCCAATTTTCTAGTTTTTTCTGTTTTAGAAGACATGCTAGCCATGACAGTTAACAACCTTCACTAATTTAAATGTCAATTTAAATGGTCTACCAAGTATGAAATATGAGGAAAGCAGACATTAGACTACAAGCATATAGTTCCTCTGGAGCTTGGAATATCTGGTGGTAACACTGGTCTTCCAGCTGTTTTTCCAAGCCTTTTCCTATAGTGGGGAACCTGGTGCAAGGTCAGCCTCTTGACCACTCCCCAGGCTGGGCTCACAGCAGGTCTGAGTCAGATGTAGGCTGACTAGAATCCTATTGGGGAGGGTGGGTCTAAAGAAGCAGAAGAGGAATCCCAGCTCTAATTAACTAACAGTTGATGGCTTTCAACCACCCATCTCAGCCTAAACCTGTGGGCTGACCCAGGAGCTAATGTGACCCACAGGCGGTGTTCCCAACACTTCCTTAGGGGCCTCAGTCAGGTGGCAAGAATCATTTTTCAGGAGAAACACTGGCTTAACCTGAGGTACTGATATGGGAGGGGGAGGAGGGTGTTGGGCTACAGTAGGAGAAATTCAGGACAAAATAACTTTTCAGAGTGCAGCGCCAGGGCTGGAGACTGGTATTCTAGAGCAGAGGCTCTTACCCAAGGGCTTCCACCACTTGTAACACCGTATAGCTTCCAGATTTCACATCTAAAGGAAAGAAGAAAAAGAAATCTGAAAAAATAAAAATTCCATCCCAGGGTTCAATGGCTCTAATTACCAATGTTTTTGCCTACCCTAGGTCTTACACCATGGGGCCCACCATGCTTGCCAAGAGCCTCTCCTACATGAAAAGCATTTCTGTAACACTTCAAGTATGCAGCTCCAAGTATAAAAATTGAAAAGAAAGTCAATATATCATTTGCAGGTAACTGTTTATCTAGAAAATCCAAGAGAAATAAATGAAAAAAATACTACAAACAAAATAATTCATTAGGGTGGCTAGGTACAAAATTAATATGAAATTAAGAACTTTCACATACACACATACAATAGCCTGAAAAATTATATAAAGGAAAAAAGAGCCTATTTACAATAGAAACAAATAAAAATTAAAAAAGAGAGAAAGAGAGAGAAAAATACCTAGATATAAACCTAACAAAAAATGTGAATATCTGGGGACTTCTCTGGTGGCTCAGTGGTTAAGAATCTGCCTGCCAATGCAGGGGACACAAGTTCAATCCCTGCTCCGGGAAGATCCCACATGCCGTGGAGCAACTGAACCCGTGTGCCACAACTACTGAGCCTGCACTCTAGAGCCTGAGAGCCACAACTACTGAGCCCATGCGCCAAAACTACTGAAGCCCGTGCGCTCTATGGCCTGCGTGCCACAACTACTGAGCCCACGTGCTGCAACTACTGTAGCCCACGCGCCTAGAGCCTGTGCTCCACAACAAGAGAAGCCACCACAATGAGAAGCCCACGCACTGCAACGAAGAGTAGCCCCTGCTCACTGCAACTACAGAAAACCTGCAAGCAGCAACAAAGACCCAACGCAGGCAAGAAAAAAAAAAAAAAAAAAATATATATATATATATAAATGTGAATATCTGAATGGTGAAAACTTTAAAGAACCACTGAGAAAGTTAGTGTGTTAAAAATAATACATAATTAGGCAAATTCTGAAAAAGAGCAATGAGGGAGGGAGGGAAGGCAGTTCTTCCAGATAGTAAAAGATTGTTATAAAGTCACAGTAATTAAAATACTGTATAGTTTTTTGTTTTTGTTTTTTTGGCGGTACGCGGGCCTCTCACTGTTGTGGCCTCTCCCGTTGCAGAGCACAGGCTCCGGACGTGCAGGCTCAGCGGTCGTGGCTCATAGGCCCAGCTGCTCCGTGGCATGTGGGATCTTCCCAGACCCGGGCACGAACCCGTGTCCCCTGCATCGGCAGGCGGACTCTTAACCACTGCGCCACCAGGGAAGCCCATAAAATACTGTATAGTTTTGAATATACTTTATGTTTTCCATAATAAAAGTAAAAAACAAAATATAACCAGTGTAGTATGAGTTCATATTCAAAGAAATCAATGGTACAGAAATAGAATAGCAAATCCAGAAAGAGACACAAATACATGAGAATATGATTTTAAAAATCATATTTCAATTAATGAAAAACAGACTATTCAATAAATGGTGTTGGCATGATTGGGTAAATATTTGAAACAAACAAACAAACAAACCAATGGCTCCGAATCTTTCACCAAAGTAAATATCAAATGGATTAAAGAAAAAAACACACGAGAACATTTCTAAGTATAACATAGTTATATTTAGCCATAAAAGAAAAGATTGGTTAAAATCAGCTACATTAAAAAAAAAAATTGGATTTTCTGCAAGGCAAAAACAAACATCATAAGACAAACTGGGAAAAAATATTTGCAATTCTTATAACAAAGGGCTATTTTACCAATATAAAAAGCACTTCTACAAGTCATTGAGAAAAAAGACCAACAACCAATTTTAAAAGATGCTCAACCATATTAACAACAGGAATGCAAATTCAACTCCCCAAAACGTTGGTTTTTAACATACTAGACTGGCAAAGATCAAACATTTTGTATCACGCTTATGTTTGGTGATGGTGCGTGGAATGAAGGCACTCTTAAACACTGTAGGTGGAGTAAAAATTGGTACTGCCCTTTTATGGAGCACCCCCCCCCTTTTTTTTGGCCGCGCCTGTGGGGTATGGAGGATTTTAACTGCTTGACTAGGGGTCGAACCTGCGCCCCCTGCAGTGGAAGCGCGGGTCTTAACCACTGGACCACCAGAGAAGTCCCTATGGAAGGCAATTTGAAAATACTTTTTAAATTACAAATGTACGTAGGCTTTAATCCAGGGAATCTTCTCAGAATTTATCCTATATACTTGTAAAAGTGCAAAATAATGCATGTACAAGTTTTTTCATTTCAGAATGATTTATAATAGCAAATGACTGCAAACAACAAATGGCTGGGACATGGAAGCAACCTAAGTGTCCATTGACAGATGAATGGATAAAGATGTGGCACATATATACAATGCAATATTACTCAGCCATAGAAAGGAACGAAATTGGGTCATCTGTAGAGAGGAGGATGGACCTAGAGACTACAGAGTGAAGTAAGTCAGAAAGAGAAAAACAAATGTCATATATTGACGCATATATGTGGAATCTAGAAAAATGGTACAGATGAACCAGTTTGCAAGGTAGAAATAGAGACACAGATGTAGAGAACAAACCTATGGACACCAAGGGGGGAAAGTGGCGGGGAGGGTGGTGGTGGTGGCGGTGGGATGAATTGGGAGATTGGGATTGACATGTATACACTAATATGTATAAAATAGATAACTAATAAGAACCTGCTATATAAACAATACATAAATAAAATTTTTAAAAAAAGAAAAGTTAAATAAGTTATAGTACATCCACAATGGAATTCTCTGTAACTACTTAGGAAAAAAATTGAAAAAAGACTGAGGAACCTGTATATTTATACTGATAGTGGGAAAAGATTTAAAAGCAGAACATAAATAGAGTGTACATAAATAGTATATAGTATGTGCATAGCATTGTTTTTAAAGGGAGGGAGAATTATTTCTATTTGTATTTATTTATATCTCTAGAAGATGAAACGAATTAGTAACACTGGTTGTCTCTAGGGAGGGAGACGGGTAGCTGGGGATTGAGAGGTAGACTTAAAAAAATGTTTTACACTTTGGAATAATTTTAGATTTAAAAAAAGGTTGTAAAGACAGTATAGAGTTCCTGTATACCCCTCGCCCAGTTTCCCTGAATGTTACCATCTTACATAGTATATCTGTCGAAACTAACAGAGATTAGCATTTGTATATTACTTTTAATTAAACTCTAGACTTTATTCAGATTTTACCAGTTTTTCCACTAATGTAATTTTCCTGTTTCAGGATCCAATTAAGGACACCACATTGCAACTAGCCATCATGAATCCTTAGTCTCCTCTAGTCTGTGAAAGTTTCTCAGTCTTCCTTGCTTTTCATGACCTTGGTATTTTAAAAGAATTACTTTATAGAATGTCCCTTGATATGGGTTTCTTTGATGTTTTCCTCATGTTTAGCCTGGGGTTATGGATTTGGAGAAAGAATAGCATAGAGGTGAAGTGCCTTTCTCATCACATCATATCATAGGTACAGTATATCAACATGACTTATCACTGGTGATTTTAACTTTGATCACTTGGTTAAGGTAGTGTCAGCAGGTCTCTGCACCATACATACTGTTACTATTTTTTCTTTTCCCACACTCTTTCCTTTGGAAGGGAGTCACTAAGTCCAGTCCACAGTTAAGGGGAAACAGGAGATTAAGCTTCATTTCCTAGAAGGAGAGTATTTATCTATCTATGTTATTTGGAGTTATTCTAAGGAAGATTCATCTCTTCTCTTTTCTTCATTTATTCAGTTGTTTACATCAGCATAAGCTCATGTATATTTATTTTATTCCTTGGGTTATAATCCAATACTAGGTGTTTTTTTGTTTTTTTTTGCGGTGCGCGGGCCTCTCACTGTTGTGGCCTCTCCCGCTGCGGAGCACAGGCTCCGGACGCGCAGGCTCAGCGGCCATGGCTCACGGGCCTACCCGCTCCGCGGCATGTGGGATCTTCCCGGACCGGGGTGCGAACCCGTGTCCCCTGCATCGGCAGGCGGACTCTCAACCACTGCGCCACCAGGGAAGCCCCAATACTAGGTTATTTTGTTGCTCAAATTTTCTATCTTTGGCCATGGGGAGCTTTTTTAGGTTGGCACCAGTGTCCCTTTGCCATGCCCCATCCTTTTATTTTTTTAAGTGCTTTCTTACTTTCTGGCACTACAAAATACTACAGGGTCATCTTGTAACTTCCCTGACCCAACCCTTGAATCAGCCTTTTCTCCAAGAAGCCCTGGTTCCTTTTATTGGAGAATGGTATTAAAAATCAAGATCTGGGTGTAACTGTGCTCATTGCTATTGGGGTGTCACTGCTTCTGGGCCCTCCTCAGCAGAGAGAGCTGGGAAATATATGTACGTATTCTAACCCACGTATACACACATATTATCATTATGTTTGTATCTACCCATATATATTAAACTAAACATAAGATCATATTAGTCTCCTCTCTAATCTAGTGCCACAGGGTTCGTTCTAGCCTTCCCCCTTGCTTATTTGTAATTTATTTCTCTGACAGTGAGAAACCTGGTTCCCATTATCTATTATACCATTTATTATTCTTTTCAACACTAGTGTAGCTAATAAACTACTTTCAGAATTGTCAGCCTCTGTGAGAAACAAATTTATAAGCAGAGTACAATATTTATGTACAGTTTTCTCTTTAGCCTTATAGTCTCCAGACAAAATATTGTTTTCCAAAGTCACTTAGATCAGCTTTTCCCCCCACCCCCTTTAGCAAGGATGTATCATACACTAGTAATATAGTAAACTCATTTGTCACAGTCTGCATGCCATCTTGGGATGGAAAGGAGACTTCTCACTGTGTATCCTTTTGCACCTTTTGAATGTTGCACCATGTGAGTGTATTACTTATTTTTGAAAATGCAATTTTAGCAGCACAATGGTAATTCACATAGATCTAACAGAATCATCTTGGGATAAATTTTCAAAGGAGAAACAAAGAGCAAAGGTTAGCCATCTTCCTAAGCGTTTGATTAACATAGAGGGGTTTTAGCTCAATAAGGTGTGGCAATCAGGGAATTACTTTCGCAGCCTGTTCTGGGTCCCCAACCCACCTACTTATAAATGCAAGACCTAATTAGTCAGCTCTCGACAACACCAGACTTTGGCTAGGTGAAAAACAGGCTTGAGAAAACTCCTAAACTTCCAGTCCCCCTTAAGTCTGTGGTCTCTGAACAGTAGCTGTGAACTGAGCTGAGGCGCAATCTGGTACTAGAGTAAGAAGTCCGATCTGACTGAGGAAGCGAGTGCTCTAGTTGGGATTCATAGCTCGTGACTGGCACCAATTTAGACATCAGGCACTCTTAGCCTTACTCGTGCCAGGATGTGGAAGGCCCAGTGCTGCCCCTGCTCCTGAGAAAGAGCCAAAGGGAAAAATGCGCAAGCTGTGGGGTGGGGGAAGGGGCAGCAGCTAGACTAAAAGGACAAACCAAGGCACTATCAGTTGTTCTACACCCAATTCCTTAACGTCAGTACTGAAGAGAGATACCCATTTCTGGGTTACAAAGTTGCACCATTTGGGAGGGTGGAAAAGGGTACTTTTCTGGAACCTCCTGGACAGAACCCAGGAAACTCTGCTGAAAAACCCATCTAAAAAATAATTTCAGTAGCGGCCACAAGGCTGTTAGCACATAGGAAGCCATAGGGGACTGATAACTGTTACTGAACTGAACCATCCTTCTTCAGCAACACCATCAAAGTCCTCTGTGTATGCTGGGCTAGGGACTCTCTTTGGAAGTACCTCAAGTGCTGTTAAGACAAAGTACCTGACTATTAGGCCTCACTCAGTCACCTCTAATTTTTCCATTAAAAAAAAATTGAGGTATAATTTACATACAGTGGAATGCACAGTGAACATATAATTTGATTAGTTTTAACAAAAGTATACCCAGAGTAACCAACACCCCAATCAAGATATAGAATATTTCTACCACCAGAGAAAGTTTCCCTCACACTCTCTACTAGTCAATCTCACTGATATAGGTTGCCTCAAATTTTATAAATGAAAAAGAGTTCTTCAGCATTCAGTATACATCATTATGAAACTGGCTGTTTTACAATTACAAAGAAACATCCATTTGCATGTGATTTCTTGAATCCCAGTATATGGGTGAATTCTCCTGGCAAAGCCCTTTAGTCTTCATACTTTCACAAAGAATCCATCTTGAATTAATGCAGCACAAACATAAAAGTGAAGTACAAAAGTCATACAAAATTAGGAAAAAATGAAGAAATAATAAAGCTATTGCAACAGTAAATAAGAGTAAGGAAAATGGCAAATAAGGTGGCAAAGAACTAGAATCAGTATTTTGAAGATGTTTTCACAAAGGTAAATAAATCTAACATCTTATTCTAGTTCTGTTGAGCCTTATCTTAGAACGTCTTTCAAATTTTCATCTTTTCCTTTTCATCCCTTATAACCAGACTATACAGGGACAGCTGTCAAAATAGCCTTCAACTTTTTAGTGTAATGAAAAGGTTCTGTAATTTTTAGATAGTGGTGGTAGTTGTAGAACATTGTGAATATACTAAAAACCACTTATTTGTACACTTAAAATGGTTACAGTGGTGAATTTTATCTCAATTAAAAAAAAAAGCCTTCTGATCCATCCCTAATCTATCTAAAATGCACAATTACTTCCCTGCTCACCAATCTCCCTTTGCCCCTCATTGCCTAAGACCTGACTCCTTGGCTTGATGTCATTCACGATTTAGCCCTCAATCCCCTCCAGCCTCACCTTTGATCATAACTCCTATCATTCAGTCACATGAAATCTCAACATGTCAAGCTCTTCCATATCCTTAAGCCTGGAAACACATTCCCTTGGTTTGGAATGCCTCTTTCCTGCCCTTGTCAGTCTGAGGAACTTCAACTCCTCAAGACCCAGCTCAAATGGCAACTCTTCTGTGAAGCCTTCCTTGATTCCCAAAACAGAATTACTCCCTCTTACACGTTCCTTGAATCATTCTTTAAAAAAATTGTCATGTACATTTGGTTTCATTTATCCATTCAACATTTATTGAATACCTATTATAAATCAATTACTGTGTTAGGACTGGAGAGAGAAATATAGACAGGGAGCTTTTAAGGAGCCCAGTCTGTTGGGGCAGAAAGACACTTAAAACAATCAAAGAACAACAAGTTCAGTGTTACCACAGTGATATAAACAGAGCCTGGGGTAACATAGGAAAGGAGTAAAATTCTTGGGTGTATGGGACCGTCCATCACTAACTTTAAGTGATTAGTTCTCTTAACAATAAAAGTTCTTCCAAATGAAAAATACCTGGAAGTACTGTTAATTATGCACTTGGACTCTAGGGATGAAAGAAGCTAATAAAAAGTTAATTTTCCTAGGGGTAGTCTCACTGGCATAAGAAAAATAAATGTAAGTTCCTTTCCCTATATAGGTTGGCTAAGTTTTTCCAATGTGTCCAAGATCTGTTCTCTAAAAATGACCTACTAGCACCTGCTAAATACCCACTCTTTCCTCAGCAGGGCACCAGTCCGTGTGGGGCACTGAGGAGTCGTCAAAGGAGTATTTATATGAGCACTGACATAGAATGCACAATCAGACCTCTGTCTGATGGAGTTGCAGCCTCTTGAGAATCTGGAGTAGCAGCCAAGGGGGAAGGGGAGAGGGGGGAGGATGTGAAGGAACAGGAGAGAGAAAATTCCCAATCAGGACTCAGTTCCAATCAAGCTCTCAAAATGCCCTTTCTGCTGAGAATGCCACAGACATTTCTCAGAACTATATTTTACTTTTCTTTAACAGTTTTCTGGTTTCAAGAATAGTGGTCTCCTCGTGGAATTACAAATGTAGGAGAATACAATAAAGACTGAAATGAAGGCAAATCCAAATAACCAAGAGGAAGAAAATTTATATCCATCACCTATAAATCCAACATGTTCAAAATCAGCTCCCTTCCCAATTTTTGGACATAGTACTTTTCTTTTGCTCATCTTCAGGCTCAAAAGCTTGAGGTCATCTTAGAGTCCTCCCTCTCCTCCAAGCCCTATAACTAATTAGGTCTCAAATTCCAGATTCTTCCTTCAGCATCTTTTATTCCATTCATTTATACCACCTACTTATGCTAGTCTCCAGGAGACTATGGTGGTAGAAACAGGCAGGTAGGATGCAGAGATGTGTACAGAAGTAGCTACTAAACAGTCTGCAAATAAGTATGAGTGGTTGAGAAATAAGTACCACAGAGATTCTGAACTGTGAGATGATGTCTGGCTGGAGTAATCAGGAGACACTTGGGGGCAGGCAGTGAGCACTCAAACTGGGCCTTTAATCCCAGGCCTAACTTTAATTAGATGGAGCCAGTGGAGGGATCTGGGAAGCAAAGCAATCAGGGGAACAGCAAATCAACTGGCTGTCTGGAACTAAAGATCCAGGAGGGGAGTGGTAGCCATTGAATGCCTGGCTGAGCAGCCTTTAACTCTTAGGCTGCCAGGTCATTTCTCTTCCATCATTTGCACCTTTACATCTGACACCTACTCTCATCAGGAACCCAGGTGCAAAACAAAGTTGGTGGTAGCTGCCTTTGTGATCACAGGACGTTCCTTCTGCAGTTACAATTTGTAGGAGAGGCTGCGGCTATGAGTGGCTGAATAGAAAGCTGGTCCCTTCAGCACTAATGAAGCTTGATTTAGGCTGGAGGATTAGAAAGCACATCTTATTCTTTCTGGGGATGCTTTAAAACTCTGTCAGCCTTCAACAACCCTAACTAAGGCTGTGATCTAAGATTGAGAATACCAATTTAATCCTTCTCAAATTCATCTTCACTATATGACTCCCTTGCTCAAGGATCTACATTGATCCCAATTACCTACAATAGGTCATTTAAATCCCTCTGTTTAGAATCCAAGGTTAGGCATCATCCAACCCCACCAAACCTTTTCAACCTTATCTGTTATTACCCCTCTGTTAGTTATCTGTTATTACCAACCTCCTTTCCTAATCAGGAGAGCTAAATTACAACAGGGCTAGTGTTACAGTCTTAGCTGAGCTAAATTTAAACTAGACAACAGTTTAGGCCACTTTTTTTTCAAAAAATATAAATTCTACAAAAATATTTATAAGAACTTGGCGGTCTTTATTCATGCTGACTTCTCAAGTGTGTTCTGAATTTGAAGAACCCTAAATTACTGTGTTCATAATGTATAAATGTGAAAAAAGTTACAAA
The DNA here is from genome assembly GCF_949774975.1 of Lagenorhynchus albirostris. Taxonomy (NCBI): domain Eukaryota; kingdom Metazoa; phylum Chordata; class Mammalia; order Artiodactyla; family Delphinidae; genus Lagenorhynchus; species Lagenorhynchus albirostris. The sequence goes on from NC_083110.1 coordinate 54,122,601, forward strand.
TAACACTTTTTATAGTAATGTTCTTTATCTTGATAGTGGGTAGGTATAAGCATTTTTCAAAATCAGTGAATGTATGCTTAAGATTTGTACACTTCATTGAATACAAATTTTACACCAAAATTTGTATTAAACTATAAACAAACCCTAGTCAATGATATACATACCAAAGCAGTTAGAGGGAAGTGTACTGCTATCTGCAATTTAAATGACAGATAGATACATGATAAAGCAAATTATATTAAAATGTTAATGGTAGAATCTAGGTCGTGGGTGTATGTGTGTTTTTCTTATGAAAAAATTACTTAGACTTTGCTGTATGTTTGAAAATTTTCATAATAAAACATGGGGAAAAATGACATTGATAATACACTGTAGTTGTTAATCATAAGCACTGACGACACACTATACTGCACAAAGCTGTAAGAAGTTAACTTAGTGGAAAGGCTACATCAGGCATTTATTTGCTCCTTGGTGCTTCCATGTCACCCTGCACATACCTCTTACAGACCTTTTCATGGTGTACTATCCGTTTGCATGGCAGTCTCTCCCACCATATTATAAGTCCCTGGCAGGCACACATCTAGCGTAATTTGTATTTATATCCCTATTACTTTGCATCGTGTTTCAAGAATAATGTGTTCAATAATGGTGGAAGGATTAAATTAAATTGAAATATTGCTAAGGATCAAAGTATTATACTTCTGGCAGATTCACATTATTCATTTCTCACATATTCTAACAGTGAATATGTTCAATTTTCAAGAGAAATGTATCCTTTACTTCTCCCCAAACACGCAAAATTTCCAAAAATAGAGACAAAAAGCATCTGTGCTGACAAGATTATTTTGTATTCTATTACTTAAACACAAGGTCTGAAGGCCTCCTAACATTCAATAACTTTTTAGATTTTTTTTTCTAAAAGAGTGGAAAGTCTCAGAATTCCAATGAAATCTGTAATTTGTTTTATTCAAATCTTAGATAAGCTGTCAGAACTAAGAGATCCCTAAACTGATCAAAAGCAGGAAAGTGGAGTTCTGGGGAAAAGATAAAAACAAACTCCACGTTAAAAAGTCACAAAGCAAATTAATCAAGAACTTTACCAAGAAACGGAGGGAAAGCCTTAAGGAAGATACGCAGAACTTCTCAAACTCCCCCTAGACTGCTTTCTCTCCTCCTCTCTCCAACTACAGCCAGTCAGATATCCGGCCGCCCGGCCACTCCCAGCATGCCACGCGACTGGAGCTGATGCCGCTGAAGATGCTTCTTGTCACGTCAACTTCCTAAAAACAACGTGCTTTTGCGGCGTGAGCCCGTGATTCTGAACTGCAGGAACTGGGTCCGAGTCCCAGCTCCCCCCCCGGCCTGATCTGAGAGTCTCTTGCCCTCGCTGGGCCTGTTTCCTCATCTGTGAAATGGTAATTAATCTCCTAACCCCGGCCGGCGCACAGGATGGCTATAAACCGAGACAAGGGGCGTAAGGGCGCTTTAAGGAAGACTGCAAGCGACTCGCAATTTGTTATGGCTCTTAAGCACGCGGTGCTCACAACCAGCCCCGGACTAATCTCTCAAAGTCACCGCTGTCCCTCACTCCCTTCCCTCCCGGCGCCTGTGCTGAGGCCGCTCCCTCCTGGAGGCCCCCAAGCGGAAGCCGTGCGGCGCCGTCGGCCGTACCTGCAGCCACTTGGTCAGCGGGGCCCTCCTGCTGACCCATGACGAAGTCTTGCACGAGGCCCCACAGGGCGCCCGTAGGCGCCACCGCCTCCAGAGCGGCGGCGGCGGCCATGACGCGAACTGGAAACCGTGGGAGGGGAAGTGGGAGGTGGCACGGGACGGGCCTCTCCGCGCACGCGCCTCCTGAGCCAATTGCGTGGCGAAAGATGAGGGGGCGGGGCTCTCTCTGGATTACGTGCCTGCCGGCTCCAGGCCCGGCAGTTCCAGGGAGGGATGGGACGGTCCCTCCCCAAGGGGCGGGGCCTGGAGTCGGGGCGGTGGCTCAGGAAGGGAGGGCAGCTGATGGGCACGCAGCCGGGGGCCTTTGAGGGCGAATAATTCCCAGCCCAGCTCCCTGGGAGACGGGCGGTGGGGCGGGCACCTGGCTGGGTGGGGCCGAGGGGCGGTACGCACCCTGGGGGAAGCCAATGAGAAAACAAGGCCGGCCCAAGGGGGCGGTGTCGTCGGTCACATGCGCACCTGGGGGGGCGGTGCCGCCGGCGCGGGCACCGAGAGCGGATGGCAGGGAGCGGGGCCGGGCTGGGGCGGGGTTAGGCAGGTGAGTGACAGGCTCCGGGGGGCCGGCCCCAGCTGGGAGCCCCGAGCGAACCGGGAGTAGCTGCGGCGGTGCCCGCCCCCTCTCTCCGCCCCTCCAGCGGAGCTGGTCTCCGGCCGGGCACCGTCGCGGGCCCCCCTGGCCCGGCCACCTGGGACTGTGCTGGGTAGTCGGCCACCTCCCTCTCTCCCCTCGCCCGCAAAGTTTGTGGCGAAGCCGGTGCACGGGTAGAGCACGCCCCCGGGGGAGATTGGGGAGCGCCGGATGCCGGGCGGCAGGAGCCGTTGACCCGGGACGCCGCCGTCCGGGGCAGGAGCGCGGAGCAGCCGACCACCCCGCCGCCTCCGGTGCATGGGGCCCGGCTGAGGAGCCAGCATGGGCAACTGCGTGGGGAGACAGCGCCGGGAGAGGCCGACCGCCCCAGGACACCCCCGCAAGCGAGCAGGTAACGACAGGGAAGGGAGCAGGGTCGTCGGCGCCCCGCCAGTTGTCCTCCTTCTTGCCCGAGACTTGGGCTTCCCGAGCGACCTCCCACGGCTCCTGGCGCCTGGGTTTCCCCGATGGCTGCTCCGGAGCCAGACGGGGTCCCCCTGTCCAGCCCCGCGGGCCGGGGGAGCCGAGTTGGGGCAACCGCGAGCGCTGACCCGGCTGCGAGCCCAACTCGCTCCAACTGGGAAGCTCCGGGTGGGGGTGGGGGCGGGGGCAGGAAATGTTTGCAGACCGCAGCTGGGCCGGCGGCGGGGAGGAGAGCCCCGGGCGGGGGCGCCGCTGGCCCGTCAGCGGTGCCGGGGTCGGACGCCCGCCCGTCGGGGCACGGCGCGGGCGGCCAGGCGTCCCCAGAACTCGGAGCGAGCGAAACGAGAACAGTCGCTCCTTCCAAAGACTGTGTCATTATCGGGCTGCATGCAGATCGTGTCTGCCGGAATCCGACTTGCAAAAGCAGCGCAGGACTCTGGGAAAGAAATCTTTATTTTTCCCGCAGGGCTTTTTAGAGCCTCCCGGTCGTCTGAGAGTCTAGGAAAGGTGGGGTGCGGGGTGGGAATCGCACTCGGGTTGTTGGGATCCTTCCCAGCCTTGGGAATGGGATCTGCTCCCTGGTGATCCGCGAGGGCCGGCAGCTCCTTCTCACTTTCTGGGTACACTCCTCCTATCCTGGCGCTTCGCCTGGGTAAGAGGTCTGGCGGTCGTTTCCCCGGGTCTTGTACTCACTTCACTTCCTTCTCTGAGGGTGTTGCGAGGGCCTTCTGAGAATGATAAAATCGCAGACTTTAGAGCTGAAAGAGACCTTCGAAACTTGTCTAGAGTCCAGATAGACCTACCTCCTCTTGTCTATGAAAAGCCCAGCTCCAGAGAGGTTGAGCAGCTTGTCCCCAGCCACACAGCTAGTCAGTAGTACAGCTGGGGCTAGAATGCAGTCTCCTGTTCCACTCAATTGCCACATATCCCTTTATGTAAGAGGAGCCACAGGCAGAGTTGTTAATGAAGTAGAAACTCTAGTTGGAGTTTCCTGTCTCCTTTGACACCGAAGGTTTGTGTTGCTTGAGTTCCGGAAACTGGGACAGAAGATGAGGGGAAACATGGGGGAAGCAGGGAAGGATGTCTGTGTGGTGGACAGGATGACTTGTGCAAGAAGCAACATGTGTTTATAGGGAGGACGATGTAAAATTTAGCGTTGAAGTCCTCTTGTCTCAGGGCAACCCTGGCCATTCTTCTGACTGAGGAAAGTTGATTCTCAAATCCAAAGGCTTTCTTCCTTTCATTCATTCACTTATTCAACAAATACTTATTATTTATGTGCTCAGCCCACATAGTTGATTTGTAGCATTTTTTATTGTTGACAACCCTCTCCCATTTGAAACTCCAACACCTCCCCCAACTTTTCCCTCCTTGGTATTGTTTTTTTCTCTGATCACTCCCGCCCGCCATCACCTCCTAGTGTGGGACGCCAATGGTTCAGTCTGACATTCCGTTTGTTTCTCTCATCATGTTCCCTCCCAGAGGAATCTTACTCAGCCCCCCCAACTCGTCCATTGGGAAGGCCCTATGCTGTATCTTCAACTATTGTCTCTCCAACCCCAGACTCATATATCTAAATGCCCACTAGACACAGATGTAGTTAACCTTAGGTTCAACAGTTCTAAAACCAGCTCTGCATCTCTCCTCCTCAACTAGCTTCCCTTTACTCTTCCATTCTTCCAGCTGCCTAAATTTATACTTTGAAGAATTCTCTCTGCTGTCTTTGTCTCCATGTCCTGGAGGAGTCATTCTCTGGGCCCTGCTGGTTCTTCCTTCAGCAGGTCTTACAAACCTGCCCTTTGTCACCTCAAGACCAACTCATCTCCCAGACTGAAGTTAGTTCCCCACCAAAGGCAAATACATCTTCAGTTATTCATCCAGTGCGTGCACATGGTAGTGTCCCAGAAGGCATTTGTTAAATTAACCTGTTCTGAATCCTGTAAGTTCTATGTTCAGAAATCTTTCTGCCCCTCCCACTCCTACAAGAACTTTAACTTTCAAGGCTGTTCAAATCTGGTCCAGTCCTACCTTTTAAGGCGTGATTTCTTTCTCTTCTTTGACATTAATGTCACCTGTGTTTGCTCATGCCCTTTCCCCCTTCTTATCAAGAGCCTTTCTTCTCTTCAAGGTCCACCTCAAATCCCTTATCTTTCTGGAAGCACCTTGCCTGACAAGTCCCCCCCACCCCCCAGCAAACATGATTGCTCTTTCTGAGAACTCCTGCAGTCCCATTATACCACTTACTTAACAATTATCTACTCCACATTATTAGTCATTTCTTTGATGTTACAGTCATATCAGCAACTGCACTGCAAGCCTTGAAGACCTTGTGTGTGTGTGTGTGTGTGTGTGTGTGTTTGTGTGTGTGTGTCTGTCTCTCTGTCTCATTCATATAGTCATACACACACACACACACTAGGCGCTTATCACAATGACTTGTACAGAGGAAGGACTCAATATTTGTTGATTTTAGAAGGCTTACACTTGAATTCCCTGGCAGTCCAGTGATTAGGACTTGGCTCTTTCTCTGCCATGGCCTGGGTTCAGTCCCTGTTGGGGAACTAAGATTCCACAAGCCATGTGGCGCAGCCAAAAAAAAAAAAAAATTAAAAATAAATTAAATAAATAAATAAAATTTTCACCTAAATGTTTTACTGAGGTATATATCTGCATTTTAAAAAAAATCTGTTAGTGTATCTTTATTTCACTTCTGTGGGTCCTACTATGAATAGCTTTATTCATACAGTCCAAAGCCAAGGGGAACTCTGGAGGATGACAAGTTTGGTGTAAGGGATGGACTCTCTCTTTTTTTTTTCCTTTTAAGTAATTTATTTATATATTTATTTTTGGCTGTGTTGGGTCTTCGTGGCTGCACGCGGGCTTTCTCTGGTTGCATTGAGTGGGGACTACTCTTCATTGCAATGCACAGGCTTCTCATTGCGGTGGCTTCTCTTGTTGCGGAGCACAGGCTCTAGGCACACGGGCTTCAGTAGTTGCAGCACACAGGCTCAGTAGTTGTGTCTCATGGGCTCTAGAGCGCAGGCTTAGTATTTGTGGCGCTCGGGCTTAGTTGCTCCACGACATGTGGGATCTTCCTGGACCAGGGCCCGAACCCATGTCCCCTGCATTGGCAGACGGATTCTTAACTACTGCGCCACCAGGGAAGCCCGGGACGGACTCTTTCTTAACTTCACAGCATGCACCTGGCATTCCTGTGACATCTGCAGTTTACCCTTTGACAAGGACATAGTTTCATGTTGTAAGACTAATGCCTAAAACTCCCCCTGCCTCCCACCATAACTCTTATCTTTCCTTCACCACTGCCGTAGTGGGAAGAAACCCTCAACAGAGAGCTAAAACCTGACTTCTAGGTCTAGGCCTGCAGCTGGGTAACCCTGGGCAAGTCATTAACCCTCTCTGGGTCACACTTGCAATATCTCAGAAAGGGAGGGGGCTATACCAGATCATTAGAGCTGTTTTTACCATCTTCACAAAGGCAGCTGTTCTACACTGGAAAGTTAATGAGCTGAAATCTTACGCATTCTTATGTCACTCTTTGGCCTTTGTTCTGTCTTCCTAGTCACTTGATGGGTGAAGCAGAGACACAAGGCCTACCGGTCAGGGAGTCTTCCAAGAGCTAGAAGGATTAGGCGGTACTCTCATCTCATCAAGATTTGTGGTTGTCACTCTTTTTTTTTAACCTATTACTCTTAATACATTCTCAGTAGGTCTGAGTTCTCCCCTTCAGGTGCTGGGTGGTCTTTGCATGCTCCAGAGAATACGTGGGGAATTACTCCTTTGGGGGGCTCCCACCAACCCATGCATATACCCTGGATAGATCTGATATCTCTGCCCATGAAGTGGGTGAGGCAGCCCCTCCCAGGCCCATCCCGGGGAGAAATAGAGGTGGTAGAACAGGCAGGTGTCTTGCCCAGTTCCACCCTTTGAGAATGTGGCAGGGCTGAAACCCAGCTATCTATGATGTGCCAAGCATATCCACTTACGTTCTGGAATCTCAAGCTCGGGGTGGACAGACCCAGGGCCCTGTTTTGGGCTGGCTGGGCTTGGCTCTGTGGTTGCAAGAGCGCCTACTTCTCATTGTGTGGGCTGCTGTGGCTATTCTTGAGGGAGTAATTGGGCAACTTCTCCATTTGCTCAGTAAATATTTACTGAGTGCCAGGCACGTTGCTGGCTGTGAACAGACAGAGGGTCCTTAGCCACATGGAGCTTATAGTTTTGGGGGGCACAGACAGTAAATATACAAAGTGTGTGTGATCATACATAGAAATCCGGTATGATAATACATACAATTTTGTATTATTACATATGCTGGTGACTCCCACATGTATAATTTCAGCCCAGTTTCTCCAGCTTCAGCCTTGTATATTTTGCTGCCTGCTCAACACACCTAATGTCTAAAAGGCTTCTCAGTTTAACATTTCCAAAACAGAAAGAAGGCCCACCCCACCCCCTGTCCTCCCAAAGTCAGCCAATGGTGATTTCATCCTTCCAGTTGCTCAGGCCCCCAAAACTCTAATATCATCCCTGACTCCTCCCTTTTAATCCCACCTCCACTTAATCAATAGATCCTGTTGTCTTTGCCTTACATGTATCCAGAACCTGACTCTCACCATCTTCACCACTTTCACCCTGGTTTAAGCTACCACTGGCCTTTTAACTGACCTTCCTGCTTCCTCCCTTGTCTCCCGACAGACTATTTTCATCACAGCAGCCAGAGAGATGCTGTAAACTGTAAGTCAGACTTTGTTACTCCTTTGCTCCTCGTCTCATTCAGAGTCCTTGTGTTGGCCTACAAGACACGATAGGATTTTCAACGCCTTGCCTTTCCTCAGCCATCTCTTGTTCTTCATCCCCTGTTCCATCCCCTAAAATCTGAATGGGTCCCTCTCTCTCCTTCTCCAAGGCTCCTCCCTTCTTGTCAGTCAAGGCCTCCCAGGCCATCCTTTTTTTTTTTTTTTTTTTTTTGCGGTACGCGGGCCTCTCACTGTTGTGGCCTCTCCCGTTGTGGAGCACAGGCTCCGGACGCGCAGGCTCAGCGGCCATGGCTCACGGGCCCAGCCGCTCTGCGGCACGTGGGATCTTCCCGGACCGGGGCACGAACCTGTGTCCCCTGCATCGGCAGGCGGACTCTCAACCACTGCGCCACCAGGCCATCCTTTTTAAAACTGATCCCCTTCCTTCCACTACCTGCTCTCAGCATTATCTACCACCTTTTCCCTATTTTATTTTTCTCCCTGGCACTCACCACCGCCTGACATTGGCTATCTCCCCTACTACGTGTGACCTGAGATTTTTATTTTTTCGTTCCATGGCACCTAGAGCAGCACCTGGCATGTAGTAGGTGCATAATAAATATTTGTGGATGAAGCTAGTGTGTAGAACAGAGTGGGTACAGTCTGTAGAAGAGCAGGAATGAGCAGGCCTGATTGCTGTCTCATCTTAGGTGGGTGGATGTATCCTAATGGACGGATTTAACTGCACCCTCAAAGTGGTGTTCTGTTCCTGGGACTGGCTTCTCTCTCACCCCAGGCCTGGGTAAGGTCTCAAATACCTGGGATGTAATTTCCTGTGGTTTGGGAGCCTCTTGCTAGGAGTTGCTGGGGCTGAAGCAGGAGGACAGAGTGAAGCCCCTTACTAGGGTCCCAACCAAGCAGTTAGCACTTTCTTGTTATTTTACGTGTGCAACTATGTAAGAGTGGACCCTTCTCCCAGGCACACATGGTATTTGTGGTCATTAACTCAAGAGGTGGGTGTGGGGTGGTCTGATAGAGTGTGAGGCAGGAAGACGGGTGACGTGGACTCCAGGCCTCTCTACCCATTGAATTGACTTGCTGGGGAATTTTTAGAATCATAGAATTTTAGAGCTGAAAAGGAACTTAAAGATTTCTTTAACCTCTTTTTCTTTTCCAGCTATTAAAAAGAGAATAAAGGTATGTCTACTCCCTGCCAAGTTCACAGAAATATGGTGCAAACTATATAAAAACTGCATAAGCTCCTTTAAGTTTTGAGTATGCTAAGGTCAAGAAATTGTGGTCAAGGTTGAGCATATTCAAAAGGGAGGGGGTGTGGTCTCTTTGCCACTTTCTTGAATGGTGATCTTGGGCAAGTCATTTGTTTGCTCAGTTAATCATCTCTTAAAAAAAAAAAGATATTTCCAGTTTACTTCAGAGAGATGTTGTGGGGATAAAATAAACTAACATTATTTTTAAAATCACTTTCATGGCTTAATGGTCTGCTCAGATATGAGGTCCCAATACAGAGTGTGATCTGCCATTGATGGGAAATAAGGCCTTGGTTCTCTGCTCCTTCCTAGTTGTGTGTGCAACTTTAGACAGGCCTCTTGATCTCTTTGAGCCTCAGTTTCCCCATTTGTACAATGGGATGACTGCTGCCCTGCTCACCTCCCAGAGAGATTGTAAGAATCAAGTGCGATCCTGGATGAAAGGAGACTTTGTGAACTTATGAAGTTCCCATTATTCAAAGGTAGAGGATTTTTACACACAAAAACCATAGCCAGTGATTTTCCCCAGATCATTGAAGCTTACTCTTTTTTAAAGAGCAAAACTATAAAAGAAATGTTTAAAAACTATTTTTGGATGGGAATCTTTCTGAAACGGATGATATGCTTCCCAGCAAAGTATACTGAGCATGAATAACCTCCTCTTTGCAACTTGGGGGTGTTGAGTTTGGACCTGTATGTACAAAGCCCTGCTTGGTGGAGATGGGGACCACAAAAGCCTCTTTCTCTCAAAAGCCTTTATCTCTGAAAGAAGGTGAGGGTGAACTTGTGGCAGGTGGAAGGTAAATTGCTGAGGAAGAGCCCATTACACAGTGGCCTGCCTCGAGGTCCCAAGCAGTATTGGTGTGGGTAGGCTCTTGAACCCTGTTCTGGGCTCTGAATGAAAATAGCAGTCCTGCCTGATCAGTTACTGTACTCATGACAGTGTGAGGCCCCCAGGCTTTTCAGAATGTAGGACATTGGGTCCCAAACTAAATGGTTCCCAGCTGCTGTGCTTTTGGGGTTCACGTTTCCACCTATAATTGTTGCTCTGTCTTCTCCCTGGTAGTCAGTGTCACTTTTTTTTTTCTCATTAACAAACTTGTGGTTAAATATACACAAGATAAAATACACCATCTTAACAACTTTTTTCTTTTCTTTTTTTTTTTTTTTGGCGGTACGCGGGCCTCTCACTGTTGCAGCCTCTCCCGTTGTGGAGCACAGCCTCCGGACACATAGGCTCAGCGGCCATAGCTCACAGGCCCAGCCGCTCCGCGGCATGTGGGATCTTCCCGGACCGGGGCACGAACCCGTGTCCCCTGCATCGGCAGGCGGACTCTCAACCACTGCGCCACCAGGGAAGCCCCTTAGCAACTTTTAAGTGTACAGTTCTGTAGCATTAAGTATATTCACATTGTTGTGCAGCCATCACCACCATCCATGTTCACAACTTTTTCATCTTCCCAGCTAAAAATCTGTACCTATTAGACACAGACTCCCCATTCTCCCCTTCCCCAGCCCCTGGCAACCACCGTTCTACTTTCTGTCTCTATGAATTTGACTACTCTGGGTACCACATAGAAGTGGAATCAGGCAATATTAGTCCTTTTGTGCCAGGTTTATTTCACTTAGCATAATATCTTCAAGTTTCATCCACGTTGTACATGTGTCACTTGCCTTGCTTTTTAGGGGTGAATTCTATTGTATGTCTATACCACATTTTGCTTATCCATTCGTCTGTTGATGGACACTTGGGTTGCTTCCACCTTTTGGTTATTGTGAATAATGCTCCTATGAACATGGGTGTACAAATATCTGTTCGAATCCCTGCTTTCAGTTCTTTTATGTATATGTCTAGAAGTGGGATTACTGGATGATATGTTAATTCTGTGTTTAATTTTTTGAGGAGCTGCCATACTGTTTTCCTCAGTGGCTGCACCATTTTACATTCCCACCAGCAATGCACATCCTAACCAATGCTTGTTATTTTCTGTCTTTTTGATAATAGCCATCCCAATGGGTGTGTAGAGGCATCTCATCATAGTGGTCACTTCTTGAGATCCTGACTACCAGGCTCAAATAGCAGCCCCTCCAGTTTCCTGGGGGAACATATGGCTGAGATTGTTAGACTCGTACCTAGAGAGAGAGTAGATGGGCTCAAAGTGAAGCCCGAGGGCCCTCCAGAGAGGGAAGTACAGGAGTTTGGGCAGGTAGATTCTGTGACATCTTTTCTGGTCAGTCAGAATCTGGCTTGCTTCTGGGTTTCTAATAATGTGGTCGATGGCTGGGATGGATGGACAGTGGCTTCCAGTTAAGCAAAGCAGTTCTTTGTTGTTACAATTCATGTGGCTCCCAAAGAACGTTAATGCTGTCTTACTCATATTGAGTGCTCCCTTTTGCACAAGAGATGCAGGACTATGGTTCAGGTGGGAGCACTTGGGATGGGTAAAGGCAGGGAGTATTATAATGACATGGCCTCCTGGTGAGCTTGTCCGCTGCTCCAGGCCATGTGCTTCTCTCTAAGCTGTTGGGGACAAGATCTCCCTGCTTTCTGAGCCCACAGGGAAGGGGGACCAAGCTTAGTGTACCCTCACACCTCTGACCAGCCCCAGGCCCTCAACTTGTGTCCCTTATTGCCCTCGGAAAGAGGAACCTGTCAGGAAAAGGGCTGGCACAGGGTATGGGCTGGGGGGAGTAGGGGAATGGGAACGGCTCCTCATTTGTACCTGTCTCCTCTGGGAGGCTGCCACCAGAGCCCAAACCTAGGCAGCCAGCCAGTTACCAGGCAGCCTGGATCTTAGAGGCGAGCCTGTGGACTTGGAATTTTGTTCTTTTTAAGGGCTTGTAGAGATGAAATTAGCAACAGCACACCTTTGCTGGGTGTGTACCATGTGCCAGGAGCCTCCGGTGCAGTATCTTGATTAATCTTCACATCCATCCTATGGGTGGATACTATTATCACCTTTTCACAGCGGAAGAAATGGAGCCTTAGAAAGGTAATGTCTCCTCTCTAAGGCCATGCAGCTTGTAAGCAGCAGGGCCTGATCTCAGAGCCTGAGCTTTTGGCCCCTGTATAGTTTACCTTCCCAGGAATGGGAGGAAGAGAGCACAGGGTTTTTTTGTTTTGTCTAAACAAGAGTTTGTTATTGAGTACCTTAAGGCACCCTGCTCACCTTGTTCAATCATCTCTTTTGATTCTCCTCATTTTGCCTTATGAGAACATTCCTACCCAATTTACATAGGGGAAAGTAAACTGATTTCTGGTGGTCACAGGCTGAGCAGAGGCAGAGCTGGGACTCACTTTAATACTTTGACTCAAATTTCAGTGCTCTGAGCTCATTCCATTGTGCTGCCTCCCCCCATCCCCATGAGAAGAATCGGGAGGTGGCTGTGAAGTCTGCAAAGCTGCAAGGACTGGAGTCACTCCGCTCCCTTCCCATTGCTGTCTCCTCCTCCTCTCATTTCCTCACCCCCAGGCTATATCTCGGGGTCCCATGAGTCCATCATTATGCATCTAGTACTTGGCACTTTGGCACATAGTAGGTGCTCAGTAAATGTGCATTGCATGTTTGAGGGCTGAGTGTGGTGGAAGCAGTAGAATCTCAGCCAGATTGTTCCTGAAGAGGAACACCAGCAGAATGCAAACAGCATTGTTTTCTCTCTCTTCTCCCAGAAGGAACCTCCACTTCCCAATGCCCAGATGCCAGGGACTTGAAGAAAAGAGTGCCTTGGCTCTGCAGACTTTGAATTACCCCCAAATTCCCAAGGGAAAAGAGGCAACAGAGTTACATTAGCAAAGGGCTTGCAGGATCAGGTGTCATTCTTTGTAATTAATAAGACTAATGATCCTTTGCTATGTTCATTTTGCCATTTTCAAAGTGCTTTCTCAAATATTATGTGTCATTTGATCCCCACAACCATCCTGTTAGGTGATCAGGACAGGAATCATTTTTCCTGTTTTACCGATGAGGATACTGAGACTTAGGATGTTAAGAGCTGCCCAAGGTTGTTGACAAGTAAATTAGGCAGAAGCCATGGGAGGCAATGGCCCCTCTGCTTTCTCATTGTGGTGAGAAAGCCTCAGGTCAGAGCCTCAGTTTCTGCATCTGTGAAATAGGGACAAGAGTAGACCACTTCAGGTATTCAGGGATTAAATGTGATGATTTGTGTGAAGTGATCAGTGCAATGCTCACACAGGGAGATGCTTAGCAAATGATGGCAGTAGGCCATTAATGACAATAACCTAGGCTAAGTTCATTGTTTCTTTGGGGACTTGTATTCTACTGACTCTTGTTCAGCTCAGAGTACTGGGAAGAGCGGAGTGTAGCCTCCCTTACCTTGACCTGGGAAGTCCGACTCTGGCCACCCTCTGGCCCTTCCCCTGCACTCAGAGTGTATAGCAAGGCTGACCCTGAATTTCTCTTGATTTGCAAAATCTGAGGTCTTTCAAAGAGGACATTTATAAGGTAAGAGTTTTTCTTTTGGTAACAGGTAATTATGACAATTATGACAAATATTTTATTCACTTAGTATCCATTTGCATTTTTTTATCCTAGCTCCTCCAGCTCATTAGCTGTGTAATCTGGGCAAGTTGTTTTGGATTTGGGGGCCTCACCTTCCTCACCTGTAAAATGGAGATAACAGTATCTACTCATAGGGTTGTCTTGAGGATGAAATGAGTTAAAGCACGTAAATGCTTAGACTGGTGCCTGGGGCATATTAAAATATTCAGTAAATAGTAGTTTTTTTTTTCATTATTATCAGCATGCTTGGCACTGTATTTAAGCCAGCTGTCCCCAGCCTTATTCTTCCCCCCAAGTTGAGATATATGGCCAATGAAGTTCATATACAAGACCTAGCTTCTGCTCTGTACCCTGGCTATTTACCATTCTTGTAACTCCACTCATTCAGGAAAACAAACGGGAAGCAAGTTGCACAAGAGTGATATTATTGCAGAGATAGCCTTGAATCTAGCTTCATTTTTTTTTTTTTTTTTTTTTTTTTGCGGTACCCGGGCCTCTCACTGTTGTGGCCTCTCCCGTTGCGGAGCACAGGCTCCGGACGCGCAGGCTCAGCGGCCATGGCTCACGGGCCCAGCTGCTCCGTGGCATGTGGGATCTTCCCAGACCGGGGCACGAACCCGTATCCCCTGCATCGGCAGGTGGACTCTCAACCACTGCGCCACCAGGGAAGCCCCTAGCTTCATTTTTTTAAAAATGTGAATCATTCACAAAAACTTGAGAACTTCAACTCTTGTTAGTTACAGATCTCTTGCAATGTCCCGCATATTCTTGCCGATTCCAGCAACAACTAGTAGCTACTTTTCTGGGCTCTCTTGGAACAGATGCAAACACTTCTTGCCTGGTAGGTTCAGGGCTCGGGAGTGCCCTCAGTGTGCTCATCCTCAGCTTGGCAGAACATGTCTGGGTCTGCTGGGGCTTCCTTCCTGGAGCCTGGCACCTCCTCCATGAACTTCCAAGAAAGCAGTGATAAACATCACAGCAGGGCCACTTGTCCACACTTGATACACAACTCCCTGCAACTGGATTCAAAAACAATTGTTTTATAGTTATTATATACTGCTGTTTATTGAGTACTAACTGTGTGGCAGGCCCTGCGGTAGGTACTTCATACACATCTCCTCTAATCCTCCTGTTAATTCACTGCAAGTGATGTTGTCCTCATTATTAGGGGAGAGGCTCCGTGTATACTAACTATTGCGCCCAGGGTCACATGGTGAGAAATGGAAGATTTCGGATCCCAGGTTACTGTTTTCCATTTTCAGCCCTGCATTCCTTCCATGAAACACCTGCCTCACTGTCAGTTTCAACTGAGGGCTCACCGGGCCCTAAACAGGTATAGCTGGTTTACTGACGTCATTGCCACCCATGACTATCAAATAGTCTGCTTCTGCCAGTTCTTGCACTATGTATCCCGAGTATGTTAGGAAGTGCACTTTGCGACAGCCTTCATGGGTTTGTCCCCCCTTCCACCTCTCCCCACCTACTCCTACTGCAGTGTCTGCTAAACAGACCACACTGTCCTCTGTAACATGGGATATCACACATGGCATTGATTTTTTTCACTTATGCAATGCGCTCTGTTCCCCCAAAATAGACTGTCACGTGGCCAGAGCATTTCCTTTCACGAACCCTCACAGCAGCTCCAGGAATCATCACCCCTGAAGCAGTCCCGTTTATGTGGTGATTACCACGTGCATTAGGCACCCTACTTACTACATGTTTGACATCACTGCCTTCAGTGTTCACGTCAGCCCCAGGAGGTAGGCATAATTACCTCCACTTTACAGATGAGGAAGCTGAGGCTCAGGGAGGTTAAGACCCTAGTCCACGAAAGTGGGGGAACTGCTGTTTGAATCCTAGTAGTTGTACCCCAGGGGCCTGTATCTTAACCGCTATGGGAAACTGCCCCTAAATATTTACCGTAACTGCCTTGTCCCGGCCGTGGTGTTAGCACAGGGCGCAGCGTGAAGAGTCAGTTCCTTTCCTCAAGGAGCTCACGGTGTAGTGGGCTGAATAATACTGAGCTTCTGTGATCTGTTTTTATTTATTCCATTTCCATGTGGGCACACCCAGGTGTGCAGATTCATGACACACAGCTCCAAGGTTGCAGGGTGAGTTGAGGGGACAGTCCCCGGCGAGCTGGCAGTGCTCTGTACGGCTGTATTTATGCCCCAGGTTTACTTCTCCATTTGCTATTTGCCCTTCTTCCCTCTGGGCTCTCACATCAGGTTCATAGAACCCCGAGCTCATCCGGGTCTGGCCCAGTGTGATATTCCTGTTTGTGGCCCAGTGCAGGGCTGGCTGGTGAGGACAAGGAAGCCTTATTTGACTGGAAACTTGCTGCTATTATGGCTTTTTATAAGGCCCCAAATTATTTTTTGAAACATGCTGTATGCGCTGTTATTTGGTCCCGCTCCCTGAGGAGCAGAGTGGGCTAGTCTTTGGAGTCCGTAGGCAGAAGGAAAGCTACATTGGACCCTTTAATCTGTAGCTGACCCCGCCTATCTGAAGCTGAGCTTAGCGTTGCCCTGCTTTGACGTATGTCCCATGGAAGATCCAGGGCCTGGATGTCTGGTCCATTTTTGGCCATTAAGCACGTTCTCCCGCAGCCCCGGACAGAGATTCTCAGTCTGCTACTGTTGACAGCACCACTCCTTGGGCATTCACCTATGCCAGGGGCCTAGGCCCAGGGGAAATATCCAAGGAGAGACTTCAGCCTGTGGGCCCTGTTCTGCATGTGTCTGGCTCACCACCCGATGCTCGTTTGGATATGGATTGATGGGGACCCCTTTTGTAGGCTGGGCCTGGGGCCTCAGTTTTTAGAGGTGAAATGATCCAAAAGCTGTGGGGCTGCTCAGAGTCCACACTTCCCTTTTAGAAGAGAATTGGCATTAATAAGGAATTCGGCTGGAGGAACTGGTTCAGAAATGTCAAGCCCCTGGTCTGTGGTCTGTCCTATGCAGTCAGAAGTGGAGCTGGTACCTGACCCAGGGAATTGACTCCATTTCCTGTGTCTTTTCTGTACATCCTGCCTCATTCCCGTGTATGCATATTATACATGTATGTCTCATCATCCATGATGGCTTACAGTCTATCTGGGGGAAGGAGCAAAGACAAATAGAGGTGTGATACAATTTCAAGCAAGATAATGTGTAGACAAGTGCTGAATCATGCGGTGTAGACAGGTAGAGACAAAGGCAACGTGTAGACACTTGAGAAAGAGTCGAGGTTTGATAGGGCAGATATTAAGGGTAAGTGAGGAGAGTTTACAGCAGGGTTAGTGATTTGAGTAAGGGGTGCAGGTTGGAGAGAAGCAAGTAATACGATTTTCTTTATTGTAAAAGCAGTCTGTGTTTATGTAAAAAATGTGAGCAATACCAGAAAGCCCAAAGAAGAAAATCTCCTTCATATTCCCACCACTCAGAGGGAGTCTCCATTCCCGTTTGGCGTTTGTTCTTCTAGCCTTTCTTTCTTTTTTATTTTTTAGGCAGTAGAATCAAATTGGCGGTGTACACCAAGGTTAAGGGAAGGTCTCGAATAGCTAATGGGGAGCGTAGGTCAGAGCAAGCCTCTGCTGGTTCCTTACACATGGAGTGCAATGAATGAAGTGCTTCAGGAAGAGGCACCCAACATCTGTGAGCAGATGGGATCGGAGCCTGTGAGGAAGCAGGGCCTCCTCCACCCAGAGCTGGGACTCAGATTTCGTCGCCCACTGCAGAAGAGTCTCAGGTTTACTCCTCACTGCTGCTTCCCAGGGGGTCAAGGGAAAGAATTTGTCCTGAGTCGTCTCAAAAGCTCGCTCCCCCCGACACACCCCCATCCCACAGACTCTCTTTCTTACTTACCATCCGGTTTCTCGAGCAGAGTTCTCCTCCCCTGGAGTTGGGGCCACACAGCCGATTTTTGCCACACCACAAAGCTGTGCTGCTACCTGAGGTCATTTCAGGGGAGAAACTATATATAGCGGAGGACTAGCATCAGGACATCTCCATATTGTTCTGACCATTTAGCATTGCCCTTCAGCTGATGCAGACAGGGTCACCTGGGACTCAGCGCCCGTCAGATGGGCTCTGCGTTGTATCTTCAGCGCTTTCTCTGTGTTCCCCAGCCAGTGCTCACCCACACAGGACCGGGGTTCTGACCCCTCCCAGTTCCAAGAGAGCCTTTAAAGGAGCTGCCTAGGGAAAGGGGCAGTAGGGAGAGTTCAGAGCCCAGGGTTCTCTTCCAGCTCAGCCACTTGGCACCTGTGTGGCCTTATGCCTATGAATCTCTGGCTCCTCATCTGAATGATAAAGAAATTGGTCTGGAACAGGTATTTTTGTTTGTTTGTTTGTTTGTTTGCAGTACGCGGGCCTCTCACTGTTGTGGCCTCTCCCATTGCGGAGCACAGGCTCTGGACGCGCAGGCTCAGTGTCCATGGCTCACGGGCCCAGCCGCTCCGCGGCATGTGGGATCTTCCCGGACCGGGGCAGGATCCCGTGTCCCCTGCATCAGCAGGCGGACTGTCAACCACTGCGCCACCAGGGAAGCCCAGGAATTTTGTACTATTGGTTTAAGCCACTGGAACCCTTTCAGATGCAAGCTTACAAGGTAGCCTGATATATACAACCAAATGGGCGTGCCCCTGGTTGAGGCTAGGGACACTGGAGACCCAAGAGGTTCCATTGAAGTCTCAGGGTCCCGCAGAGTGCACAATTTGAAAACCACTAGGTGAGACAACCCTCTGAGGTTTCTTCTTCTAGACTTAGGATTCATGGTCTGGCCTTGCAATGGCCTCTGGCATAAATGACCCATCAATAGGGGTGGAAACTTTGTGACCTCTTGGAGACTTTGATGGTCATCTTGGGGGAGGGGAGAATGGTACAGGGACAGAAATCTCGGGGCAGAGGTTTCTGTAGTGGGGCAGCCCAGGGGAGCACAGTTTGCAGATCCAGTTGGACGTGCTGGCCCGCACTGCCATGGGCTATTTTTCTCCAGCCTGCTCCCGTTTGCCTTTCCTTTGAGTGCTGGTTTGTCCCAAAGATGAGATGAAAATGAGGATATAATGCACTTCAGGCAAGGAACGTGCATTTAACTTAAGTTGCCTGGGGCTGAGTTACATACTTGATACGTGGAGTATTTGTAGAGCATGGTGGTACCTTTGGCAGGAATCAGAAAGCCAGGATCTGGGGCCAGTTTTCTTCATTCAGCAAGTTTGTTTGTCAGGCACCTGCTTTGTATTCCTGGAGAAGCATAAGGGAGATCCCAGCTTTGTTAGGACCCCTTGATTTCGAGTTAACAGAAACCAGCTGAATCTAGCTTAAGCACAAAAGGTGATTAATTACAGGGTTTCAGGGGGTGCACAGGACCCCACGGCAAGATTGCTGCCTGGCCTTAAGCAGGGATTGGAAAAACCTTGTCAGATTCTCCCTCTTCCCCTCAACTCGGCTTCTCCTTGGGCTTCCTCCTGTCTCTGCAGCCGGGCTTCCTCCTCCTTCAGGCCACACGGCCCCAGTGTTCCTGCTGCAGCTCCAGCCACACTCAGGGGGGCTTAGCTCTCCCAGCCCAAAGTCCAGATTACCAGAGCAGTGGGTCCAATTGGCCCAGCTTGGTACACTCAGCTCCAGCCAGGGGGTGGGGTCACATGCAGTAAAACCTGTCTCGTGGGGGCCACTTCTGACCCCGTGCGGATGCGGGGCAGCTCCAGAAGAGGGGCACTCGTGAGCCGCACAGACAGCTCCAAAGCTGTGAGCTCCTCCAGCCCTCGGTGAGGAGCTCCAGTCCCAGGGCAGGAGCAGGTGTAAGAGGAGCACTTGCTAGGCTCCCAGGGAGGCAGGAAGAGAAGTGACCCTTGGCAGAGCCTGCTTGTTGCCGAGTACACGGCTCTTCCAGTTGGGGCTGTCAGACGGAGGCGGCAGGGCTCCCCAGGCTGGTGTTGGCAGTGTTCCCCACAGAGCAGGGGCCCCTCCGCGTTAGCTCAGGGGGAAAGGGTTTGTTGGCAGGATTACAGCGAGGCAGCCGGCCTCATGGGAGCTGGGCCTGAAGAGCAGTCAGGAATGGAGGCGGCTCTGTCTTTTGGGGGCTGTTGGCCTCTCCGCTTGTGTCTGAGCATCTGCTCCTGGCTTCCCCCTCCGTAGACCCAGCCTTCTCTTCTTACTCATCGGCTTGTTCCGTGACTGAGCACACCAGTGCCAAGTTCTGGCAGCGAGTAGATTGGCTACTCTGTGGCCAGGGACCACCCAGGTACAGGCAGCAGGTGGGCGCCTGATCCTGCAGGATGCTGGGCTGCCCCTTTCAGGACTCTGGGCAGGGCAGGTGTTAAGAAATGGTCTCCTCATACCTCCTGCAGTCAGGGGGAATGCTTGTGGACAGAGGAGAGGGGAGCCTGGAAGATGGAAGAGAGGAGAGGGCTCAGGAAGGGGGACCAGTCTGAACTGAAGCAAGGGTGCAGGGAGGGGCCGGGGGGCCAGTGCGTGCTTCGGGGAGGGGACAGTAAGAGGCAAGGTCTGAAAGGCACCTTGAGAGCTGAGCTGTGGGCCAGGGGTGTGGAGGAGATGGGGAGCCACTGGGAACGTGTGGCCAGGGCACGCTGCCGGGGACTTGAAAGGGTACCCTGGACTCTGAGGCTGAGAAGGATGGCTGGGGAAGGGATGGAGCATGGCTGAAGACAGCCAGGCCAACTAGGGGGAGGAGGGGAAAGGTCTGCCCTGATATGTTGGGAGTGGAAGTCCCTTTGAAGAAAGAATCCACAGGATTGGGTGACAGGTTGTCGGAAGCAGAAGGAGGGCCAGAGGCGTGGGGGGAGGGGTGGGAACATTGGGGAGGGCCTAGCGACACTGGGAACTTGGGGAAGGGAGGCTCCTCTAAGGAGAGAGATCGTTAGCCTTACAGAGCAGCAGGGCTGCTGGAGTGCTTGTTGTTTTATGTTGGGAGAGCTGAGCAGAGTTAACAGAGAAAGGGAAGTCCCAGGCTAAAGGAAGGAGACTTCTGGAGAATGGGTCCTGGGCCCACCAGCTCTGCTTCTCAGGAACTGTGATCCTGCCCAAGGCGCTCAGCTTCCTCATCTTCAAAATGGGAACAATATCTGCCCAGTCTTCCTCCTAGCGATGTGAGGAGGGTCAGAGGTCACACACATGGTGATGCGTTGTGCACAGCAAAAGCTTGTACAGATGCGGGCAGCCCTGTTACTGTGGCTGTTGGTGTGCCGGCCTGCACGGTGACCCCCTCTGCAGGGTCAGGGAGCCTTCCTTCCCGTAGCCACCCCGGACTCCCGGATGATGTTGCTGCCAACTCCATGTTACCTGGGGTCATGTTGAGATCAGCACCCTTCTGGAATTTGAGCCTGGGGGTACCTGGATGGCCGATTAGGTCTAAGATTAGTCACCCCTCACCAACTTCAAGCATTCTCCTGATGGGTGCTGTGTGTGTGTGGAGTCCAGTGGGCCGACTGAGGCTGAGCTCTCCCTCCGCGAGAAGGAGAAGAGGCAGTTGGGGAAGGGCGGGATGTGGGCAGGCTGAACCATGTACATTTCAGAGTGGAGCTGGAAGGTGATTTCTCCCCCGCGTGGGCCTCCTTGGCCTGTTCCCCAAAGAGAAAACCACGGAGCACTTGTTTCAAAGTTCCCAGGAAAAGGGGAAATGATGAAACCTGCATCCTGTTTTGCCACCAGCCTAGGGAGGAGGACCCAGGTGGGGACAATAGATGGTGGCAGTGACAGGAGTACTGGTGAAATCCTGGGGCCTGCAGAGTTGGGGCAACAGAGGCTTGAGGAGGGGACCCAAGGTCAATGAGGGGAGAGCGTATGGCCCTCCTTCCCGTTCTGTCGCCACCTTGCTCCATTTAGTGGCATCCGGCAGCCTGATAGCCTGCTTCGTTTTCCCCAGCCACCCCTCCCTCAGGATGTGGCCCGGCTTTCCCCTGCTGCCCACGTCCTGTGCTTCCTGGCTTCCTCCGGGCTCACCTGCAGCTTCCTGTCTCTGGGAAGGCCGACTTCCTGTGCCCTCCTGTCTTTGGTTTGGGTCTTTCCCTGGTGCTTTCTCTTTTTCCCCCTCCAGCCCCTTTGGCTGTTTCTGTCTGTTTCGCTCCTACAGAGCCTCTGCTCCTCCCAGCCCAAGTGAGACTTTGTATCCTCCTGCCAGCTCCTTTCCAAACTCGGGCCCCTTGGAGTATTACTTTTCCTAAATCGCAGCAGCTGTGCATTTTGCTGGCCTACCCAGCTGTTCTTGTCCTTGACCACAGAGGTCATGTCGTTTATGACAATAAATAGAAAATGAGAATGAGAGGGTTGCCCGGTGCCTCTGGGCTCCCCTTCCAGCTGCCTGCAATCCTACTGGGAAACAGTAATAGTAATAAAAATAATAAAGCTAATGCTTATGCTCTGCATTTTCACTTATCATTTTCCAGATGCTGTGCTAAATATTTTACATGCCTTATTACATTTAATCTTCATAATAACCTAGAGACATAAGTTGTATAGTCATCCTCTCACAGCTGAGGGAAACTGAGGCTCCAGAGGTTATGTAAGTTGTCTGACATTACCTGCGAGTAAGCGGCAGAATGAGAGTAGAACTCATGTGGGTCTGACTCCCATGCCCATCTCCTAACGTTGGCGACCTATCTGCCTTCCACTGGAGGAGGAGAGTTGCCACAGGGCCAGGCATCCCCTCAGCCCACCTAAATTTCCAAGTTCACCTTTCCCCCAGTTGCCTGTTGAAACTAGTAACTAGCCCAGATAAGGAACCCTTACAGTGTCCTTCTCAGAGCTGTGCTTTGTTTCTCGTTTCTCCGTACCCCAAACAATGGAAGGACCTTCAGGTGGCAGGGCTCATAGTATTTCTCTTTGCTGTGGACTCCCCCATACCAGTGTCCCATTTTACAGATGGGAAAATGCCTCCTAGTCTTTTTTTTTTTTAATTCTTATTGGAGTATAATTGATTTACAGTGTTGTGTTAGTTTCAGGTGTACAGCAAAGTGAATCAGTTATACATATACATATATCCACTCTTTTTTAGATTCTTTTCCCATATAGGCCATTAGAGAGTATTGAGTAGAGTTCCCTGTGCTGTACAGTAGGTTCTTATTAGTTATCTATTTTAGATATAGTAGTGTGTATATCTCAATCCCAATCTTCTAATTTATCCCTCTCTCCCCCACCCTTAACCCCGGTAGCCATCAGTTTGTTTTCTACATCCTCCTAGTCTTAAGAACTTAATTTGACATTATCCAGACAAAGGAACTTCAGAACTAGAAATAATAGTCTAATCTCTTGACTTCCATTCGATACTCTTCCCACTGAGATCATGTTGCCATTCTGTTCTGAGTGTGCTAGAACCATGCCCCAGAGGTTGCCTCTTCCACACATTCTGTTTAGAACACTTCTGCTCTTTGCAGTCGGCCCTCTGTGTTCTATTCTTGTCTGTGAGCGGTGATCATCAATGGGAGAGAGATTGAATCAAAATCTCTGGGGATTGGGGCATATAGGAAGTTTGAAAGAGCATATTCAGTATCGTAATCACATCTTAGGTTTGGAAAATAAACCATTTTTACTTTTTTTTTTTTTTTTTTTTTTTTGCGGTAAGCGGGCCTCTCACCGCTGTGGCCTCTCCCGCTGCGGAGCACAGGCTCCGGACGCGCAGGCTCAGCGGCCACGGCCCACGGGCCCAGCCGCTCTGCGGCATGTGGGCTCTTCCCGGACCGGGGCACGAACCCGTGTCCCCTGCATTGGCAGGCGGACT
This sequence comes from Lagenorhynchus albirostris, assembly GCF_949774975.1. Lineage (NCBI taxonomy): Eukaryota > Metazoa > Chordata > Mammalia > Artiodactyla > Delphinidae > Lagenorhynchus > Lagenorhynchus albirostris. The sequence goes on from NC_083110.1 coordinate 54,145,639, forward strand.
CTCAACCACTGCGCCACCAGGGAAGCCCAATAAACCATTTTTAAAATGTAAACTATCAAAGGTAGAGTTTGGCAGAAATCTTGCCTGATGTTACAGTAATTCCCAAGTCGGGCATGGCACAGTTTTGTGTGTGTGTGTGTGTGTGTGTGTGTGAAGTCTGTATTTATCCAAAGGGTGTGTGCTTAAAAAGGCTGGGAAACGCGGTTTTCCAACAGGAGACTGTATTGTCTTGTCGTTCTGTGTCCTGCGGCCCTCCAAGTGTTTACTGGAGGTGCCTCAGGATGGCTTGCACTATATGGGGGCATCCTGCCTGCCTTGTCTCGGTTGGACCGAACCCTCTTGGGGCTCTGGGTGGCCTACCCGATGGCTTTGTTGTATGCCAAACGAAGGTGATATCTAGTGTGAAGGCCCGGTCCTGGAGAGTTCAAAGCTAATCTGAAGTATATACCTTCATAAAGCTCAGGCGTGCATTGAGTTTGTATATGCCTGGCCCCATGCTTTGTCCTGGGTATGCAACTGAACAAAACAGGTATAGTCCTGCCCTCATAGAACCCACAGAGTAGTGGGGAAACAGATTATGCCCAAATAATCAAAATGCATATGACAAAGGGGCGAAGAGGGTGTTGGGAGAGAACTGTGGGGTAGGGGGAATGAACTATTTTGGGGTGGACGATCAAAAACACTTCCCTGACGAAGATGCCTAAGCTGACACCTGAAGGCTGAGATTGAGGGAGCCACGTTTGTCTCATGTGACCACACTCCACTTTGGCCAGGACTGCTTGCTGGCCCATGAGACACCTCTAGATAAATTAGAAGGAGATGCTTTTGGGCAGAGGCAGTCCTGCTAGGGCCCGTTGCTGATGATTGAACATGAGCTGGCCCCTGGTCCTGGTGCTTATGTGCTGGGTACAGTCCAAGGCGGGGAGGTGTGGGGGGAGGATTACCCAAGCCAGATAGAAGGAACTGCATGAGTGAAGGCCCTTGGACAGCAAACAGCTTGATGCCTTCCAAGAAGTGAAAGAAGCCATTGGAAGAAGCAAGTTGCCACCTCAGCTTTTCTCCCCTGGTAAGGAGGTATTTTCCCTTTCAAGGAGAAGGGAGAGAGAGGCCGTGTCTGGGGCACTGTCCAGAGCTGCGAGGCTGTCCAACAAGCACTTGGATTCTGGCTTCCATGGGGCCATAGTTAGTTGGTGAACGTCTGCTCCGACCTTCTTCCCACAGCAGATGTCCCTTCCACAGTGTCCTAGGAAGAGAGAAGGACCCTTAGGAGGGAGTTCTGGGGAAGCCAGGACAGAGACCAAAGCCCAGGGCCTTCCAGCTTCCATTCAGCCACCCCAGGACAAGTACCTACTCTGTGCCAAGTTCTGTGTTAATCTTGCCAATTTGGAATATCATGAACCTTTAACCTTTTTCTTTGTCTTACCTGGGACACACAGCCTTTCATTCCACAGGTAGGGATGATGGACTCAAATGCGAATGATGGCTGCTGGGTGCAGAGCTCTGCTCGCCTTGGGGGAGGAAGTGGCATTTGAGTTCGGTCCTAGGTGCGTGGATGCACATGGACCATTAATTTATGGAGTGGACTAAACTCTAAGCTCTTGAAGGGAGGGCTCCTGTTGTTGATGGTGCATCTGCAGTGCTTAGCGTGATGCCTGGCTCGTCACAGGTGCCCAGTATGATATAGAGATTTATTTGGAGATTCAGCATCTCTCCAGGAAGGCTGTCCAAATTCGAACCCAGGTTTCTGTCCCTTTGCCCGAGGCCTGCCACTGGCCACAGCTACCTAGTGACAGAAAAACTAAGGGATGTTTGAGGAACTTGAAATCATGTCTTGGGGAACTGGGACTGCTTGGCAAGAAAACACAAAGGCACAGGGGGATCAGGAACGTGGTCTTTAAATCCTCCAAGAACTGTTGTCGTGATACTGTTACCAGTTACTGAGCCCTTCCTTTGTGCCAGGCACTGTGCTAGGGGCTTCACGTATGCAATCTCGTTTAATCCTCGCAATAATCCAAAAAGGAGAATATTATTATCCATATTTGATAAGGGAGGGAACTGGGGCTTAGATTAAATGACCCCCAAGATTGTCTACCTGAGATTTAGAATGGATCTCTCTGACTCCCAGACCCGTAATTGCTGAGAGATTTTAGCCAACCCAACAGCACTGCCTAGAGATTTTGTCATGTGCTTTCAGAAGCTAGAGCTAGCACTCGTGGGTAGGAGCTGCAGGAAGGTAGTTTCCTGTTCCCCATAGGGTGATTTCTCTTCCTAAAGGAGAACAGTCTGAAATTAGAATGGGCTGCCCAGCTAACACTGCAGGACCTCCCAGGATCTTCAACTTCAATGGGATCTGGTTCTACAAAAGCTGAAGCTCTCCTGCCTTAGCCTGCTAGGGGCTTTTTCTGAACCGAGTTGACATGAGCAGCAGTACTCAAACTTCCTGGGTCAACCCAGTCTGGACTCTGTGTTCTGCTCCCTGTTCTCCCTGAAGCCCAAGCTATAGGGCTGGGTTCAGGTTTCTTCCAAAAGGAGCTGGGCAGGAATGTGCACCTGACCCCCTTTGGAATGGGCCACGCAACCACCTGGCCAGGTCTCTGGACCCTGGCATGGAAGCTGGCACTTGTTTGGGCTTCAGGGGAGGGCAGATTGGAGTGGACGCACCTATTCTGGGCTCTTTAGGGCTACAGATGTTTACATGCATACATTGATGGTCCTGTGCCTTTCACTTTGCCTCACTGACTTCCGGTGGCCATGTGGCTGGCTCCAGGATGCAGAAGGGTATGGGTTGGCTCTTGAGCCCCTGCCACACATCAAGTGAGTTGATATCAGTGGTTTACGCAGGAGGCTGCAGGAGCAGGGGACAACCAATTGGAATTGCAAGACATGGATGAGATCGCCTTTTCAACTCCAGAGCATTTTGACCAGAAATTAGAGTTGGAAAGGCCCTAAAGGTGATATTGTCCAGCTACACACCCAGCGTGGAGTTGCTCCACTCAGCACCCCTGCCAGGCAGTCGGCCAGGCTTTCCTTCAACAAGGCTAATTTTGGATGGCTCTAATGAGGAGGAACTCCTTCCTGGCCCTCTGCAGAGTGTGTTCCTATGCACTGCCTTATTGCCTCTCACCGTGGCCTTGTGAGGGGGTCTGTATTCAATGAGCTTGCGTGATCCTGGGCAGGCTTTCTTTGTGTCTCCCACCCACTCGTTCTGCATGAGCACGTCTGCTTCCCTTTGGTGAAGTTTTCCTGTTACCACTCCTGGGATACGAATCCAGGTTAAGCATTGGTGACCTGTCTTACAGCGTGGTGAGGATCAAAGATAAGGCATAGGCCTTGCCCAAGTCATCCCACACGTGTGGCCAGGCAAGGACCACAGCCCCCGAGACGCTCAGTCTTGTCCTTTGCTGCTCAGGCACAGTCTGCCTCCCTCCTGATCTCTGGCATGTTTTATGTGCAAGATTCAGATTTCCAAACAGCAAGGTTAAAGCTTTTGGCTTCCTTCTTTAGAATGTACCTGGCTGGTGGGGTGAGTGTGGGGATGGACACGTAGGAGCCACATGGTACCAGGAACAGGACATAGCAGCAAGGAGGAGGGATCTGGAGGGGGGCCAGGGTGTGATGGCTGAGTGCCTCGGAGAAGGGCCACCGCCATGGGAGGCTGGGGCCACCCTGGTAACTCCCTCCTTTTCTCCTTCAGAGGTCTTTCATCTCCCTGCCTCCTTTTTCTTTTGGCTTTTCTCCTTTTTCTCTTCTTGTGAGGCAGCCCTGAGCTGTTCTGCCTTCCAGCTCTTTAGCATCTTCTCTTCTGTCTACCTGGAGATTCCCGATCTTAAGGTTTAGCATCCTTGACACATCATATTTCTTTATAACGTCTTCTCCTTCAGGGCTCTGCAGCCATACCTGCCACTTCAGAGCAACTCCTATCTGTACCTGGGAGCTTTAACACTGAGCCTCAACCAGACAGTCTGGATGCTTGGCTGCCAGCCTGCCCAGAACATTTAATTACCTCTTGCAGGTGACATCTTATTTCACAGCGACATTTCACGACAGTGCCTTAATGCTGAAGGACAGGTCCGGTGGTAGGAATTTGATGTATCGTGGCATGCCAACAAGAGGACGTTTGGGGGCAATAGAAGGAAATGAGTAATTTGTGGAGTACTTTCCACATGCCAGGAACAGGGCGAGCTTCTCCTTCCAGTGAGCCTGTGAGGTGGCACCATTATCTCTGTTTTACACATGCGAGAACTCAAGCTTGCTTAGGGTCCCAGGGCCAGTTAATGGGTGGGGTCAGAGTGTGAATCCTCTTCTGCTTGACTCCAGAGCCCAAGCTCCTTCCTCTGGTCTGTGCTGCCTCTCCACAGGGCCTCTGTCTTCAGTGTTTCCTACTAGCGCCGAGCCCAGCACCTGGGGTGAACATGAACATGTGATGGTGGTCGTAGAAGGTGGGGTAGGGCTGTCAGGTAGGGGCCTGGTGAGCTGGGTAGACCTGGGATGGTTGGGCAGATGCCTGAGGCACCTGTGGGCTGGGGGAAGGCAGTGGCTGTCCTCGGTCCTTGTACCTTCTGTTTGGGCGTGACTCAGTGGGCACCCAAGCTTGAGAGCATCCAGAAGTGGAATGAGGAGCGGTGGTGCTGGGTGTAGCAGACCCAGAGTTATGTCAGGGCTGTTGATCTCGGCGGGCTCCCAAGGCTGATGAAGACCAGCTTCCTGGTACCTCTGTGAGAGGTGGTATTGGTGAGATTATGTCCACCATCTCCTGGGCCAACTTATTCCCCATTTCTCCGGTTCTCTGCACCTCCTGCCCCATGACAGCCAGCAGGTTGAGTGTGAGGGGACCCATCTAGGGACTAGAATAAATGTTGGTGTGCATTTGGTTTTGCATCCCTTAACCCTTTCTTAACAGTGGGAGTCAGGCTTTCAAACCTTTGGGGACCAGGTTTGTTTTTCTGGTTCCGTCCATTGGCTCTGATGCTGCCTTTTCCCTGCTCTCGCCACAGTGCTCTTTACCCCTGTTCGTGCCTCCTTATGGGTTCCTCACAGAGTGTTTGCTCTCACTTGTACACCTTTCACCTTGCCTCCTCTCCTGACACTCCTAGATCTTAGAGGCTTGTGTGGGGGTTAGGACTCACCCTTCCCCAGTAGGCACTGAGAAAGGTATTTGACGATGATGAAGATTTATGTCCCATTGGTGCCTGGCTCACCCTGTGAAGGCAAGTGCGTTTATTCACGTTAAAGCTATTCTGCCGTACGAAAGGGGCCTAATGATACAATTGCTTGAAGAGTGAGAAATTTATTTTTCTGTCTCATGTAGTGGCCCTGATTCTCCCTGATGTGAGCAGACCGGGTGAGAGGGCACCTCTGCTGCTTGTGGTCATTCTGGGATCCCTTCCCTTTGGAAGTGCTGCTGCATCACAGGACATCATTGCCCACATGGCTGAAGCTTGGTTTCCAACCAGGGGAAGGGAAAAGAGGAGGTGGAGGACGCAAGCCTGTTGTCCTTAGGCCCAGGTCCTCTGTGACTCATTTCCCTACAGCTCACATTCCATTGGCAAGAATAAGAATGTAATTACAGGGACTTCCCTGACTGCAAGGGAGGCTGGGAAATGTGGTCCAGCTGGGCTGCCGCTTGCCAAGAAGGAGGGCAGAATGGACTTGGGTAGACAACTGCCAGTCTTAGCACAAAAGATGGAGAGTATTTTCCTTTGCATGTGCCGATATGAAGAATGTTTCCCTGCCTGTAATGTGGCCACTCTCTTTGATAACTTGTACACATGCCTCCCTCCTTGGCAAACATCTGTGCATCAGACTCAATGCTGCACAAACTGGGTGAACCAGAAGCTGAGTAAGGCAATTCCTGCCTTTTAGCAACTCAGTGTGGTCTGGAGAGGGCAAGTGTGGAGGCCAGAGAGTCTGTAAGTGCCAACACAGAGATTCTCTTGTTCTTGTGTGCGAGGCACTGCAGATACAGAACTAAAGGACCACACATGGCCTCCATATGCGTGCAGTCGTGTGGTCTAGGAGATGGAAGTGAAGTGCTGGGAGCAGGGCTGGCTTGGGGAATAAGGAGGGCTTCATAGAAGAGGTGACACTGGAGCCAGGCACAGAAGCGTTCAGTTTCAACAGGTAGAGGCGGGAATCTTCAGGAGAGAAGACCAACAACGAAGGCGTGCAGACCTGCAAACCCGTGCAGGGTTGCCGGCCCGGGTGTGGTCTGAGCATAGTGGGAGCGAATCCAGATGTCTGTGTGGCTCATTCCTTGCTCCGTTCTGGCCTCTGCACCTGCTCCTTGGACCTGCCTTCCCTGGCCACCCTTTCTACAATTGTGCCCCCTCTCGTGACTTTATTTTTCTGCTTTATTTTGAGCATAACACATATAAATACCTGGCACATCTATATTGACCTGTGCATCATCTGTCTCTCCCATTAAAGTTCCATGAGAGCAAGGATTTTGTTTTGTACAGTACCTGGCAAATAGCAGGTACTCAGATGTTTGTTGAATGAATAAATGAATGAATAGAAATGTGTGTTGAAGATCATATTCTTGGAAAACCTTGATTTCTTTTTTTTTTTTTTTTTTGCGGTACGTGGGCCTCTCACTGTTGTGGCCTCTCCCGTTGCGGAGCACAGGCTCCGGACGCGCAAGCTCAGCGGCCACGGCTCACGGGCCCAGCCGCTCCGCAGCATGTGGGATCTTCTCGGACCGGGGCACAAACCCGCGTCCCCTGCATCGGCAGGCGGACTCTCAACCACTGCGCCACCAGGGAAGCCCAAAAACCTTGATTTCTATGCCAAAGGGTTGGGCTTTTATTTTGTAGGCAGTGGGAAGCCACGGAAACTTTTTGAGCAGGGGAGTGACACAATCACTGTAGGGAAGGTTATTGGCAGCAGGAAGATGGGTTGGAGCAGGGAGAAAGTGCCCCTTCCCTGGTCCTACCCCAGCTCCACAGCAGTATACCCTTCAGCCTAGTGCTCCGTTTGTGCAGCCTGGAAACCTTTTCGTGGGCACAGTCATTTTGTTTGGGGCCGAGCAGAGATTCAGTCTCTGGCAAGTCTTCATTCCTAGCAGTGGGGTGGATGTAAGCTGACCTATGCTTTTCTTTTTGGAGGCCAAAGAAGGTCTAACAGCCACTCTTGTGCACTTCACTGGTGAAAGTGAAAATTGATACAGTCTTTCTGGAAAGCAGTTTGGCAAAAGGTAACCAAGTATCTTAAAGATATTGTTAAAGATACCTTTAACCTAGAAATTCAACGAGGACTCTGTCATAGGAAAGTAAGCCAAAGTATGTGCAAAGCTTTATGTATGAAGACTTTCGTCCCAGTGTAAAAAATTAGAAATTATCTAAATGTGTGACTCAAGTACCTCTCATCTCCATCCCACTAAAACTCTGCCTGCCACATAATAGGCACTCAATACAGTTGGAGTCCGGGTCCTTGTTTTCTCTCCTGAGCTAATGCAGCGGCCTCCTTACTGGTCTTCCTGCTGCCAGTCTAGTCCCCTCAAACCCACCCTATGCATGGATTCCAGAATGAATGATCAAAAATGCGTGTCCTGGGCTTCCCTGGTGGCACAGTGGTTGAGAATGTGCCTGCAAATACAGGGGACACGGGTTCGAGCCCTGGTTTGGGAATATCCCACATGCCGCGGAGCAACTAGGCCTGTGAGCCACAACTACTGAGCCTGTGCGTCTGGAACTTTTGCTCCGCAGCAAGAGAGGCTGCAACAGTGAGAGGCCCGCGCACGGCGATGAAGAGTGGCCCCCGCTCGCCGCAACTAGAAGAAAGCCCACACACAGAAACGAAGACCCAACACAGCCAAAAATAAATAAATAAAATTAAAAAAAAAAATGCGTGTCCTTTGGGTTCGAGCCCTGGTCCGGGAAGATCCCACATGCCGTGGAGCAACTAAGCCCATGTGCCACAGCTACTGAGCCTGCGCTCTAGAGCCCACGAGCCACAACTACTGAAGCCTGTGCGCCAGAACTACCAAAGCCCGCGCGCCCAGAGCCCGTGCTCCGCAACAAGAGAAGCCACCGCAACGAGAAGCCCGCGCACTGCAATGAAGAGTAGCCCCCGCTCACTGCAACTAGAGAAAGCCCATGCGCAGCAATGAAGACCCAACACAGCCAAAAATAAATAAATAAAAAATAAATAAATTTATTAAAAAAAAATGCATGTCCTTCTTCTGCAGCATCTTTTCTGGGTTCTTCCAGCTCTTGGGGGTAGTGTCCACACTGGCCTCACACCTTCCATAGCCTGCTCTCACCTCTGCTTTGGCTTAGTTTCCAGCCGCCTCCTGCCTTGCACGTCACACTCTGGCAGCACTGCTTGTGCTTCCCCTGCTCACCTCCAGGCCCTTGCTCCCCTTCTTTCCACCACCTGGCTAACCCCTGCTCATCCCTAGACTCAGAGCCGACTTCAGGACCTCTCATAGACTGAGTGAGACCCCGTCTCCTGTGTTCCCGTGGTCCTGTGTGATCGCAGTCCTTGTGTTTGTACGTTGTTTTCTACTATCTCCTTATGTGTCTGTATCCCTTACCAGCTCTGACCTTGAGAGCCTGTCTTGTTGGCTTTGTGTCTCTGTTCCCCAGCATGGGGTCTGGTACATAGGAGAAGCTCAATACATTTTCTTGAATGAGTGAATCAATGAATGGAGAATGATGTAAGCTTTTTGTTATGAAAAAGTACATCCTGTACAGTGCTAAACATGTAGTAAGTACCCAGTAAATATTTATTGAATGATTCTATGTGAGACAGAAAACAACAGGATTTTTTGGAAGTGTCTTATTTATTCTGGATTTCCTTTATTTCCTGAGTTGACCTTTCGGGGTACAACCTGGGCATCTGCATTTTTACAGAGCTTCCACAGGCGAATCTGATGAGCAGCAAGGGCTGCAAATCACTGGCTTAGCAGATTAAAATAAAAGCAGGATTGAGGACATACTAATGGTGGGAGTTTGGATTGTACACACTATGTGATCCCAGCAACACATGCGTGCATTGAGAGGAACAGAAAGACAATTGCTCAGCATGTTATTGCTGCTTATTGCTGGGTGTCAGGATTTGGGTGACTTTAATTTTTTTTCTTTTTGTGTTTTATTGTGTACTTTTTCTCTATTTAGTATATGTCACCTTTTAAACAACACAAAAAAATGAAAAGAAGGGCAGTCAGACAGGAGTCCTGATTGTGCTTGGCATGGCAGGTCCTGGGGTCAGCCCTGGGCCACAGCCTTTCACTGGGTCCTGTGACTGATTCCGGCACTGGGTCTAGAACCCGACCCTTTACGCTTTCTGAGCTCCAGCATCCTGGTGCTCCGAGAAACTGCCCAGTGACCGGGGACCTTGGAAACTGCCGTAGATGATTCCTAGGTCCGAAGCAGGCTGCCTTGTCATTCCAGGTCTCCAGGTGAGGAATGTGGTGGGAATTTGGTAAGAATTTGCCACCCCAGGGTAGTCTCCAAACGGGTCCAGAACAGAAAAGCTGAGCTGGGATGGGATGGGGGTGGGGCCCGGATCTGAGGGCCAAGACCAGTAGGTTCACTGTGGTACTGGGGGCTGGGTAGAGAGCCACCTGATAGGTATGAGGAAGGGCAGGGGCAGCCAAGTGGGACACTGAGGGTTACAAAAGTGGGACAGTTGGGGAGCAGGTAGCAGGGGACTGACTGGCTTGAGGAAAGCAGCCCACTGGAGGGAGCACCCCTGAACCAAGGGGCTCTTGGTTTGTAGTCTCTTGGCTCTGGAGCTAACCAGGCAGCTGGGATTATCCACAGGGTAGGGGTGGGGCGTGTTTGCTTGTTATCTAATGCCGTCTTCCTCCCAGCAGCCTTTTTGAGTCTTTCCCTTTATGTCCGCCATCAAGGTGAGCTCTTTCTTTCCTTTAAAGCCCCGATGGTCCTTGTTCATGCTTCTTATGGCCTTTGTCACTTTCTGATTTTGTGTTCTTGTTTCTGGGCGTGTCTTGGGCCCTCCTGAGGCAGGATGAAGTCTCATGAATCTTTGCGGTCCACACAGGCCGTGGTCGGGTCCAGCGAAGGTGGAGGAGTGCTTCGAACCTGCTTTCCTACCTGGAAAAGTCAAGGCCAGGGCTACAGCAGGGAGGGCTCTGCTCCTGGCCTTGTGGCTGGCTCCTGCCTGGTGCGTCTCAGGGTCGCCACGGCGACAGGGTGCTCACACGCAAGTAAATAGCATCCCCCCCGTGCAGGGCTGCCGGCCTCAGCAGTTCTTGACCCCAACTGAGTTGAAACTGAGAGGATGCCTTTTCCAGCAGCCGAGAGCCCAGCCCACAGGGCTCCCTCCCTGTCCCTTTAGTGGCTGTGCTGAAAACAGATACCTCCTGCTGCCCGGGGTTTGCCGCCTCCTTCTCCCCACTGCCAGAGCCTGTCTGCACAGTCCACTGCGGGGAGGAGGCTTGGGGCAAAACAGGTGGTCTCCTAGCACACAGCTGCCAGCTGCATCCTGTCTGCCAGGGGGCCTTCCTAGGGCCTTGCTTCTTCTGGGTTTCAGCACCCTGGGAGCCTGCCTTTCTCCTCTGCCCCAGAGCTGGATTGAGGGGAGGATGAAGAGGCTGCTCCTGCCTGGCGTTGGGCCGGTGGAGCACACCTGAGAGGATGAGGCCTGACCTGTCCCCTCAAGTCTGACTCAGCTCTTGCTTGACACAGATCTTCAGTCCTCGTCAGACTGTCTCAGGGAGGGCAGGTGATGTGGGCCACGGCCGAGCTGCCCGAGACGGGCCGGGCCCTGCAGCCTTCTACTCTGGGAAACCCCGCAGGCAGGGCCAGCTGCATCTTTCCTAGCCACACAGCCGGCTGCCTTTCCCGGAGACGAAGGCCTGAGGGCGGCTCCACCAGGAGGTCAGGTGTTTTCCCCTCCGTTGTCCCCTTTCCCACTCTCACCCTCATCTCTGCCCAGGAGACCTGGGCTCTCACCACCCCACCGTGTGATCCTCTCCCTCGATCCTTCTCTCAGCCTTTATTGAGCACCGATTGTGTGCCAGGCACTGGCCTGAGCCCTGGAGCTCCAGAGATGGTTAAGGCCCAGCCCTGCCCTTACAGTTTGTTTGCAGCGCAACTCCTACAGAGTGGCTTAAATGGGAGTTTTATCAGATCCAGGACAGCGAGGAAGAATCTTTCCTTAGAGGTGCCTTGTGGGCAGAAGACACCCAAAGTCCTGACTGAGTTGTTTCCACCTTGTCATGACAAGCATCTTTTATTGCCTTTCCCTGTAAGGCTTATAAAGTTTTCTACCAAACCACACTTAAACCAAAGCTTAACACACACACACACACACACACACACACACACACACACACACACACACACACACACACACACACACACACACACACACGAGACCTTATTTTTTTAAGAAGTCAATCCATATACAAATATATATTCTAGAAAGTTAAAGGCCCATTACTACACCCCTCCAGTGGAAAGACTGGTGTGTATCCCCCAGATTTTTTTGCTCGCTGATGCTAACACTGTCTTTATAAACTCGGGCTCATTTGGAGCTGCCTGTTTTCTTGGGAAGCACACAGCCTCCAAGGGCCACCACCTACCTGTGGCAGTTACTCCAACCCTAGACCTCTACCCAGAAAAATGGCGTCGAGCTCACAGTCCTCCTTGCTCCCTCCCCCCACCCTCCCCACTTTGCACCAAGTCAGGATCTATAGCTCTGTGGTGAAAGCCTTTGATTGGCTAGAATTTCGTTTGCCAACCTCCCCTTCCCCGCTTGCACCCCAGACTCCTCTTCCCTTGAAGAGGAGCGTGTGGGCAGTGGGGAGATCCCACCTGGATCTAGAAGTGGGACCTCTGGGGTTTTCTGCCCATTCCTCCTCCTTCTGACCATGTCTCTCACCTCCTTTGTTCTTCCCCCATCTCCTGACCTCAAGAACTTGAGTCACAGAAGCATCACAACCTTCCAGAATTGACCAAAGCATCTTTTCTGGGCTGGAATTCTATGATCTCCGTGAGCCACTAGTTTCCATATGCTGATGAGAAGCTTTAGTTGACTGATGTCTTAGTGTTTCCGTTAGAAAAATTATAATCTAAATGTAGTTGGAGAGAAGTTCTTTCGAGACTTGTGGGGGGAGGGTAATAAAAGGTCTTTGTCATGACCAGGTTGGGAGTGGCCCCGCCGTCCCCCAGTGGTGGCATAGCTGTGTAGAACCAGAGCCAGTCAACGAGGGATGGACACTAGAAAAGAAGAAAGCGGTGCACAGCCTGGATGCCACAGCGAGAGTTTGATTTAGAAATGACCCCTGCTCACCACACTGCAGACTTTTGTTCAGATATTTCTATAGTCCTGACCTTGTCAACGAAGAGTGAAGAGCAATGTTGAGTAGGAGGCCAGTGGGCCGGAGAAAGGGCACCCATCAGGGCCCGGGCGGACTCATCAAACTTCAGCCCATCTTGCTGCCCGGCACTCACTGTGCCAGCCTGACTCCAGGCCTTTGCTGCTTCTGTACTTTGCACCTGGAACGCCTCCTCTGTCACCCACTTCAAGGCCAAGTTCACAATGTTATACCTCCTCCATGGAGCCTCACAGATGTGCTCACTCCCTCATTTGTTTCCCCACAGCCTTCTGAATCTTTTTTATGTCACTTCTGGCTTGTCTGGTGGTGTAGTCATTCATTCATTTGTCCATTCATCCATTCATTCATTCAGCTAATACTAAGGACCTACTATGTGTAGGGTGCCAGGTGCCACTGTGAAGGAGAGACCAGGGCCCTTCCTATGAGCCGCTGGCATTCTGATGGGGAGACAGACAGAAAAATGAGTAAACTAACCACAGCAGAATTGGGATCGACACTACTTAGAAGGAAAGGGGCTGGGATGGGGAACAGGGGAGCCCACCTTAGTTAGGTCAGCAGGGAAAGCCTCTCTGAGCAGGTGCTGTTTAAACCTTAAGGTAATTAAAATGACATCCTCACAGTCTCAGGCCCCTTGAGTGCCTGGTAAGATCTTGAACACAGTGGGTGTTCAGAATTGTGTTGAAATGAATCTAGGCCATGACCCTTTTGTCTGGGCGTCAGCACCCTGGGAGCCAGTAACCGTAGCCCTCTCCCGCCTTAGGGCTCCCTAGCCCCACCTCCAGCTGTCATTTGACCGAGAAGAATTGGGTTACTTTGGGGGTGGGGTGGTAGGGTCCTGTGAACTTGGGTGTGGGCCAGCAAGGCTGCTCCCAGGCCAAGGCCGGCAGCATCAGGGGGCAGGAGAGAGAGAGAGAGCATGAGCAGGGGCTGACGACCTCCAGCCAGCCTGGAGGCTCTACATGTGACTGGGCCTCTTGCATCTGGATCCTCCATCAGGGACGCTTCCCCTCCCCTGCCACCCCCATAACCCCAGGGGGAAACTGAGGCCCAGAGTTCGGAAGCTGCCTCTTCCTCTAGCAGCAGCAGAGGCCAGAGTGGGTCACTGTGCTGGGGAAGGAGAAATGGGAAGTCTGAAATGTGAGCGCGAGGGGGAGGCTTCCTCTAGCCTGCCCCCCTAGCCCACTGGAGCCTGCTTATTTCCAGAGTCCTTGTCACCCAGGGTCGTAGGTGGAAGCTGCCGGCTGTGGAGATGCTCTAACCCAGCTCCTGCCCACCCCTTTGACAGGTGCGTAGACGAGGCCTGGTTGTCAGGGTGTGGTTCCCGATATGCTTTCCAGGTACCTCTGCTCTAGCACGCGGCAGTTTGCCTGCTTGTGTGGGGGGCATATCATTTACTTATTATGCATTTGTTTATTTTTTTAAAATGTGCTGCAGAGTAACATACTACAAGGGTTTCCTAAATTATGCATTCAAGTATTTTCAGAATAGGGAGCATGAACATAACGTATCACAAAACCAGAAAGCAGCACCATGCATCACTTGCGCGATTCAGCCCCGGCCCAGGTGACGTTAGAAGCTTATCTGGTTGGGACGTGTCATGTTCTCCTGGGTTGCACAGTGCCTGGTGCTGGTGGATGGCTGTGTGAGATCCGAGCCATTTCCACTTCAGCAGGGATCCCATGGGTGTCTGAGAGTCTCTCTCTCTTGTCAGTCTTGCAGCATTTTTGTGCACAGAATGTCGTAGCTCTTTGAGTGCATGCAAGATCACACGTATGGTTTGCCTTGTGGTTTTGGGCGGGACCCCTGAGTTTTTGAAGGAAGAGATCTTGCTTTAGTTGTCTTTGTGCCCCTCACTGGCCCCGCACAGGTCTCTCCACAAGGAGATTTGAGTTGAGTCTTAGAGCCAGGAGGGGCCCTGGATCTGTTAGTCCAACTGCCTCATTTACCAGATGGGGGCCCAGAAGAGGGCCTGCAGGGAGATGACCTGCCCCAGGTCACAGGGGCTGAATGAACCAGGTGGTCCTGGGGCTGAAGTGTGCAGCCTTCAGAGCTGAGTCAGGAGCTGCCCTGGAGGTGAAGAAGGGGTGTGTCCCCGAGAGGCCCGGTGGGCAGTGTGGGTGGGAGCTGAAGCTGACTTGTGCCTCAGGAGTCTGGGGTTTCTGGGGGCCACTGGGGAGGTGTCTGGAGGGGTGAGCAGTGTGTTGTGTCCGTGTTCTCCCCGCCTTCCCTGATCGGGTCCACTTTACCTGCCTCCCATGATAAGTGGGCTTCTCTGAAAACCGTTCCCACTTTTCTCTGAAACAAGGGTTTTGATGCTTAGAGAAGAGCTGCCCTGGGGCTGGCTGGGGAGACCTCTCCTTGTTTAGCTTGAGGGCCTGCCCTTGCGGCCTGGCTGGTAGCAGGACGGGGCCCTGCGCTCCATACAGACGCCAGGCCCACTCCTGGAGGCCGCTCAGCCCCTGTGAGCTCCCTGCCCTCCCAGCCCACCACCTCCTCAGGCGTTGCCAAAACAAACAGCACGAGGTGCCTGGGTGCCCAGAGACCCTTCCTCAGAGGCACCCTGGGGGGCCACCACAGCCAGCACCTTTGGGCCTTTATGTCCCCTTTCCTCCTGAGGGCTGGCGCCTTCCATCTGGAATGTTCTCTGAGGAAGGGGGAGGGACCTGGGGAACTTCCCGGGTTGGGATCCCTGCCTCTCGCTCCAGCAATCTGGATCCCATTACCCTCCTGAGAGGGGTGAGGAGGCCTTGCTTTTTAAAAAACTTGTTTTTCTTTTTTTGCTTTATATTTCACAGAAACTTCAAATAACCCAGTTCGCCTGTACACAAAATAGGACTCAGTGGTAAATGCTTGCTGGTGGAAAGGAAATTAGACCCAAGGAGGTCCATTCATTGATTCGGCTCAGAAATGCTTTCCAAGCATTTGCTAAACTAGCTCCCGTGTGATGAGCATTCATGACCTACCGAGCACTTGACGCTCAGCAGAGGCCGTATCTTTTTTTTTTTTAACATTTATTTATTTGGCTGCACCAGGTCTTAGTTGCGGCATGCCGGAACGTAGTTCCCTGACCAGGGATCCAACCCAGGCCCCCTGCGCTGGGAGTAAAGAGTCTTAACCACCGGACCACTAGGGAAGTCCAAGAGGCCGTATCTCATGGGGGTTTCAGAGCCAGCCCGCCACCTAGCTGTGTGACCTTTGGATTAGGTGGCTTAATACATGTAAAGGGCTTAGAACAGTGCCTGACATATGATAAGAACTTAATACATGTTAGCCATGATTATTAATGTCCTGGTATTTACCATAGTGCTCATCGTAACCCTGTAAGGTAGTGACAGTTGTTGTTCCCATTTTCCAGATGAGGAAACTGAGATTCTCAATGGTTAAATAACATGCCCAAGTCATACAAGTAAGTGGCAGAGCCAGGGTTCCATCTCAGGCCTGGAGTCTGAGGCTTTTGGCAGCCGGACTGAGCTGCTTAGCTGGCCCCAGGCTAGGGGCTAGGCATTCAGGTGCCTATACTAACGAGACTAGGTGCTGCCTTGAAGAGCTCATCACCTGGCATGGAGGCCAACACACACATAGGCGTCACTGAGTGAATTTCCAGAGGCACCACGTGGGTTAGAGTCAAGCCAGGCTGAGTGAGAGGCAGGGCAGGACTGACAGCAATGCTGCACTACACACAGGACTGGTCAGTGGTGCCTCCCGCTAGGCCTCCCCTTTTGGGCTAGAGGCGGAGCTGCTTCTGTGCCTGCCAACTGCGTGTGTCATAAAGCAGAAACTAACACACCATTGTAAAGCAATTATACTCCAATAAAGATGTCCAAAAAAAATTATGTGTGTCGGAGGGGAGGGGGGGTCACCTCCTCTCCCACCCCCCTCCCAGCCCCAGCCAGGGCGTTCTTCTCACTGCCCTGGGGAGATGGCATGCCGGACAGGGTCTGGGACAAGCACTGAGAGGGCTGAGAGTGAGAGGATCTGAAACCACTCACTGGATTCCTGCCACTGTTCCAGGGTTCCTGAACCTCAGCGTCCTCATCTGTAAGATGGGAGTAACATTATTTGCCATACAGGGTTGTTGTAAGGATTAAGTGAAATGATGTAAAAAAATCTCTCTATAATCCTAAGTCTAGTACTTACATGACTAATAATAATCACTACCGTTTTTGAGCCCCTACTTGGTGCCTCACACAATACTAGACTACACACAGTACCTTGTTTTTTTTTTTTAATTTATTTATTTTATTTTATTTATTTATTTTTTTGGCTGCATTGGGTCTTCGTTGCTACGCATGGGCTTTCTCTAGTTGCGGCGAGTGGGGGCTACTCTTCGTTGCGGTGTGTGGGCTTCTCATTGCGGTGGCTTCTCGTTGCGGAGCACGGGCTCTAGGCGTGCAGGCTTCTGTAGTTGTGGCTCGCAGGCTCTAGAGCACAGGCTCAGTAGTTGTGACGCACGGGCTTAGCTGTTCCGCAGCATGTGGGATCTTCCCAGACCAGGGCTCAAATCCGTGTCCCCTGCATTGGCAGGCGGATTCTTAACCACTGCGCCACCAGGGAAGCGCCAGTACCTTGTTTAATCCTTACACTAGTTCTTTAAGGTGGATATCATTGCTCCCATTTTAAGGATGTGGAAACTGAAGTCCAGAGGCTCAGCTGCCTGGGCTCACACCTGTGAGGGGGTGGACATGAGAGTCAGACCCAGGTCCTCTCTGATCCCTAAGCCACCTCTCTATGTTCCAGACCTTCTGAGTCC
The DNA here is from genome assembly GCF_949774975.1 of Lagenorhynchus albirostris. Taxonomy (NCBI): domain Eukaryota; kingdom Metazoa; phylum Chordata; class Mammalia; order Artiodactyla; family Delphinidae; genus Lagenorhynchus; species Lagenorhynchus albirostris. The sequence continues at coordinate 54,162,696 of NC_083110.1, forward strand.
TCTCCCCTTCCCAGCCCCGCACCACCCCTTGCTGGTAAGTTACTGAACCAGCCACGGGAGGGTGTGGCTGTCAGGGGGCCAAGCTGAGCAAGACACTCCTGCCAGGCCGCCACTCAGGCCTGGCAGCTGGTGGTGGGCAGGGATGGAGGGATGGGCTTTACCTGCCCACGGCCCCCGGTTGTGGTGGGAGCAGTAGGCTCTCCTCCCTGCCGGTCTGGCAAGTAAGTTTTGTTGGCCTATGAGTCACACAGCACTGATGAGTCAGGTTTTTCCCTTCTCCTTGCCCAGAGCAGCTGGGGAGAGGGTGGGGGTTTTGTTAGGAAAGAGGACCTCCCTCCCTCTGCTCTCCACTGTCCCCCAATGCCTTGGAGCTACATATTTTCTCTCCAAAAGTCTGTGGCTCAGCCTGTGTCCCTACAGAAAAGGGTATCTGGGTGCTGGCCGCACAGGCTCGAGGGAGCAGGCCCCGGGCTGAGTAGAGTGGCGAGAGAAGGGGCCCTCCTTGTTAGTAAGGAGGGTGAGGTAGCTAGTCCAGGGCTGTCTGACTCCAAAGCCCTGCTCTTGGCCTCTCGTTTTGGCTTACCCACTCCTATCTGCAAAGAGGGCCCTAGCCCCGTGTCCTCTGGATATTGCAGCCGGGTTTCCCAAGGCACAGGGTCCCCTGAGCTATCCACTCCTTGCCTTATGACCAGCCTGGCTGCGAGCCTTGAGAGGACTGTCCAGATGGACTGTCAGGGTTCTCCCTGAGTACCCCCATGCCAGACTCTCTCAGAGGCCTCATTAAACAGTCAAAGCAGCCAGCCTAGTTCCACATCAGTGCTTGTCAGTCCTGGCCACATATTAGAATCATCTGGAGAGCTTTTAAACCCCTCTGATGCTCAGGCCATACCCCAGAGCAATTAAATCAGAATCCCTGGGGCTGGGTCCCAGGCAGCTGTGTTTTTGATGCCTGTATTGCCTCTCGAGAGCCTGCCCTCCAGGAGCTGATGGTCAAGTTGAAGGGACAGCGCAATATGCAGGGGACACGCACACATGTCAGCATGTGACTCAGGGCGGTGTGGGACAGTCACACCCCATGGGGCCAGGGGTGAGGTACATGTGGGTCCCGGAGGGAAGACGCTTCTGGCCTGCATTCTGATGGATGGAGGTCAGGACCAGGCAAAGCATGGGAAGGAAACAAGGAGGATGCTGGCCTGACAGGGCCAGTGATTCACGGGCTGTAGAGGAAGAAGGGGAAAGAATGAGTCAGGCACAGCCAGCTGCCTGCAAGGCCCGAGCCTGGCTTTGGAGGAGAACGAACGTGCTCAGACGAGGAGTTCTCTGTTGATCCACAAACAGAATGTTGCAGGCTCTGAGCTGTGGCATGTGAAGACGTGGGTGAGCCTAAAAAAGGTGGGGTTCCAGATCTCAGGGATGTCAGACCTCTGTGTACACCTCACACTTGACCAAGGCCCTTCTCACAGAAGCTCCCTGGAGCATTTCAGCGTCTCTGAGGTACACAGAATTGGGCAGATGTGTTTGGAGAGTGAAGGGCCGTGCCCCAGGTCACCTGGCACAGGCCGCGATGGAAACAGACTCAGGCCTTCTCACTCCAAGTTCACCCACTTAAGACAGGCCGGAAGGAAAGACAGGGTGTGGACTGTAAACTGACACCAGGCCAGAGAGAGTATAGAGGCACAGCCGGGGGAAGGGTTGTGGGGTCTTTTCTAGCCCCAGCAGTGCTGGGCAGACTCGCTGTTGTGTTTGCGGTGGAGGCAGAGGGGCTGGCACTCAGGCAGAGGAAGCGAGAGCCCAGGGAGGCTTGGTGCTGGGCAGATCTCACGTGGGCTGTTAGGTGAGTTGGGTAGTTGAGAGGAGGGTGGACGGGATGGTAGAGAAGCTGGAGTAACAGTAGAGGGAACAGGGATCTTCAGTCTGGAGAAGAGCAAAATGGCACAGTGACAGTCATGGTGACTTGTTCTGTGTCATTCCAGAGAGCAGAGCCAGTGGATTCCAGGTCAAAATAATAATCTTAATAATGGCAAAAACAATTTCAGTGACAATGATAGTGCCTCCTCTGTAGCAAGTACGGTGCTGGGGTGTGTGTGTGTGTCTTCCGGTTGAGGAAACAACCTGAAGGGCTAGGGAGACTGCACCTGGGGTGTGGGGTGTTAGGTGAGTTGATTTATTATATATCGTCTTCTTGATCCTATTAGCTAATGTAATATATATGTGTAGATTTTCAATCCTCCCAACCTCCCTAAGAAGTGGGCCGTTACTAACTCCCTGCTTCTCAGAAGAGGAGACTAGAAAGCTTAAGACATTTACCCAAAGTCACTTAGCTAATTTATGATGGGGCTGATGTTAAAACCCTGGTCTGTCTGACTCCAAAATCTGGACCTTCGGTCTCTGTGTTTCTCGGTCCTACTGCCTGCTACATAGTTAGTGCTCAGTGAAGGGTGACTATAACACTTAACTTTCTAACCATTTGATCCATCCAGCAATGGGATGGGTTTCCTCCTGGCATAGTGAGTGTCTCCAGAAGTGCCCACAGAGGCTGACTTGCCCCCCGCGGGAGAGTCATACGGGTGGGAGGTTGGTCTCCATCACTGAGCCCCATACCAGCCATGCGGAAGTAGAGTCTTGGGCTAGTGCCTGAGTCTGTGTTTCTCTCTAGCCCACAGGAGACCTGGGTGCACAGTCAGGCCCTGGAGTCCGCTCTTAGGTTTCGTTCTTTCCTAGTGGGAACAGACTGACTCGTAACTCTTCCACTCTTGCTCCTGAAGCGTGTTCTGCTTACTGCTTTTCCTGTTGGAGTTTTCATCTTTGGGTCAAAGGCCTATCGTTTTAATGTTCTAGTTATAATTGAGCTTTCACTGGCAGTGGAGTGGTTTGAGAGAAACAATTTACCATCCCCCCACCCCGACACACACACGGGCAAAAGCTGTGGGTTTTGGGACAGGTCACATCACTTCTCAGAGCCTCGGTTTCCTCATCTGTTAAAATGAAGGGGCTAGAGTAGATGACCTTAAGGTCACTCCTGGCTTCAGGATTCTGCCATGCTCTGGGGGACCTGCCCTGATGGAGTGGCGCATGTCTGAGTGAAGCACAGATGGCGCTTGACACCTAGGGGGACAGAGTCTTGGGTGTCAGAAGTCAGGCCTCTAGGCACCTGGCTGCCAAGCTGGTGCTGGTCTGGATCCTCCCTGCGGGGACCCTCCTTGACAGCAGGGCTGTAGAAAGCAGTGGTAGAGATGACCTGTCTCTCCTCCCTAGAGTCCTGAGGTAGCAAGGGGAGCTGGCCAGATACCGGAGACCTTTCTAGCGACCTCTGGGGAGTTCCTGTTTTACTTATTAGCCGCCATCCTCACTCTTCTGCCCCGGGAAAAGTGCTGACCCTACGCTGTGCAGCCGAACAGGGAAGCGGGCAACCATCAAGCCCACTCTTTTGTCCCTGTCAAACTTAACCTCATTTAACCCCTGCATCCTACCGCACTGGGGGAGGTAGAGACCAAGAGTTCACTACAGCAGGGGTTTTCACAGTTTTCAAAATCACAGCAACTTTATGGAAAAGGAGAAGAAGATGGTAACCTTTCATTCTGTTAATTGCGTAATGATAATGAGCACGACTGACTCGGCTTGCTCACTAATTAAAATAGCTACCGTCTTTTAAGTACTGGGCAGGGTGGTCTCTGTAATCCTTACAGCAGTCCCATGAGGTGGGAGTCACGTCCTCTGTACAGATGGGAGCACTGAGGCTTGGAATGATAGGTTGGGCCCCTGCACTCACACAGGTGGTCAGTAGCCAAAGCAGCCCCCACCCCAACCCCATCCATCTCTGAAGCCCATGCATAAGTAAGTAGCCAGATTGGAGAGAGAGCCTATGCTAATGTGTCTCAAGTCATGGTTATCTGTAATCTAGGTTCTTTCTAGAGCTGGTAGCCCTGGAACTGTTCACATTCAGGCCGGGACTTTGTTACACCTGGGAACAAAAATCAGCACATGAAGAAGATGGGAATATATTCACTACAGGAAAGGAACAGGCTGGGTTTTTGTTTTTGTTTTTAATTCATGTGAACTTAAAACAAGAAGAATCACTGTCATTTCCTAAACACCTGACGTTTTATAACTCAGCTTATGAAATACATCATTCTTTCCCAGCCAGCCCCAGAAAAGGAGCTGTTGATTGTATAGCAGGCTGGATCCCAGAGTAGGCCCTGGGGATTTGGGGGTTCTGTTTGTAGAGATCAGAAAGGCCAGTTTTCCAGTTTTCCCTCAGGAAATGGACAGGGGAACAGCTGGGGGAAGTCAGCTTGGAGGAGCGGGAGAGTTGGTCAGAGCCCAGCCTGGGATGCCACCTTTAGCCCTGCCTGGCCTCTCAGCCGGGGGCCCTGGGCTGGGGGCACCGAGCAGAGAGCAGATAAAAGGCCTGCTCCGCTGAGTCCGCCCCAGTAAATGTGTGCGTTGTGTGCAAGCACAGTGAAAGCGCACACTGTCTCCACGGTTCTGTGTGCCCCCTTGTCCACGCTCACAGCCGCCCAAGCAGGGGGGCTCTGGGTCGGGTTAGTTTTCTTGGCTGCACTTTCGTCTCTCCCGTTGCCACGAAGCTTCCAGGCCCTCACTGGGCGTGGTCTCTGACACCCAGGCCCTCATTCTCCGGCGGGTTTCCTCACTGTACACCTCCGGAACTGGTTTTGTCCCTCCTGGACTGCCACTTCTGCCACCCCCTGTCTTTTGCCTCTCTCCGTTGCTGGGATTTCTTCCAGCAGATTTCTTCTGCTCCCCGTCTCTGATCTGGCCTCTGCCCTCTCCAGCTCCTCCCACTTTTCCCAGATGGCTCGTTCACTTTATTCACGCACTCATTGGGCAAACAGTGGTTGAGACCCGCTGTGTGCCAGACGGGGGCCTGTCCCCAGGAGGCGAGTGATGAACTGGAGGTGGTCCCAGCCTCAGGGGGACAAACTGGGCCATTTCAGGGAGCTGCAGTTGCCCCAGGCTGGGCGCCATCACAGAGCTGAGTTCAGGGCTCCCAGAGGAGCCTCGAGTCCTTCAACCCTGCCCAGGACCCCCGGGACCCAACGTGCCCTAGGAAGGGATGCAGTTTAGGAAACCTGGGCTGTCACTTAGCAACTGGCTCCACCCCTTTCCCTCCCTGAACCCTAGAGCTGGGCCCGAGGGAATGAATGGGGAAGATGGACCCAGGCTGTAAAGAGGCCAGGTGGGGAGGCCCCAGCTGAGCAGAGCTGGGCTAGCACTTTCCTTTTGAAGGTTACCCAGGCTCTGAGGGTCATCCTGGGCTAAGTCTAACTATAAATACTGTGCTTCCTGAAGGGATTACCTGCGCTCTGCTTCCCCTGCCTGCTCCCTCCTTGGCTGGGCTGATCCTTTTCTGGGCCTGCTGTTCTCTTGAATCTCTTATCCCCTCTGCCAGGTGCCATACTTCAGCCACATCTCTCCAGCCCCCTGCAGCCCAGCTGTGACTGCCAGGGCGGAAGGGGAGGGGAGGAGAGATTGGAGTCTGCATCCTGGTCAAAGGGCCATTGCAGCCCAGGCTGTTGGGATGGGGAGGCTCTTGTCCCTTCTTCTGCCTGAAGCCTCATCTCTCCCACCAGCCAGAGCAAGCCCAGGCTTGTCACATAATCAGTACTTCTGGGGAGAACATGGCTGGCCCCATCCCTGGAGCAGGGACCTGGGTATGCAGCTTGGTAACCGAGTGTGGAAATAGAGCTTGGGGATTGCCACAGGTATAAATAGGGCCGTCTCCTGGCTTGGGTGGACTGACTCTCCTGGGAAATCTCCGGTTCCCTTGGCTGGTCTCAGACTTGGTGTCACGTCCCAGTGACTCAGGTATGCCAGTCCCCGAGGCCACAGTAAGGATCTCTTGGGGTCTGAGATCAACAAGCAAAGGGACTGCCTGACTTTTCCCTCACGGCAGCCCCTTCTCCCACTTCCCCTGCCTGCCCACTGCTGCTCTCAGCTGTGATTCCTCCACCATGCTCCCACACCGTTCACTGTGCATTTGTCAGTTCCATTTTCAACTCAGCAGACACTTGCTGAGAACCTGCACTGGGCCAGGAATATTCAGAGGGAAGCAGCCAGGCCCGCTGTCCTTCCGTGGGTTCTTGAGAATCCCCTCTTGTGTAGTTATTCTGAGTTAAGCAGTGTGAATCACACACATACGCACACATGCGCATAGATGCACTCCAGCTCTATGTAAATTGGAAAGGATCTTTAGTGTTCTCTCTCTCACTCTCCTTTCACCACCGTCCCTTGGGGGTGGTATTGCCAGACACCATTCATTATCCAGGCCAAACCACAGCGTCCACCATCATTATCCTCCCCCAACCCAGACATCGTGCCCTCTCGCTCTCTTCCCCCTTTACCCTCTGAATCTGCTCTCAGCAGCAACTTTGGAGGCGATCCACTGAACTAGCTGATGTTAACATATGGATGAGCGGGCCATTTCCACTTTGTTTTGCTGTGCTCACAAGTGGCGTTCTTCAATCAGAACCGAGTACCTACTCCAGCCTAGCCCTGCAACTCTGGCTCAGTGGGTCTGAGGTGGGCCCTGGGAAGCTGCCTTTCTGTTTTTGTTTTTTGGGTTTTTTTTTTTGGCTGCATTGGGTCTTTGTTGCTGCACGCAGGCTTTCTCTAGTTGCAGCAAGCGGCGGCTACTCTTCATTGTGGTACACGGGCTTCTCACTGCGGTGGCATCTCTTGTTGCAGAGCACGGGCTGTAGGCGCATGGGCTTCAGTAGTTGTGGCACGCGGGCTCAGTAGTTGCGGCACACGGGCCCTAGAGCGTGCGGGCTTCAGTAGTTGCAGCGCGTGGGCTCAGTAGTTGTGGCTCGTGGGCTCTAGAGCACAGGCTCAGTAGTTGTGGCGCACGGGCTTAGTTGCTCCGCGGAACGTGGGATCTTCCTGGACCAGGGATCGAACCCATTTCCCCTGCATTGGCAGGCGGATCCTTAACCACTGCGCCACCAGGGAAGTCCGAAGCTGCCTTTTTAACCAGCACCTCAGCAGGTCCTAACACAAGTGGTATTTCAGGCAACCCTCAACACCCCAGCTTTTGCGTCTACTCAGAAACATACATTCTCTGCTCAGTTCCCTTCCCACCACAATCATAGAGACCCATGATTGTCATGGGCGTTTTGTCCCTCCCCATACAGGTGTGTACTTTGATCTTTTATTTTGTTTTTAAATCTCTCTTTCATCAACTTCACTGGGGATAAGGACCATTTCTGTTACTCTGTTTTTGACCTGGAGCTTATCTAGGACAGGTGGAGACATAAGTAGAGGCCACTAGATGCTGCTGCTGCTGTTGCTGCTGAAACCAACAGAGCCTGCCTGGCCCTGAACAGAGTCACCCAGAGCTGCCAGCAACTGAAATCCTAGAGGCTGTGGGCCTTGGGCTCTCAGTTCACCACCACCCTCAAACCCCACCTCTCAGCTCCCCAAACTCTTCCTCCTTTTCTGTGGCTGCTCCTCAGAACTTTATGTACCCTTTTTACTTGTCAGCAACTTTCATTATATTATTCTTATTACTAAAGTAATTAATGCTTATTGTTGGAATCTTGGAAAATAAAAGCAAAATAAAATCATTGGTAACTGTCAATCAGATATAACCACTGTTAACATTTTGGTGTAAATCCTTCCAGTCTTTTTAATATATATAATATTACATATGTGTTTTTTTGTGTGTGTGTGGTATGCGGGCCTCTCACTGTTGTGGCCTCTCCCGTTGTGGAGCACAGGCTCCGGACGCGCAGGCTCAGTGGCCATGGCTCATGGGCCCAGCCGCTCCGCGGCATGTGGGATCCTCCCGGGCCGGGGCACGAACCTGTGTCCCCTGCATCGGCAGGCGGACTCTCAACCACTGCGCCACCAGGGAAGCCCTACATACGTTTTTAGAAATAAAAACTGGAGCACAGTGCACTGGCTGTTCTCTAACCCTTTTTTTTCACTGTATAATGCACATTTCCCCGTGTTACTCAGCCTCCTTCTGCCCCATTACAGAATGGCTGCTAGGGATGCACAGATGTTAATGTAGCCTTTCTCCTGTGCGTTTAATTTATTTCTAGAAAACCGGGCTGAGCTAAATAGCTTTGTAGATGAACTTTCCCCACACGCTTGTGATTATTTTCTTAGAATACTTTCTTAGAAGCCGAATCAGTGAGCCAAAGGGATGCACACTTTTAAGCTTTTTGGTATCATAGCAAATACCCTCCAGAAAGTTTGTAGCAATTTGTACAGCATATGAAAGTGTGTACACCCCTTCCACTGCCCAATATTTTTTGACTCAACTAACTATAAAACATCATTTTCTTTTAAGTAAATGAAATTTAAAATACTCATCATCAATTTGCTTTTTTTAATGTTTGGAGTAAAAACTTCCTTTTCTGTTTTGTCTGTATTTGTGCCTAAAATTGTCAGCATTAGTGTGTAGGGATCTGGACATTTTGGCATGTCTCTTATGCATGCTTGCCTTGGGCCTGGGGAACTTTGCTGCATATTTTTGTGCTGTGTTTGACTCACTGTGAAGGGAGCCAGCCCCTGGCCCGAGGTGCTGCGCCTGCCCCCTGCTGGCAAAGAGGTGCAGTGACAGCTGAGACATCTGGGCTTCTGCTGCCCTTTTCTTACATCAACCCTCCCCCTTCCCACCCCCACCCTCACCCCATTCTAATATTTTCTCATATTTTCAGCCTGAAAGGACCAGCGTGCAGGGCGAAGAAATTTTAAGCCCTTGTGTCTTGGGTGATGGAGATGCGGTTAATACTTGGGGAGGCTCACCGGCATCGTGTCCATCCTGGGGTGAGAAGTGTGTCTCTGACAGCGCAGACAGGAAAGCATGCTGTTCTCCGTGTGGAGGGGAGGGGACTCTGAAGGCCAGGTATTCGAGCAAAGCATCCCTCAGGTACTGGGGGCCTCCTGAGGTGACAGCTTTGAAAGGTGACACCATGGGGCTGTGTTCATATTAAAGAGTGAGATGCATTCATACACAGTTACATGTCAGGTGTCCTGAGGTCTCCAGTCCAGCAACCTTGATTGTCAGGGACAGAACCAAAACCTGACCATTTAAGTAAGGGGGTGGTGGGGCATCTGAGCAGGAAGAACACATGTCCCGAAGCCTAGTCTCTTTCTTCTTTAGGAATCCTCTTTCCTAGAGCCATATGCTCTCAATTTTGACAGTGCTGACAAAGCTTTCTCAACTCTCAGCAGATTAGGAGTGGCCCATTAGCTGGGCCTGACCTCTACCCAATAGGAGCTGCAGTTAGATGGAGACCAGTAAGAACTGACATCTGGCAAAGAGGAAGGAGAAAGGAAAACTTTAGAAAACAGCTCAAGAAGTTAAAAAGCCCTGACGTCTGGGTCCTTGAGTGGAGAGGCAGAAATGCTGCACCCCAGAGGTCCCGAGGGTGTCACTGCATAATGCCTGTGAGTCCTGATGGATCAAAGCTCTTGTCAGTGAGTCATCAATGCTAAAGGACCAAAGAGAAAGGGGGTCAGAAATCATGATGCAGAGCTACTTGATTGATCCAGGCAGAAACACCTCCAGGCCAAACCTTTTCAAAAAAGCACATGGACAATACTGTCATTTTCTGTGCTGCCTTCTGCCTCCTTTCTGTCGTTCACACTTAAACCTTTGAGCCATCTGGCTTTTTTTTCTTTTAATTTATTTTTGGCTGTGTTGGGTCTTCATTGCCGCGTGCGGGCTTTCTCTGGTTGCGGTGAACTGGGGCTGCAGGCTTCTCATTGCAGTGGCTTCTCTTGTTGCAGAGCACGGGCTCTAGGCACGTGGGCTTCAGGAGTTGCAGCACGTGGGCTCAGTAGTTGTGGCTCGTGGACTCTAGAGCACAGGCTCAGTAGTTGTGGCGCACGGGCTTAGTTGCTCTGCAGCATGTGGGATCTTCCCGGACCAGGGCTCAAACCCATGTCCCCTGCATTGGCAGGCGGATTCTTAACCACTGCGCCACCACGGAAGTCCCGAGTCACCTGGTTTTGATTTTTGTGGCTGGCATGAGGTAGGACTCCTGTTGCATGTTTTTCTATATGGAGAACCTGTAGTCCCAACATCATTTATCAGTAGCCCATTATAAAGAAAAATCTCTAGTGTTTCTCCTCTACTGCTCACACAGAATACTTCTGATGACAGTTATGTGGGTGTTTTTCCCATACCCTCTTCATATTGTGAAGGCTTTCCTTTCTTAAACTCAGTTCTTTTGTAATCTGTGTCTGATGAATTCCATATCTGAAGTCTTTGTGAGTCTGATTCTATTGCCTGTTGTTTTTGCTGGCTCAGACTCATATTGTCTTGTTTCTTTGTATGCTGTGATTAAAAAACAGAAACAAAAACAAAAAAACTATGACCTTGTTATTTGTTTTTCTCGGAACTTCATCTCAGGAATTCTTTGAGGCCTGGTTTGAAGTTATTTTCCTACAAAGAGGATTTGCATTTCCTTCGGCTAACCTAGGAACACTTCAGATTAAATGTCTGGCTTGAGAGTTTTCTGTCTGCACTGGTAGCAGCAAACCCACAGGAGGGCCGTTTGTGGATTCAGTCTGACCTGAGGTGGAACTCTCACTCTGTCACTTACTGTGTGACCTCGGGCGAGTCATTTAATCTCTCTGCCTGTCCCATCATCTGTGAAGTAGTAATAATAACACCTACCACCTAAAGCCATTGGAAGGGTGAAATGGGATGATATATATATAAGTAAAGTGCTTACACAGTTTTCTTTCACACAGTTGGTAGACAGTGAATGTCCTTCTCTTCCCCTGAGGAGCCGCCACTCCTGCCCCAGCCCGTGGGGGCAGTCCTCAGCCTTAGTTCCGCATCTCACCCAGGATCTGAGTTATAGCGGGAGCCAAGTACTCTAGACCTCACTCCTGTGGCTCATTCTGCCTTCAGCTTTGAGGTGACTGAGCTTCCGAAAGCCTTTGAGAGATGCTTCTTCCCTCAATCTTGACTGAGGTCTGGAGTTGTCTTGGAGCTGGGTAACAAGAATGATGACATTTAACAGAATTGTTTTCTTCTTCAGAGGCTGCAGGGATTTTTTGGTTAGTTGGTTATGGTTCTAAAAACATTCTTTGTAACTTTATAGTGGAACATTAATAACAAGACATTAAAAACGTTTATAATTTTTAGTCATGGGAATATACATGGACAGTAATATAAGTGTGAAATAAACAGAAAGTTGTATATTGGCATGAAAACATTTTAAATCCTCTTTATAACAAGGAATATTTTTAAAATAAATTGTATGATACGAGCCCAACTCTACTGAGAAAAATGGGGGAAAGAAAGCTGGAAGGAAATATGTCTAAGTGTCAGCAGTAGTTACTTCTGAATGGTGGAATTCTTAAGTAAGTTTTCCCCAGTGGCAGCACGGTACAGACAGTGGTCAGAGGGTGGCCTTCTGAGTCCGGAAGCCTGGTATTAAATTGGTACCTGTGTGGCTTTAGACCAATGACGAGCTCTTTGGGTCTCAGTTTCCCCGTCTGCCGGGGCATTTTGAGGCTACAGTGTCAGCCTGTGATCCGGCACAAGCTGGCTCCGTAAACCGTGGCAGTTATCTTTTTCAGATTAAAAATTTTTTACATTCTTTACAGATTTTAAAAGTACTGAACACGTCCTACTTTATTATCAAAGAAAGACAGTAAAATTAAGACTTCAACAGCAGCAGCAACAACAACAAAGGCAGTACATGCTGCGTCTGCTAACAGAAGTGGTTTACACCCCCAGATTGGGTGTGTGCAGTTTCCAGACTCTTCCCTGACTCCAGGAAAGGGCACGGAGACCCGAACGTTCAGGAGCCACTGCAGTGAGGGCCAGGGAGGCAGGGCTGGGAGAGGGTGGACCACAGCTCTGGCTTTCTAGATGCTGAGCTTCTCCCTTCTGTCCTGCCCAGGACGCAACGAGCCCCTGAAGAAGGAGAGGCTGAAGTGGAAGAGCGACTACCCAATGACCGATGGGCAGCTGCGGAGCAAGAGGGATGAATTCTGGGACACAGCGCCCGCCTTCGAGGGCCGCAAGGAGATCTGGGATGCCCTCAAGGCTGCCGCCTATGCAGCCGAGGCCAACGACCACGAGCTGGCTCAGGCCATCCTGGACGGAGCCAGCATCACCTTGCCACATGGTGAGCAGGCAGGGCGGGGGCTTTCCCCACCGGAGTGAGGGGGCCGTCAGGGTGGAGGAGAGCCAGTGGCCAGCCCCATGTCAGGAGCTCCCATCCAGGCTGGTGGGTGGCAGGTGTGGCTAGTCGCTTGTTCATTCAAGCAGCCCTCATGAACATGGTCCAGGAGTGGGACACCAAGAAAAATGAGACACAGTCCCCACCTGCCTAACGAGGGCGTGGAAAGACACCAGCAAACCTCAAGGCGGTGTGATGAGAGCAAGCTAAAGATTGCTCAGGGCCCTTTGAGATCCCAGCACATCTCAGGTAACAACCTTCTGTTGAGTATTATTATGTGCTGGGCACCGAGCTAGAAGCTTCTGCTGCATTATCTCATTTAATTTCATAATGGCCCCTGGGACTATGTAAAGCAGAGGGCAACAATGGAAACTCTATAGAGTCAGAGACTGGGTTTTAACCAAGTGTCTCTTTCCTAGCTATGTGACCGTGAGCTTCTTGAATTTAAAGCCTCAGTGACTAAACAATTATAAAGTGGTGATACCAACCTCATAGGATGGCTGTTAGGATTCAACAAGATACACATAACATCATTTAGTCCAGTCCCAGCACTTAGCTCGTGCTCAAGATACAGTAAATATCAATATATTACTATATGTAACACATTGTACAAGTAAGAAGATTGAGGCCCACTGGGTATAAGTCATGAACAGCAGGGCCTATGCTATTTCATTCATCCTTGTAACCCCAGCACCCAGCACATATGCTCAGGAAGGAGTTGTTGAATGAACAAATGAAAAGTTAAGTAATTTTCTAGGGTTGAATGAGCCAGTACCTGGTGGAGCCAGAATGTCAGCCCAGATCTTCCTGCCTCTACCTTGAGCTCCCACCAGCTGTCCCAGGAAGACCTGCCTGTAGGGTGGGTTTGAGGACTGTGGGATGACCATGACAGGTGTATCAGTCTGCTCAGGCTGCTATAGCAAAATACTGCAGACTGGGTAGCTTATTAAACAACAGAAATTTAGTTCTGGAGTCCGAGAAGCGCAAGATCAAGGTGGCAGCTGATTTGGTTTTTGGTGAGAGCTCTCTTCCTGGCTTGTAGATGGCCACCTGCTCTCTATGTCCTCATTGTGGGAGAAGAGAGAGAGCTTGAGCTTTCTGGTCTTCTTGTAAGGGCACTAACCCTTACTGGATCAGGGCCCCACCTATATGACCTCATTTAACCTTAATTACTCCCATATAGGCCCCTATCTCCAAATACAGTGACACTGTGGGGGTGGGGTTAGGGCTTCAATACATGAAATCGGTGGAGGGGACACAAGTTAATCCATATCAGTTGGTCCCCAAGCCGACTCTGACCACCCTGCCTTTCCCACAGGCACCCTCTGTGAATGCTACGATGAGCTGGGCAATCGCTACCAGCTGCCCATCTACTGCCTGTCGCCACCCGTGAACCTGCTTCTGGAGCACACTGAGGAGGAGAACCTGGAGCCCCCCGAGCCCACCCCCAGCGTGCGCCGAGAGTTCCCGCTGAAGGTACGCCTCTCCACGGGCAAGGACGTGAGGCTCAGCGCCAGCCTGCCTGACACGGTGGGGCAGCTCAAGAGGCAGCTGCACGCCCAGGAGGGCATCGAGCCATCCTGGCAGCGATGGTTCTTCTCTGGAAAGCTGCTCACAGATCGCACGCGGCTCCAGGAAACCAAGATCCAGAAAGATTTTGTCATCCAGGTCATCATTAACCAGCCCCCGCCGCCCCAGGACTGAGGATCCCACGGACCCCTGGGCAGAGAGACCAGGGAAGGCCTCTGCAGGGCTGAGAGGCCTCCCGGCTGGAGCACTAGGCACCCCCACCCTGCCGCTGCCTTTGAGAGCCGTTCTTTTCTCCAGGGGAGCCTCCCGTGTATGGCTGCCGGGCGAGCCCTGAGGGGACCCTGCTTCCCAGGGACTCCGTGGGCCACCAGTGCCCAGCACCCAGGAAACAGTGTGCTGCCACACACAGGCCTTGCCAACCTTGTCAGAGAAAAGGCAAACCAGGGCCCTCCACCCTGCCTCTCCCCCGCGGCAGGTTCAAGCCACGAGGGCCAGCCCGGAGGCCCCTGGAGCCCAGATCTGTCATCTGGTGCTGCCGGCTGTGCTCACTCCGGTTTTCTGCTCAGGGTCTGAAGCAGCTGCTGTCTCCCTCCCTTGCCCCTACCCCCTGACTCTGCCCTGGGCCCAGTGCCAGCCCCCTAGAGGGGAGGGGACCACTCGTGAGCCCCGGGGGTGGGGAGCCTGAGGCCGGCCTCTGCCTCTCCCAGCCCCCAGCACAGCTGGCAGAGATGAGGTGGTGGCCGATGGCTGGGCTGTCATGGCAGAGGCCTGCACAGGGCCATCTCTTGGCTGTAACCCCGGCAGTGGGGGGTCTGCAGCCCGCTCACGGCCCCGCAGCAGGTCCCTGTGTGCAGACATGTCTGCATATTTATCAATAAAGCCTTTTGCTCCTTCCTTCTCTCTTGCCTGGCTTTGGCTTTGGGTTCTCCTGTAGCTCTCTGGAGCCCTGGAGCCAGTTCTGGGGCGGGAGCAGGTGGGTGCACGGCCTCCCCAGCTGCTCCGGGTAGAGCAGCTACTGCTCCGTGCTCTCCACCGCAGAGAGTACGGTGGAGCGAGCCGTGAACTGCCAGTATGCAGGCCTGTGTTCTCGTGGGTCCTCCGGAAAAGCCTCTTAACCTCCGAACCCGCGTTGCTTGTCTTTAAAGTGGAGGTGATGCCGCCTGCCCTGCCTCCCCTCTCAGCTGCTGGCAGGATTACATGGGATAACAGGTGTGAACTCGCTTTGAAAGCGAAGGCAGCACCTCAGGAAGGCGGCGTTAGTTACCTGCTGCTCTGCTCCTGCAGCACGAGGGTGCTGGCTTCAGACTCCAGCCCCCTGAGCCAGGCCCTCAGGACTGAGATGTGTGTGGACGTCCTGCAGATGCTGCGTGCACCCTTGGCGACGTGAAAGCAAAATCTCTGGTAAATTTTGATGATGAGCCTGTGTCGGCTTGCCAGCAAGGGAACCAGAGGGAAGAAGGAGCCGGGTCTTGTGCTTCCTTAGGGGAAAATGTGCACGTAAGCAGAGAGGGGGACCTTAGATAAGGTGGTTCAGCTGAGGGCAGGCCACGTGAGTGTCACAGAACCACAGGGCTGTGGTGTCTGTGGTTCACTGGCAGGTTCAACCTGGGTCGTGGTGACCCAGGCCTCACTCCCACAGTTCCAGGTGCGGAACTGAGCAGTACAGGTCTGCTTCTTCTCCAGTTGATAGTATTTTTCTTTCTCAGTGAGCACCGGTCAGGTTGGCCTGACTGGGAAACCGGGGAGGGAAGGATGATCAGTCAGAGCTGGTGTCTTCGTCAGCAGGGCTTGGCGCTGCGTTCCAGCCCTTCCAGTGGCTCCTTGAAGCAAGACCGTGTAAGTCCCACAGAGGCCCCCTGCGACAGACTGATGGGTGAGGTCTGTCAGGGACAAGTGGACTTGCAGCCAAATGCTGCGGTGCTTCACTAGGGGGCGCTGTGGGACCCGAGAGGCAAGGCCTGCGCGAGCTGCGTGCAAAGAGGCAGGCGGCTGCCCTTACCTCCACCCACTGCCTGGCACTCCAGCCCAGATGAGGCAGAGTCTTGCCCCTTCCCAGAGCAGGCAGGGCCTTTTCACGGGACGGCCTGGGGATGCGGGCTTATCTTGGCTCCCCACATTTGGCCTTTAGGCTCCCTCACTGGCACTGGCTGGGCAGGGTTTCCAGGCGTCCAGCAGGTGGCACCGCCATCAGGGCTAAGGGCAGCCAGCGATCCTTTGTGCAGCGCGGCTGCCCGGCCCATCTGGGCCTCAGCGCTCAGGACAGAGGCTGGGCAGGCGCCTTCCTGCAGTCCTCGCTCTCGCTCCCAGGGCACTGGGCCCTCCGGCTCCAATAGGCCAGAGGTTGGGGGGTGGCAACTGTCCCTGCCGCCTCCTGCTCCTCGGGGCTGCCTGGGGTGAAGGTGACAGGTCGGGAGGCAGCTGGAGAATTGGGCCGGTGAGCTCATGGCAGAGGCGCCTAGCAGGGCGGGGGTGGGAGCCTGGCATATAAAGCCCCTGGGGCCCCGGGGCCTGCAGGGGCGGGTTGCGCACGGTGCCATGGCGGGCTCCGAGGAGGTGCAGAGGGCCACGGCACTCATCGAGGAGCGGCTGGCACAGGAGGAGGAGAATGAGGTAGGGCGGGGTGTGGGGCCCAAGGGGGTGCTGAGGAGACCCAGCTCTGCTGTCAAGGGAAGGAAGAGCCTGGCTGCCGTACCTGGAAGGAAGGAGGACAGGTGTCCCCAGGGGCCCAGCTGGCTCTACTGCAGGGTGCTCCTGAGAGGGGGCTGCTGGCAGTGGGAGACGGAGGCTTCAGCCCCCAAATCTGAGAGACAGTGGAGTGGGCGAGCCAAGCTGGGTTCCTCGAGACCCTGTCCACCCACCTGGGCCTCGAGGAGACAGGCTGAGCTGCACAGAGCAGGACAGCTGGGATGCTGCCTGCAGATTGGGGCCCTGAGATCCCCCCAGCTGCCGGCTGGGAGGCTGGGACAGGAAAAACTCCAGTGTTTGGTCCCTGAGGAAGGATAAAGACGGGGAGCAGAGTGAGAAAGGGATGCTGGCCAAGGAAGCATGGGTTTTCTAGGACCACCAGCCACACCCGGGGAGGCGACTGAGCATGGGGCTCTGGGCAATTGTATTTTCTCTGGAATAAAGAAGTCGGGGAGGAGGGTGCGGGCTGGTTCTACTCTTCATTTTATGGAGATGAATACTTCACCTAGAGTCTACTCTTCCAAGATCCCAGTGCTGGGAGGAATGAGAGGCTCAGGAAGGTCAGCCTCTGCCTCCTCTTTACCAGCTCTGTGTTCATTTTAGCCGACATCTGCCAGGTGCACGGTCAACTAAGAAACAAGGCAGAGTGGAAAAGGGTGAAATAGAGGTGTAACTCAGAAGTGAAGGAGCACAAAGGGTGGGTGAGGCATGCCGACCGTGGGCCCTCGAGGACTTCTCTGTGGACAGGAGGGCATTTGAGCCAGGCCTTCAAGGATGGTCCTTGAAGGATGGAGGTCAGGAGTGGGGAGAGTATTCCAGGCTAAGGAAACAACAGGCGCCTGTCGTTGGGGTGAGCGGAAGCATGATTGTCGGGAGAAAGTCTGGCAGGAGGGGCTGAGGCTGGGAAGGGAGACAGGGCACAAACCAGACAGTGAGGACCACGTGAAAGATACTTACTCTGTGGGCAGTGGGGAGCCACTGCATGTTGTTGAGTGAGGCACAGTGGTACCACCTGACATGTTTGGGGAAGGCAGCTCTGACAGCCCTGAGAGGGACTTGGAGGGGGAAAGACTGGCCCTAACAGGAATGGGAGGGAGGAGATAAATCAGTGTAGATGTAGACTCCATTCAAAAAAGGAAGAGTGACTGAATGGAGGTGAGGAAGAGGGAAGGGTCAGGACTCTGGTGGAAGAAGAGATGAGGGCTAGGGAAGGGAGGGGAGGTTTGGCTGGGAAGGACCTGGACTGAGCCTGCTGAGTCCCCGCCGGCGCATCCCTGGATCTCCAGGAATGCCATTTCTCACTCCCCCAAGGGCATGTGCACCAGGGCCAGGCAGGGGAGTCATGTTGCTGGGCCATTTCTGGAATGCTGCCACTGGACACAGAGACCTTCAGTAAGGGGACACGGAGCAGTCTTCATCCATTCATTCATCCAACAAATATAGCGGCAGGGCTGTCAGGGCCCCAGGTGCCCACAGAGCCAGCCTCACCACTGGTGCCTCCTACATGCCAGGCACCGTGCTACGCATTGGACAGGCATTCTCTCATTTCCTCTGTGCAACCATCTATGAAGTAAGGTGGAAGTTTTGTTGGGTTGTGTTTCACCGACAAACACCCAATTCAATAAACATTTCTTGAGCACCTACTGTGTGCCAACCTACAGAGACAAATCTGAAGCGAGGGGCTATGGAGTCTGGGTAAGGCGTGGGCAGGCGTTAGAGTCCCCAGTTGTTCCCACCAGGCCCCAGCCCAGCAGCATTCTTAGAGGAGAACCGCTGTTCAGCCTGCACCCACTTCATGGGGTGGGTAGGGAAGGAGGGTCTTGGAGACCAGCCCAGGGGCTGAGGCTCTCTTGCAGGGGCCTTACTGGGCTAGGTCATCACTGAGGACTTGGAGGTGTGCAGAGCTGCTGAGCCCGCCTGCCACCATCCGTGAACTCATTCATTCATTTATTCTCCAAACATTTGCTGAGCACCTACTGTGTGCTAACTCTTGTCATCGGTGCTGGGGATGCCAAGATGATTAAGACCAAGCCCACTCTAGATGCTCCAGGAGCCCAGCCAGGGCTCCACATGCAGTAGTAGTAGCTGAAGCCCTAGGTGATCTTGTCCCTGGGTGAGGATGCAGCGTTTCAGGCGAGGCCGGCACTGGGGAGACCTCAAACCATGTAAGCCTGACATGGAAGGGAGATGCCAGTGGGCAACAGAACATTCGAAATAAAGACCTGGAAAATCAGCTCTCAGCTGACACTTGAAGAGTATAACACCGGAGCTCGGTGTCGAACGACAAAGGCAGCTGAGAGCTCTGTAAGGGAGATCATTCCTCCCCAGCTGCCACCTGGACTCGGCACTCTCCAGCCTGGACGAATGTTTCCGGTACATGGGGACTTCAGAGATAGGGGCGCCAGCACTTAACAAGGAGTGTTTTCCTTTAGAAGAGAGGAAGCGGCCATGAGGAAGTAGTCCAGGCAGGTTGGAGCTACAAGTGGGGAGGAGACTTGGACAGAGTCTCCCCCATATTATTAAAACGAGAATAAGGTTAATACTTAGAGTTCACATCAAGCTGAGAGCTGGGGAGCTGCGGGTTCCACCCCTCAGGTTCCCTGAGAGCAACAGTTTCCATGCTCTAGGATTTCACGGATCAGTAAAATCTGAGGGAAAGAAGTTGGTAACTGACAGAGTTGCCAAATTTTTGTATTGTCAAGTAAGCCCACTAAAAAAAAAAAAAAACTATCATCTCATCTCAAGTATTTCATCAAAGTGAATTTTAAACACCAAAAAAAAAAAAAACCAAAACCTCAGTGCTTGAAAAAAGTGAGTATGTTTAATTTCATGAAAACTCATTCCAGTAGCCCTTAATCCTGTTTTGCTGGGGACACAGGGCAGTCAGTACACAGGTGTTTGAACTGGGGTTGGGGCCAGGGAGGCGGGCTCTGACCTGGGGCCTCCTGGACCAGACAGGAGTGGGGCAGATGACGGGCTGGGAGGTCACACAGGAGGAGGTCCTTGGGGTCCTTGAATTTGTTGTGGGCGAGGCTATCTGGCCCCCGAGGCACTGCAGGCAGTCCTGGAACCCATCCTGTCCTTGGCTCACCAGAAACTCCGAGGAACCACCACCCATCAGAAGTTGCCCATGGAGATGCTGGTGTTGGAGGATGAGAAGCACCACAGGCCTCAGAGTCCATCCTTACAAAAGGTTAAGGTAAGTGCTAGGAGAACCCAGTATCTGCGCGCTCAGGAGACAGACCAGGCAGTTACGGCCTTGCCCCTCCTGGTGCTCCTCCAGCAGCTCAGCACCTCTGGGAGATGTTAGCGATGCAGCATCTCGGCCCCATCTCATACTTGTAAAGGAGAGCAGAATATGCCACCCCCAAATATGCCACTTTGGCATACTGATTTTTTTTTTTTTTTTTTTTTTGCGGTACACGGGCCTCTCATTGTTGTGGCCTCTCCCGTTGCAGAGCACAGGCTCCGGACGCGCAGGCTCAGCAACCATGGCTCACGGGCCTAGCCGCTCTGCGGCATGTGGGATCTTCCCAGACGGGGGGGCACGAACCCGTGTCCCCTGCATCGGCAGGCGGACTCTCAACCACTGTGCCACCAGGGAAGCCCCATACTGATTATTTTAAATTAAAGTTATCTGAGAAAAAGCCAGTGCAAAAAGGACACTCTGACCCTCCTTTGTTCCCCTGAAAATAGCAAATAAATCTGCCATGGGAAGTTACCCTCGCTATATCAGGAAAGTAGAAAGCTTCCTTATCACTAGATCTCAGGAATTCAGGGCTGAGAAGGCTATATAAACAAAACTTGTTTCTTCACTAATTAGTTCCTCCAAAAACAAACTCCTTTGTCTTTTCAATGTGGCACAAATGTATTGTTTCTTTGTCTAAAATGTGTAAAAGCTGCCTGCTTTGGTCACTTCTTTGAGTCTCATATTTTTATGGACTACCATACATCTGAAATTAAAGTTGTTTTTCTCCTATTAATCAGTCTTACATCAATTTAATTATTAGACCAGCCAAAGAACTTAGAAGTGAAGAGGGGGGAAGTTTTCCTCCCCAGGCCTGCTAAGTCAGAATCTGCATGTGTACAAGATCCCAGGGGACTCATTTTGGAAGCAGCAGTGATGGGGCAGCCATACAACAGGGCATGATGCAGGTGTTAGTGGGCTGGGGGAGGCTGTGTGTGCTGACAGGA
Source organism: Lagenorhynchus albirostris (assembly GCF_949774975.1). NCBI lineage: Eukaryota > Metazoa > Chordata > Mammalia > Artiodactyla > Delphinidae > Lagenorhynchus > Lagenorhynchus albirostris. Next base: position 54,183,278 of record NC_083110.1, read on the forward strand.
GACATCTGCACGCTGATAAGAGAAAAGCAGAGTTTCCAGACCACTGCGTGGAGGATGATGCCGTAGGATGCATGTCTGAAAGGGCATCAACGGAGCTATGATAGAAGTTCCTCTGGGAGAGAAGGGCTTTCTCTTCAGAGCTTTTATGTTTCTGTAAGAGGGGCAGGGAGGGACGGAGGGAGGGAGAGAGAGAGAATTACATGGAGATATGAGAATTCGTACCCTGTTCTGGAGGCCTGGGCTGAGAACTGCCCTTGAGATTTCCTCATCAACTCCCCACCCTATGTGGAGCCTTGAAGCTGGGCAGCTCCCAAGCAGCCCCCTGAAGCCCCCGTGCATCTGTGTCTGTCTCATTGGCTTCACCTAGTCCTAGGCGGCAGAGCTAGACCTGGAGTCTTTCTCCCTTGAGAGGCTCTCCCTGTCCTCCACCTCCAGCCTAGCTCAGAGGTCCCCAAGCCCCACATTCTGTGCCCCAGTGCGGGGCTTGATTGGCTATCCCCACGCAGGGTCAAGAGCGCGTGCGTAAAACATCCCTAGACCTGCGGAGGGAGATCATCGACGTGGGTGGGATCCAGAACCTCATCCAGCTGCGGAAAAAGCGCAAGCAGAAGAAGCGGGAAGCCCTGGCAGCCCCCCAGGAGCCGCCTCCTGAGCCGGAGGAGATCGTAAGGGTCCTGGGGAGGACACCTGTGTGGGCAGGGGGAGCCGAGGGAGGGGGAATGGCTCAGATCACAGCGGAGCGGCCCCCAGGGACTGCATTCGCTCTCTCCAGACCGGCCCCGTGGACGCGGAGACATTCCTGAAAGCGGCGGTGGAGGGGCAAATGAAGGTCATTGAGAAGTTCCTGGCGGACGGGGGTTCCCCCGACACCTGCGATCAGGTGATGTTCCCATCGGGCCCTGCACCTGTGCCGGCCTCCCTTTCAGAGCTGATGCCCGCACCCCGCCCGCTTGTGCATTCTTTGAGAAGAGGCATGGGTGTCCTTTGGGAGGGGGCCCCTCAGAAGATGTGGGATGCCCCCTTCCCCACACAGGAGTTTTTCTAAATCCTTAGACCCTTTCCAACTTGAACCACCTCCAGAGTAATAAACACCTGGATTTTTAGGGGAAAAAATGGAATGGAATCAAATACAGAGTCCAAGACCAGGAGATTTGGATTCAAATCCCACCTGTACCACTCCCTAGTTCTGTGACCTGTGGCTGGGCCCGTCACCTCTCTGTGCCTGTTTCCTTCTTCGTAAAACTGGCTCCTCCCCTCAGAGCATGTTATGGGGATCAAATAGAATATTAGTTCTTCAATACATATTTATCGAATGAAAACACTATTAAAGCACATGCTTGGATATGATATTTTGTGTTGCATTGTATATCATCATACTTTTAACAATTATTTTTATCTTATGGTTAAAATATATATATATATATATATATAAAAAACATGAGACATGCCAAATAAATTTTAAGTGCACAACTCAGTGGCATTAATTACACTTATAATGTTGTGCACCCATCCCCACGATTTTCAAAATATTTCCGTCACCCGTCATACTTCTTTTTGTTTTCCCTGAAACTGCCTCTTTCATACTTTGTAGGATGCTCTCTCGAGATCATATCCTGGGATTGAGCAAATTAATGGTCACCCCCTTCAGGCTGCATTATTGCAGGCTTAGACTACATGTCCTTTCCACTTTTTAGATTCCAGAGTTTTAATCCTCTTGGTCTATCTAAGCATCTCCTGCCTCTGTGTTGTGCTAGGAGCACAAAACCAAAAAGACCAGGGTTGACAGTAGCTGGGAGACTGATGCACAACTGGTTCATTAGAATATGGAAAGATATGCCCTCTGGCCTGAGTGTTTCAAGAGACCAAAGCGAAAGCCGACTGAATTGGACAGGAAGTTCATTCCCTCCTTGAATCAGTAATCAGGGTGCACCTGCCCATCCTGGCCCTGGGCAAGGCACTCAGGGGAAATAGTCAAGTAAGACTCAGCTTGCCTTTGACCGTCTATGACAGTGGAGGGTTGTCTGGACCCCGGGACAGCTATGGCCTAGAGGTTTCAAGAAGTCGATGACACTTGAGCTGCATCTTCATGGAGTTACAAGCATTCATCAAGCACTCACAGGGAGTATGGGCAAAATGGGCATTTGGGCACAGGCAATAGCTTGTGTGTTTAGGGGGCAGTGGGAAGGTCAGAGTCCACAGTGCACAGGAGGCCTCCAAGCCTGGTCCAGATAGAGCATGAAGGAGCCGGCGGAACATGCAAGATATGGGGACCCGGCACAGGGGTCAGAATCGGGCTGGGATAAGGCCTGGGCTCAACTTGGGTGGGCGATGGGCTCAGGCCTGGGGCCAGAGTTTAGGCCCTGACAGTTTCTCTGGGGACAGTTCCACCGGACAGCACTGCACCGAGCTTCCCTGGAGGGCCACATGGAGATCCTGGAGAAGCTTCTAGAGAGTGGGGTCACTGTGGACTTCCAGGATCGGGTGAGCAAGAGGCCAGGTATTGGGTGAGGGGCAGGAGGTGGTCCAGCACTCATAGACTCCCTATCCCTGCAAACCTCCAACCTGGGACATAAACAAGCTGCCTCGGGGGCCAGGCTCCACCTCTAGTATGTTGTATGACCTTGCGGGGCGGGAGGGGGGGCATCTCCTCCCTGAGCCTCCTCTGTAAATCTGGCTTGGACGAGATGGAGCCCGAGGGTTCTTCGGCTCCACTGCATCCATTGCTCAGTCATTGGAGTGGCCCTATCCTTCCCTGGATACCTGCCTGCCCTCTTGGCTGGGGTCCTTTCCCCCAGGGCACTTTCTTCCCTGAAGCTCTGCAATTAGGCTCCACCCTTCCTCTCTAGCTGGACTGCACGGCCATGCATTGGGCCTGCCGTGGGGGCCACTTGGAGGTGGTGAAGCTTCTGCAAAGTCGGGGAGCAGACACCAACGTGAGGGATAAGGTGAGGCCATAATGCTCACAGATGTTGAGGTAGCAGGGCGGAGGGGTGGTGGGGAGAGAAGCAGAGGGTAGAAAAGCAGACAGCAGGAGGGTAGTGAGCTAGTCTGGTTTCTGGAGTGGCTGCAGAGCCCAGGGATGGGTCCTTGCCATCAGCTGCAGCCCCTTGGAGACTACCATTTGGGAATGGGAGCAAGAGCAGAGGAGAGGGGAGGAGAAGAGATCCACTAGCTTGGCGGCTTTGGGACCACCCAGAGATGCAGGATTTGTTCACCCGTGCCATCGTTCATCATCCTTCTATCTGTCTATCTATCCGTCCATCCATTCATTTATTCATCTGTTCACTTATTTATTCATCCACCATTTTTAATTCACTCAATCCTTTGTATATAACCTTGAACAAGTGACAGCCTCTGAGCCTGTTGCTCATCTATAAAATGTCTTGCAGAGTTCTTGTATAGATTGGATGGGAAAATTTATGTAAATTAATTATTTATTCAACATAAGGCTAATGTTTTGTAAGATTTTGCTGTGCTCATCACATAGTCATTTCTCAGTAAATGGCATCTACTATAATTATTTTAAAAGGGCAGAGGAGTGAGCAGTAGCTCACATCCGGGTGAGAGGGGAAACATAGAAGGCTTCCCCGAGGAGGTGGCATGTAATGCCTTAGAGCTGATCATCAGATAGGGTGATGGGAAATTACAGCGTTCCCTACCCCTCCTTGGGAGAAGGATTAGGCTAGAGTTAAGACGGCCGCCTCCCAGAGGCATCACAGTCCAGGTCCCTTCAGCCAGCATCTCCTGATTCCTCCCCACCCAGCTGCTGAGCACCCCCCTGCATGTGGCAGTCCGGACGGGGCACGTGGAGATCGTGGAACACTTTCTATCCCTGGGCCTGGACATCAATGCCAAAGACAGAGTGAGTGTCTGGGTTCCTTCACGCCTAGCCCCACCATAGGGGGCTCCATATGCCCCCTGAGGGCTCCCACATGCCCCCGTGGGCCATGCTGAGTGTCTCACTGGTTCTAGGAAGGGGACAGCGCCCTGCATGACGCCGTGAGGCTCAATCGCTACAAAATCATCAAACTGCTGCTCCTGCACGGGGCTGACATGATGAGCAAGAACCTGGTAAATCCACTCCTTTCCTGATTCAGTAAACAGTGTGCGCTGCTCTCCCGGGCCCTGTGCTGGGCACTCGGAAGAAAGACAGAACTGAGCAGGACTCGGCTGGCCTGCCCTTGGGGCAGTGTCACAGTGGAGGGTTTCTCTGGGCCCCAGGAGATTGGGGGCCCACCCGGCTTCCCAACTCTCTCTATGCTTCTCTACATCCAGAAAATCTAAGTGGAGAAAACAGCCAGGAGGGACAGGAGGAGGATTTCCCAAAGGCCCCCAAGTAGACTGCAGGCGGTCCTAATGTCCAGGCTCAGGGAGGCCAAAATCGTGGAGGGACAGAGCCGGAAGGAAGCTAAGCACTCAGTCAGCACGATTGTTCCTAGCACCCTGTGTTGGCTCCTGTGGTCCTCCAGTTCCTTTAGGAACCTGTGTCCCCCCGTCCAAGCTCTTCTTTGGGGCCCAGAGCAATCACAAAAGAGAGGAGAATTGGGTAAGGGGGGACCTTGACTCAAGAAAGGCTGGGGGGTGCAATATAGGGGGAGGGGATTAAGAGGTACAAACTGTTATGTATGGTATAAGCTACAAGGATATATTGTACAACACGGAATATAGCCAATATTTTATAATAACTATAAGTGTAGTATAACCTTTAAAAATTATGAATCACTGTATTGTGCACCTGTAACTTATATAATATTGTACATCAACTATACTTCAATTTTTTAAAAAAAGCTAGCTATATGAAAGAAGAAAGAGAGGCTGAGGAGATAATGGGAAAGTTAGGAAGACAAGGGGAAGGTGTAAATGAGGGCTTCTCAACCGCACACGTGTTGGGCGGGAGAACTCTTTGTCGTGGGGGGGCTGTCCGTGCATTATCGGATGTTTGGGCAGCATCCCTGGCCTCTACTCAAGATGCCAGTAGCATCCCCTCCTCCAGTGTCATAACCAAAAATGTCTCCAGACATTGCCAGTTGCTCCCAGTTGGGAGCCACTGGCGTAGATGAGGGTACCTCTTCGTCCAGACTTCTGAACGGTGACTAGATATCCTCTTGTCTCCCCCAGGAAGGAAAGACCCCCACGGACCTGGTGCAGCTGTGGCAGGCTGACACCCGGCACGCTCTGGAGCACCCGGAGCCGGGGTCAGAGCAGAACGGGCTGGAGGGGTCTGCTGAGGGTGGGCGGGAGACCCCGAAGCCTGTGCCAGCCCAGTAAACGACTGTCCCAGCCCAGCCAGGCACCTGGCCTGTCCCCTGCGTACAGCCGGAGGGTCATAAGAATGGCCCCCAGAGCTGAGGACCGCAGCATACCTCTGTACGCCCCGGGAGCCCCCACAAGCTACCGCAATTAAAACAAAAAGTCATTTTTGCTGTGTGTGATGTTCATTTCTATTTGTGCCTAAAACATTTAGGAATGAAGGAAGACTGGGGGCAAGGGTGGGCTCAGGCAAGAGGGGAACTTGGAGCCCTTTGGCCCCCCTGAGCCAGCCCTGCTGCTTTTCCTAACAAGGCCTCTTTTTGCTTCTTTCCTGCCACTCCACTTCCCAGTCCCAAAGTGGATCAGCTTCCCAGGGCACTTGTCCTGGGGTCCCCTCCTGGTGACAGCTGTCCTGTAGGGCTGTGCGTGACCAGCACGGGCCTGTCACGTGGCAGGCTTGGTGGGAGGAGCTTGGCAGGGGAGTGGGGCAGTGGCGGCAGATCACAGGTCTCATCCAGCCAGCCCCGCCTCCCACAGGGAAGGGCCGGCTCAGCCAATCGGCTCCGCCAAGCTCTCAACTGCCACGCGGAAGCGGGGAAGCCAGCCTGGCTCCTGGCTTTGGGGCTGGGAATTGTGGGAGGAGGGCCGGGGCCCACTGGAGGCACCCTTTTGTGTAAGGACCCAAGGAACCAGTCCTCCGTCTGGCCACAGGGACACTGGGTTGTGGCATTTCTCCAGCTGCTCCCCAGGGGGAGGGAAGACCTCCCTGGAGCCAACAGGCCCAGCCTCTGACCCTGGAAACACCCAGCCCAGGCCTGCCTGAGAGCCAACAAGTCAGGGGGCAGCAAATTTTTAACCAGACACATAGATCATTAACTGGGGTAGGAAGGAGTCCAAATTCAGCATCCCTCGGGGGCAGAGACCAGCTGGGCTTTGAGCCTCCCGTGGAGATGCTGGGCCCCCGAGTCTGGTCCTCTGTGAGGCAGGGGCTGAGCAGGGCCTTGTCCAGCACCGTGGGGGGCTGGGCCTCAGGGGAGGGGAGGAAGGTGGACATCTCAGGCATCTACCCCCCTGTGACCACCCCCTTCACTGCCACGGCCGAGGTGGACTATGGGAAACTGGAGGAGAATCTGCACAAACTGGGCACCTTTCCCTTCCGAGGTAAGCGGGGTCTGTCCGCTGTGGGAGTTGGGGAGATGTGAATGACCCTGGTCTCCTCAGCCAGCAACCAGAGGAGGGTACACAGGCTCTTTCGAGCTGCTCTTGGTCAGTCGGGTACCCTGGGAGTCATTTTGTTATGGGAGAGGAACAGGGGGCATTGGTCTGGAGTCAGGAGCCAGGCAGGAATCTCGGGTTGTGATCTTGGGTTGAATCTCCTCTTGGGTTGGCCTGTGATCTTGGGTTGAATCTCCTCTGCCTCAGTTTCCCCAGCTGTAAACTGTTGAAGTTCTTAGCCCAGCGTTATTGTGAGGATGAAACTAGATCATGGGTGTGAAAGCCTTTGTCAACCAGCCACTCTGTGCAGATGTGAGGGCAGCGGGGTGTCACGTGGCAGCCCCGCCAGCGGGCTCATCTCCCTCAAAGCCTTGTTTGCACACTCTCTTCCGGGCAAAGCCTCCCTCGGCCAAATTAATTCCTGTCCTGGATCCTCTGACTCATTTCCCCTGTTACACATGGGCCTCCCCTCTCTGAGATCAGAGACCAGATCATATTTGTGACACTCAACATACAACACAGCCACAGGCACGATAAATGAAGATAAAAGAAGCGGCAAATTCTGCCCGTCCTGCCCTGCCCACGCTCATCCATCACCCGTGACAGTTCCCTGAGGCAGTGCTCTCAATAGCCCTATTTCACAGACTGGGAAGCTGGGGCTCAGAGTGACGAGATCACTTGCCCAAGGTCACTCAGCTAATACGTGGCTGAGCTGGGATTTGAACTCAGGTCTGACTGCACAGCCATGCTCGGTTTCACTCCACTGCACTGACTGATGAGCCGCTAGGTCAGATTCTAATAAACAGACCCTGATGGGCACCAACTTGGGAATGGAGAGGTTCCGACTGGGGTAATGCAGTGGAGCAGTTGGGAACGTGCACTCTTGATTCAAACCACAGCTCGGCCACTGACTTAGCTGTGAGATCTCTCTAAAGCTCAGTTTCTCCATCTGACACGTGGGAGTAATAATGGCCACATCATAGGAGGGTGGGGAGAAGAATCTGAGAGAATGCAAGTGAAAGCATGCTGTAAATTGTGAAGGGTATGTACATGAGAAGGTGTGGATTCCAGTGATAACGATGATTAGAATGACAGTGTGATCGCCACTGCGGGCAGAGCCGCGTTGTGACAGTGCCCGCTGGCATGACTGAGACCCCATTCGTATCTCAGTGCTGAGGCGATGTGAACCTTCCCTAGCGGCCAGTGAATGCCCTGTGGACGTCCACACTGAGCAGTGACACAAACTCTAAGTACATTTCTGCTGGGGCTCAGCTCATTGGAGCCTGAAGGTTTGGGCTGAGGCCCGGATCTCTTGAAGCAAAGTGAGAAGCTCCTTGAATCTCTAAACGAAGACTCTGCTTCACCTCCCGGGTTCAAGGACACCTTAGTGCAGGGGGTGGGGAGGGTAGACTTTGCATCCAGTGTCTGCCTGCGCCCCAGGCTCTTCCTGGACCCTTCCTTCCCCCTCCCCACAACTCACTGCTGCAGTGGGGACAGGGGTGCCTAGGAGCACAGGCTGCAGAGGGTTTGGCAGGCTGGCCATTGGTAAACTATGCAGGCACCAGCTCCCACCTCAGCTCTCTCTTACCCCTGCACATGGGGGAGCGGGGCACTGTGTAGAAGAGCCCAACACCCGGAGTTAGAAGACCTGTAGGAGTTCTAGTTCTGCTAGTTACGGCGACCTTGGAAAAATCACTGAACCTCTGATCCGGCTTCCTCATTTTAGAATGGCAACCGGGCCACAGCATTCAACACAGTCCTCCCAAGGAACCCAAACCCGAGGTCCTGGCACAGATAACACCGGGCCATAGGGCCCAGTCACAGCTCCCAGGATGCAGCCGGGTTGCCTGGGAAGGGAGCAGTGAGCCACTCTAGCGCGAAAATCTATGTCTCTCTTGCTGGATCCTCACCCCCTTTTGCAGCCCAAACTCAGGGGCAGGGGAGGGAACCATCATGTATCACATTGCCAGGGCCTCCTGCAATGAGTTAAAGGTCCTCCAAAGAGGAGATGGGAACCTGCCCTTGATGAATTAGTGAAGAGTTAAGAGATTCTTCTGAAAGGCATTGCCTGAAACTGTGCAGCTCTATTTATTACTTACTTATTTTTTTTCAGCATAGTTAATTTGTACTAATTATTTGAATAAAGAGTATTCTTTTTAAATAAAACTTATAACCGGAGACCAGAGGGAAGGGTTTTTGCAGAAGGGCCATTGGTCCCTGAACTCACACCCACAAACAACCTCAGAGATGAACTTTGAATTGTTATTTCCAAATGAGGTTAGTGGATGACCCCAGAGTTACTCCAGCAGGATCAGGGAGGTGATTTTTCCCAGAAAAGCTTAAGCTTCTGTCTTATTCCCTTATTATGAAGGGAAGACTATGGTTTCTCGTGATAAGGTATAATATTTTGTGTATATTAAAGCCATTAGTTCGTTAAATAAAATATTTTGTTTAAAATATCACAATTTTTATAACCCTATTTGGCATTGAGAAATGTGTCATATGCCTCTGGGAGTGGCCCAGGCCTGTGTCTGCCCTGAGAGGCCCTGGGTATAATTTGGGATTGACGGTCAGACTCTCAGTTGTCTGTACCCACAGAGAGCCTGGCCAGCTGGCCCACCCACTCATAACTGAACTCTGCCAAATTCTGGGTTTGCAGGTGCATTAAGGCAAGAGGTAGCAGCCCCCATCCTGAAATGGCCCCAGGGATCTGGGACGGGCTGAAGTCTCCTGTCCTGCGTATTCTGCCTTCTCAGCCTACTGCTTGTCTTCCCCCCAATTGTGACCTCATGTTACTCCAGAATGAGCTCCTTTCTGGACCCCTTTGGCTTCCGGACCCTCTCTGTTATGGGGCTGGGGGCTGTAAGTGGGGATGGAATGCACTGAGCTGGCAGTGGGGTTTGGCCCTTCATGGAGGGAGACACTAGCCTTAGGCAGCCAGGAATGGATGCCAGCCCAGCCAAGGGGGTCTTTCAACCATGGCCAGCTTGACCCAGCAGCTTCTGCCCCTTGGGTGCCATCAGATGGGGAGGAAGAGAAACCAAAGACTGGACGATAAGAAGGCCTGACTTGCAGAACAGGTCACAAGCAGGAGGCAGAAGGGACTCAGAATTGGGGAAGCTACCCTTCCACTGACCTTGGGGACAGCTGTCAGGGTGGGAGAAAGGTCCCAGGCCTCAGCCCATGCCTGTCAGAAAGGATCCTGTGACCTCTCCCCGCCCCGCCCCTCAACCACCTTCCTCACAATGGGGTTCATTGCTGAGGTGGGAGGGGCAGCCTAGGGAGGGCACAGCGTGGGGCCTGCCTGCCAGACAACCTCGGGGAGCCTGTCCTTTCAAGCATGAGCCATACCATCTGGGCTCCCCGACTCCCAGTGTGCTCTTAGCTCTGCCCGCCTGGCGTGGGGTCCTGGAGACCTTCTTGGAGCTCATCCAGCAACCATCACGCAGGGTGGTGCTGGGGACCGCCCTCTTACTCGGAGGTGGAGCCCTCATGTTGTGGATGCAGAGGAAGAGGAGAAGGAAGGTAGATTCTGAGGCTGCACAAGACGAGCAGGAGCCACCAGAAAGCGACAAAGCAAGGAAGGAGAGCTGGATCAAATCGCACTTCAGCTGTCTTTCCGAAGAGAAGCTGGCTGCCGGCAGCAGCCCCACCTGCAGCCACAGCGCCGGGGCCTGCAGCAGCGGTGCTGCTGCCCAGCCTGAGAGCGGCAGCGGGGAGGCCAGCACCACGATTCCTGTGGACACCTTCACCACGAGGCAAGGAGAAGAGGGCACTGCTCTTCACCGGGAGCCCTTGACCAGCAAGCAGAGGATGTCTGGGACCTCAGTGACCAAAGAGACCCACGAGGAGTCTGGGAAATCCTCGTCCACGGATGAGGCCATGTGGGCCGCCGTGGCTGCCTGTACCGAGGAGATTGACACCAAGGGGCAGCAGCTGGCTATCTCCATGTTGCAGCGTGCCATGGCTTGCCAGAACTCAGGCCACCTGGAGTCCAAGGACATCAGCCAGGAGGAGCTGAAGGCCCTCGAGGAGGTGGAGATGAAGCTGAAAGGGAATTTCCTCACCCAGCAGGAAACCACCACAGCTGGTGCCAACCACATGCACACCTTCCATAGCCATGGCCACCAGGGTTATCCAAGCCACCCGAGCCACCCGTGCCACAGCCCGCCGAACAGCAGCCACCAGGCCTACCAGCCCTTTAAAGCCACCTAACCACAGATGGAGATGCCCCTTCCCCCCACAGGGCTGGCACGCAATCACAGGCATCCTATGTGGTCCGGCTCTCCGATGGGGCAAACTGTGTGGCCCAGATGCTGCTTAAATCCCTGCTTCGTCAGGCCCTCACAGGGGTCCCGGGTCCCTTGGATTCTGTGAGCGGAGTCTGCCACTGATGGCCCCTGATGGAGGGAGAGCTGGGGGGAATTGAAGCAGCTGAGACAGACTCGCAGGCCACGGAAGACCCAGCAAGAGAGGATGCGCGAGGCAGATCCCAGGAGCAGCTGAGAGCACCACGCTGATGCCAGCTGCCTGGAACTGAGCCAATAAAGCCTTGTATACCCTCACTCTGGGTCTGAGGGCTTTGTGGCCAGCCCCAGGTCTGGGCGGGCCTCTGGGGAGAGGGTTCCTCCTCCCACAGTCCTCTTCATGTGGGCTGATTCGAGACTCCATAATTCGGCCTCCCGGGTCTCAGTTTCTGGGCGTGGGGAATCTCCAGGGGGCTCAACTGCCACCGACCTGCTGCTACCAAGGAAGGAGGGAGCAGCTGGGAGTTGGGAGGAGTGGGGAGAGACAGGCTTTGAGAAGCCAGGAAGTAAGCAGGGGTGGGATGTAGGTCACCCTGTGTACTACCGCCCTCTCCCTGCCCGCACTGGGATCCGTGTTGGTGCCTCCCCACCGCCTACCTTCAGAGCTACCGTGCCATATGCTCTCTCCTTGTTCATGCTACTCTTGCTGGGGCTGCCTCTGTTGCAGTACTGCTAAACTGTAGTAGGATTAGTACTACCAGTAGCTCTGCCCACCTTTTTTTGAGTGTTTAGTATATGCCATGTTCTGTGTTGTGTTACGGCACAGCCCCATGAGGAGGGTATTATGTTATCTCCATTTTGTAGTGAGGCTCAGAGGTGTAATTTTCCTGAGACAGCCTAGACAGTAAGTGATGTTGCTGGGGTCAGAGCCCAGCTTGGCCTAACTCCAAAACCCGTACCCCGAACCCCTGCCCTGTGCTACCCCCGAGTCCAATATCCACCATCCCCCAGTGGGCCTATCTCTCTTATACTTATCCCTGTCCTCTTCGCACATGTCCTGACACTCGCTGTGCCCTCCGGCAAGCCTGGGACTCTCCTTGCCTCCTCTTCCTGGGTTTCACAAAGCCATTTCTGGAGCAAGCAGTGACCCCCAGGTAGGCAGTTAACGGGAGGCAGCTGTCTCCCCCATGAAACTTGAGAGGAGTCAGCTACATGGCACTGTCTAACCTCCAGTGTCTCCTTTACGTAGAAATTTCTTACCATTTGCATCTATTATGGATTTACCAGTGGTTCCCAACCTGTGGGCCTCCAACTCCAGGAAGAAGGTGCCCAGAATCATTGCAAAGGATGGTTAAATCTGTAAACACCCTAAATGTTGTCATTTGATTTTATGGAGCATAGTTGGGAGTATTTGAATATTTTTGACATTACTAGTAAGTGACTTTATATAAATGTTGATATGTGTGTGTGTGTGTGTGTGTGTGTGTATTTAAAGTACTTCATAATAGGGACTTCCCTGGTGGTCCAGTGGTTGAGACTCCACGCTTCCACTGCAGGGGGCGCTGGTAAGATCCCTGGTTGGGGAACTAGGATACCCCATGCTGCACAGCGCAGCCAAAAAAAAAAAAAAAATACTTCATAATAAAAATCTTAGTTGGAAAAAAATAGGGTCAATCATACTGGAAAATGTTGGAAGCTGCTAATTAGATGGAAGGCGAGAGTAGTGAGGTTTGGCTTCTGCAAGTGACTGTTAAAATGCATAAAATGCATGCATTTATCTGGAAGACCTTAAATCCCTTATTAAAAACTTATTACATAAAATTTCAGATTAGCTAATTATGACTTTGGAATCTTAACTTTTAAAAAGTTTCAAACTGGCAAAATTCAAATAAAGTGTGTAGTTAGCATTGTACCAATGTTAAGTCTTTGGTTCTGATCATTGTACTCTAGTTAGGTAAGATGTTGTCATTAGTAGGGGGCTGGGGGAGGGATGTATGGAAATGCCCTGTACCATTTTTGCAACTTTCCTGTAAATTGGAAAGTAGTTCAAATTAAAATTCAAAAAAGTTTTCAGGCAATTTAGTTAAGAGGGATATCAAAGTTTTATTACAGTTGTGCTGCAAGGAAAATAGCTTCTAAGCAGCCAACTCAAGTATATACTCTTGGAAAGGATATTTTTATAAGAAAAGAGAATGGTTAAATCATTGTTAGACTAGATAGAAAGAAGAGAGGTTAACAGTCACTAGACTCTTGTCTTAGAGTCTGCTGGGAGAGTGGCTGGTTTCCCAGGCCAAGGCTTAATTCCATTGAAGCTCATTAGGAAATTGCTTAAGCATTTCATCAGGAACTTTCATTTCTTCCTAGTGGGAGGTTATGAATTACATCATACAAAAAAGTTCTGCCTTAGACCAGGTTTGGGACAATTTTTCTTTTATGCAACAAATTATCAACGCACATGTCAACAGGCAGTGTGCTGGGTGTCACGAAGGAGGCCAAAATGAGGACACCATCTTTGATCTTGATGCTTCTAGACAAGGTAGGGCAAGTGCTGGGCAAGGACAAAATGCTATGGAGCACAAGGGAGAGGGGGATTAAGGAAAGGCTTCGTGGTTCTTGCAGCATCTGAGGGGCTGCAACTAGGGAGGTGTTCTGGGCAGAGAGAAAGGTACAGGAGCAAAGGTGTAGAGGCAGGATGATGGCAGTGTGTCTGGGGACCCTGACAGTCAGTTTGGCTGGAGGGGAACATTTAGAGATAGGCAAAAGGGAGGAGGAAAAGCCCGAAAAGTGACTCCAAAGCCTCAAGGCAAAGAGAACTTAAGAGACTGTCCCATCCAATTTCCTCATTTCACAGCAGAGGCCAGTTTGAGAAATTTTGTCAAGTCCCAACAGGTGGGGGTCGGGCAGATTGAAGGGTTCTGAGGATCTCTGTGCACTTTTGAGTAGGCAGCAGGGAAGGACAAGGAATAGGTAATGGAAGTTCAGAGGAGAGATGTCCAGTGAAGGCTTGATCCCAGGAAGACTTCTCGGAGGAGGTGGCAATGATGATGGGCCAAGGGGCATAACACTGACTGGGGATACTACTTACATAAAAGAGACTGTGATTCCTTTTGGCCACAGTAAATCACGCTGTTGCTTGTGTGTCCTCAGCCCCCACCTACTCCCCTCACCAAGCCTTTCTGGCTCCCCAGAGCAGCCAGAATAACCATGGGGGCAAGGGAGAGAAGCTTCTGAAATGAGTCTCTTTCCTCTTAGAGCTGGAGGGGGTCTGAGAGGTTCCTGAGTGCAGCCTCCCGTCCCACACCAGCCATCCTCCCCCTCCTCAGACTGAAAGTTGCCACCCTCCTGATTTAAGGCTTGAGCACTCCTCTGACTAATATAATGATTACAGCTAACATATTGAATGCCAGGTTCTAGCTATTCCAAGCACTTTACAAATAGTATCTCATTGAAACTTCACAAGTCTTGAAAAGGGGCACCAATATTACCCCCATTTTTCAGTTGGGGAAGCTGAGGTTTGGTTAAACCATTTGCCCAAGGGCTCAGAGCTGGCGAGGGGCACACTGGGAGTTAAACCCGGGCTCTGACAACCCTACTGTGCTGCTCCCTGCTTCCCCACCGCTCACTTTCCTCACTCCCCACCCATCTGGAACCCTGGCCTTTTCCTCTCCTTTAGCCCCACCTCTACACCATGGTGGCACATTAGGCCTGAAACTGGACATCTGGTCAAGGAGAAGGAGGGGGTTCTTGGCAGTATCAGTTCACAGACTTCAAAGTGCTTTCTTTCTCCTACATTTTCTCATTTGAGCCTTTAAGACAGCCCTATCAGGTAGGATTGAAGTGACTTTATTGTCGTCCCAAAGAAAAGGAAATGGGGTCTCAGAGAGCGCTGTGACTTGCCCAGTAGCCAGAGGGACTGGAGTCCAGCGCTTGCCTGACGCTATCACACTTCCCCTCCCCCAGCCTGGCATCTCTTCCTTCTTGGGAGTCAGGCCCGGGTCGGATGCTCCCTTAAATGAAATGAGGAGAAGCCACTAGGAGTCTTGAGCACAGGGGGAGCTCAAGACCCAGCTATCCTGCTGTTTAGGCCAAGTCCAACTGTGGGGACTGGAGGCTTCTGGAACTGACCACCAGAATGAAAGGGGACTTGGGAGTGAGTGACTGTGTCTGGAGACATGTCTGAAGCAAGAAGCCCCCTTCAAGGGGGCTGGCAGGAAATGTTGCGGAGGCAGTGGCAAGAGCTTGTTCTCTAAATTCTTAGCCAGAGGGTGCTGGTCCAATCGTGGCTGGATTGGAGCCCTCTCTGGGGTTGGCAACTCTGCAAGTGGGGTGATGCACTGGGAAATCACTGTGGCCTTATGGAGCAAGACAGAAGGAGGCTCCCACCATAGGCCCCTAGCCTGACATGGAGGAATTGATCCTGAGGAGGCAATGCAACAGAAGCCAAAATCTGTTTGCCTCAAGATGTTCCCTGCAATGTTACCAAGGCAAAAACTGGGGGAAATATGCTAAGTATCCGGTGAGCTCTTCTGGCAACCCACTCAGTGGACTTTAACGGTAGAGTGAACAGCACAGAGAGAGGTTTGTGGTGTAACGTTGTCTCCGCATCACACTGTGTCCCCTTAAGGATGACTCATAGGAACAACCTCTCTTTGTCCCAGTGCCAGGAAACGCTGTGTTTCTCCAGGACAGCTGCTTTGCTTTATCTCGATTTCTACATATCTGTCAGCTGACCACGTTTCCCTTTTAGCTTTGACTGTCGGGAAGCTCCAAGTCAAATTTCTGGCCCATCAGAACTGTACGGCAGGGATTCTGTATACCAACATTGCCCCTGGCTTTCTTTTCTTTCCTTCCTGCCAAACGGTCTTCTATTTATTAATACTCTTCGTTTATTGTATGCTGTATTTAAGAAAAAAAATTGAAATGGAGAGGAGAAAGAACAGGAACGAGAAAGTAAAACGAAAAAAGCTGAGAGGAAAATGGTTTAACATTCCGTTTAGATTCAGCTGAAGAGCATCAATTCTACTGGTCTCTCATGGATATAAAAGTGTTGACACCTTTAACTGGTAAAGTTAGAAATCTCACAGATGATGGTTAAAAAAGGAAAATGCAAAATAAAATAATGAGATGTGGGCTTCCCTGGTGGCGCAGTGGTTGGGAGTCCACCGGCCGATGCAGGGGATGCGGGTTCGTGCCCCGGTCCGGGAGGACCCCACGTGCTGCAGAGCGGCTGGGCCCGTGAGCCATGGCCGCTGAGCCTGCGCGTCCGGAGCCTGTGCTCCACAACGGGAGAGGCCACAACAGTGAGAGGCCCGCGTACCGCAAAAAAATAAAAAAATAATGAGACATCATTTTCCACCCAGAAAATTGGCAAAAATTAGTTCTGACAATACTCAGTATTGGTGTGGATGAGCACTAGCATTTTTTTCTATGTGCTGCTGGGGCATGAACTGGCTAATTAGAATTTTCGCACGTGAAGGTGCATTTACACACGACTCAGCCTTTACACGCCTAAGTATCTAAACTGAGAGAAACTTTTAAACGTGTTTGTTTCAGCATTGTCTGTAATAGCAAAATTAGGATGTATTCTAAATGTCATCAAAGGGAGAATGAAAAGTAAATTGTGGTCTAACTTCACAAGAGAATATTATACAGCAATGAAAGTGAATGAATCAGAGCTCCCTGTACTGCTGTGGCCAAGGTGCAAAGCACAATGGTGAGCAAAAACGGCAAACTGCAGAATGTTATGTGTGATTCCATTTCTATAATGTTTTAAATGGCAAAACCCATCTTATAGATTGTTTATGGGTCCAGATGTATGTTTTAAGGGTGTAAAGACATGAATGGGAACAATAACCACTTGAGACACGCCAGAGGTGAGGAAGAGGACGGTGACGGGGTGGGGGCAGGTGTCGTGGGTGCTGGGTACACCGATGTGGATTCTATTATTAACTATTCTTTGTGGCATGCCTAAAATATCTCATTAAAACAAAGAAAAATAGTGTGAACACTGTCACGGCAACTGGGTAGCACGCTCTGCCTGCATCAGGAGTGGGGAGGAAATGTGTGATAAACTGTGGTGTCGGGGAGGTAGGAGCCTGGGTGAGCATAAGTCCAACATCCGCTTTTTCACAAGCACGTGGGAAGGTGTTGCCTCTCTTGCAGGCTTCGTGGTCCAGGGCTCCAACGGCGAGTTCCCCTTCCTGACCAGCAGTGAGCGCCTGGAGGTGGTGAGCCGCGTGCGCCAGGCCCTGCCCAGGGACAAGCTCCTGCTAGCCGGCTCCGGCTGCGAGTGTGAGGCCTTAATGCCCCGGCCCTGGCGGGGGCGGGGGCGGGGGCGGGGGCGGGCTCCCTGACCCGGGGCTGGGTCCGGTCTAGCGCTTGCTCTGTCTCTTCTGCTCTGCGCCCCTTGCTTGCCTCAGGGTCCCAGCCCAGTCCTCTGCCTCCTGCCCTCGCCCACCGCGGCCTGTAGGGAAGACTTCCTCCTTCCTCCTGCAGCCACTCAGGCCACGGTGGAGATGACGGTGAGCATGGCCCAGGTCGGGGCTGACGCCGCCATGGTGGTGACTCCTTGCTACTATCACGGCCGCATGAACAGCGCCGCCCTCATTCACCACTACACCAAGGTGGGTGTGAGGGGTGGGTGTGGGCTTGAGGTCTGGGGCCAAGAGGAAGCTGGGTGAGGCAGAGATACTGCTTGGGGAGGGGAGGGGAGATGAGAGAAGCTGGGAGCAGAGTGGTGAGCCTACTGCCCATGAATGGCAGCTTTGGGAAAGGGGAGGGATGCCACCAGGTACCAGCTGTGTGACAGTGGGTGACTGACCTAACCAAGCTGTATTGCTGTTTCCTCCCCTCCCAAATGGGAGGAATAATGGAATCTTCCTCCAGGGTGGTTGTGAGGACTAAATCCAATCAAAACATAAAGGACTTAGAACTGTGCCTGGCACACAGAAAGCACTCCTAAGTGTTAGCCAGGACTAGTGCTTGCAATCAGGGTGCATAGCACTGTGACTTCTAGCCCAGCAGGTGGGCCAGTCCAGGTAGCCCTGCAGAGACCCAAGCCTGGACCGCCTCAGGCCTGGGGCAGCTGCCCTCTCCTCTCTTCTCTGTGCCCCTCAGGTTGCCGACCTGTCTCCAATTCCTGTGGTGCTCTACAGTGTCCCAGCCAACACGGGGCTGGACCTGCCTGTGGATGCGGTGGTCACGCTTTCCCAGCACCCGAATATCGTGGGCATCAAGGACAGCGGTGGTGATGTGAGTGGCAGCAGCTCTCGGCTGGGACGCCCTCCTCCTCTTCTCTTTTGCTACCAACTTCCGGGCAGCTCTGGGACCCGCTTCAGTCCGGGGCTCCTGTGTGGGTTCCCTCTGTCCTGTGGGCTCTCTGGGGTTCATCTGAACTTTGAGGCATCTCTCTGGGACCTGGGCTCTCATTCTCCCACACTTGCCCAGCCCCCATCCAGGCTGGTGGCAGAGCTTGTGGGCCCAGCTCTCACACCAGGTTTGCCGTTACAGGTGACCAGGATCGGGCTGATTGTTCACAAGACCAGGAGGCAGGATTTCCAGGTGTTGGCTGGATCGGCTGGCTTCCTGCTGGCCAGCTATGCCGTGGGTAGGCCTCTCACTGCTCTCAAACTGTGATGCGTGACCAAGATATACGCAGGCAGCTGGGTTCTGCTGGGAGAGATGGTGAGGGCCAGGACTGGGTGTAGAGGGGGCCTTTGCCAGCCTGCCTGCTCAGAAACCTCAGAGGTCTGACACACTGCTTACTTATCTGAATAGTGGGTGCTTGTGGGTGACCTTGTTGGGCAGAGGAGGGTGGCCGAGTACAATCCCTGGCCTGTAGGGGGGATGCCTACAGTTTGCTCGAAGTCTCAAGCTCCCTGCTTAGGTGACAAACGTAGCTCCTTTAATCTCACCTTGTAAATCATTCTCTGAGGGAAGAGGCCTTGGGGCCCTTCCCACTAGTCTGGGGGTGCATTTTCCTCTCTCCGTGGGTCCGGGCCAGAATGAATTGTCAGGCCTGCGGGGTTGGGCTGGGGGTCTTCAGCTGCCTGATCAGACTCTGTTCCAGTCCAGGAGCCTAGGAATGTCACCATTAGACCAACTGCTCTTATCTGCTTGGGGTCAAGGTCCTTGGGTTCAGACTGGATTTGAGCCATGGAGCGGAGGGAAGCCTCTGCTCCCTTCAGCTGAAGCCCCAGTGAGTGTAGATTTGAGTTACTTTTCCAACGATGCAGGGGAAAATGCTGGTTCCTATTCTCTCTTGTCTCTGCAGACTTTGACTTGTAGTATAGGTCCTGTGTAGCTCCCCGCTGCCTTGTCACAGTCTCTAAAGGGGAGAGTAGAAGGGACCCATTTATGCTTCATTCCTGAGAGTGTGGTAGATGGAAATATCACAGGCTCTGGAAGTTGGGGATCTGAGCTGGAATCTGAGCTCTGCCATTTATTCACTGAGAACCAACAGGGCAAAGTACATGACCTTTCTGGGCCTAGTTTCTACTCTGCAAAGCAGGGAGGTGTTATGAGGGTTAGAGAGCATTGGCCCTATGTCTGCCATAGTGCTCGGCACATAGTAGGTTTTCAATAAATGGCATCTGTATTAGCTCATTCGAGCTATATTAGCATTAGCTTGAAATGCCTACTCTCTCTCCAGTCTTGAGGCCACTCTGCTTTGAGTCACCCCTAACTAGCTTTGGAATCACACTCACAGGCTGGCAGAAGCGGCAGGAACCTCTGAGATCACAGCCAGCCCGTTTTCATTGCCCACATGAGAACAAAGAGAACTGGAGAGGGTTGATAACTTGTCCAAGTTCATGCAGCCAGTGGGAGGAAATGCCGGGTCTCCTGCCTCTGTCTAGTGCTCTTTCCCCTCCCCTAACCTCTCCCTCACTGCTGTCCCAGGCTGAATTCACTGCGGGGAATAAAATTTCAGTAGAGCAAAGGCTTCCCATCCACTCCATCCCCTTCCAGGGCTGATGAGTCAGGGGGCTATTGGAGGATCGTGGAGGTATCAACTGGCAGGTGGGACTCTACTCTGCAGGGGGTGGGGGGTGGAGGGAGGGGTGTGCAGGGAAGGAACTGTCCTTGAGTTAGCCTTCAGGCTCTGCTCCCTGCCCCTCAGCCTGTGGGAGTCTATTTTGAATATGCTGGAAATGTTCTCTCTGGAAATCTGTGAACTCACAGAGCGTGTCTCAGACATGGCTAACCAGTGGCCTAGAAATGCACAGCCTGTCTGCCCAGAACAAAGGGGTGCTGGGGACCAGGATTTGGAATTCTCTGCAGGCAGAGGCTCTGGCTGGTATTCTGCATCTTCCTCTGTGGCAGGAGCTGTAGGGGGCGTGTGTGCCCTGGCCAATGTCCTGGGGGCTCAGGTGTGCCAGCTGGAGCGACTCTGCCTCACAGGGCAATGGGAAGATGCCCAGAAGCTGCAGCACCGCCTCATTGAGCCAAACACTGCGGTGAGTTCCCAGCCAATGGACCCAGAGTGGGGGTGGTCTGTGTCCTCATTGCAACAGGAGCCAGTGCTGGCACAGGGGTCCCCACTTGGTCTCTTCCCTTTCAGAAAGTCCTTTTAGAGAACATCCCAGTGTGGGAACTCTTGGTGCCTCCCCAGAAAATCTTGACTTCAGGAACAAAGTCGAACCACATTGGTTCTCAAACTTACGTGTGCATTAGAATTCATTTAGGGAGCTGGTTAAAATTCTACTCCTTTAGGCTCAGGAACACTCATTGAGACAAGCATCCTGGATGATGGTGACATCAGGAATCCTGGAACCTTACTTAGAGATGCCCTGCCTAAAGAGAGGGAAACATGGGCCTTTATGTCAGCTTTATAAGGGGCCAGATCCTGAAAAATAGAATGATTGACAGTAATAAAGGAGTGGGAAGGCTGGAGGTATTCAGAGCGCAGCTTTCCCAGGAAAGTCCTGTCTTCAAATAATCCATTCTGTAGTCAGACTGTGTACCCCAACTCTGCTGGGCAAGTCAAGGAGAAGAGGCAAGATGGAATGCTTGTCAATTGCAGGCGGTGCTGTGCTGAGCATATTGGAGTCTGAGGCATAAAGAAAAACGTGTGTCCCTGGAGACATGTTTTTATTCATATTTTAAATTAAACTTTTAATTTTAGGATTATTGTAGATTCACGTGAAATTATAAGAAACAATACAGGGAGATCCAGGTACCCATTACCCTGTTTCCCCCAATGGTAACATCTTAAAAAGCTGTAGCATGAAATTACAGCCAGGATTTTGACATGTATACAGTCAAGATACAGAATATTTCCAGCACCATGAGGATCCCTCGTGTTATCCTTTTAGAGCCACACCTACTCATCTCCTGCCCCCACCCCCTCCTTAACCCCCGGCAATCACAAATATGTTCATTTTTATAATTTTATCAGTTCAAGACTGTTATATAAATGGAATCAGATAGCCTATAACCTTTTTATTTCCTCTATGAACAAATCTTTTTTTTTTTTTTTTTAGTCTGTAACCTTTTGAGATTTGCTTTTTTCACTCAGCATAATTTTCTGGAGATTCATTCAGGCACATGTAAGCAATAGTTCCTTTTTATTGCTGCATAGTAGTTCATGGTGTGGCCATAAACAGCCTGTTTAACCATTCTCTTGGTGAAGGAAAGCTGGTTGTAAAGCTGCTATGTACATTTACGAACAGGTTTTTGTGTGACCATAAATTTTCATTTTTCTGGGATAAATACACAATTGGTGGGTCGTATGTTGTTTGCAAGTTTAGTGTTTTAAGAAACTGTTTTCCATAGTGAGTGTACCATATTGTATTTACACCAGTGTAAATGTATGCATGACCCAGTTTCTCTGCATCCTCACCAGCATTTGGTGTTGTGACTTTTTTTTTTTTTTGCCATTCTGATAGGCATGTTGTGACATCTTGTGGTTTTAATTTACATTTTTCTGATGGCTAATGCTGTTGAACATCTTGTCATGTATTTATTTGGCATCTATATATCCTCTTAGTTGAAATGTCTGTTTATGTCTCTTGCCCATTTTCCAACTGGATTTTTTTTTTTTTTTTACTGTTGAGTTTTGGAAGTTCTTTATACCTTCTAGATACTAGTCCTTTGTCAAAAATGTGGTTTGCAAAGATTTTCTCCCAGTCTGTAGCTAGTCTCATCGTTCTCTTAACAGATCTTTTACAGAGCAAAAGTTTTTAATCTTGAGGAAGTCTAATTTATCAATATTTTCTTTTATGTTTATGCTTTTGATGCAAGTCTAAGAACTCTTTGCCTAGCACTAGATTGTAAAGTTTTTCTATTTCTTTCCTAAAAGTTTTATATTTTACAAGCCTGTGACCCATTTTGAGTTAATTTTTGTAAAACGTATGAGACTTAGATCAAGGTTCATTTTTTTTTTTCTGTTCTTTTTTGGCCTGTAGATATCCACTTGTTCCAGCACCATCTGCTGAAAAGATGGATCTTTCCTTTACTGAATTACTTTTGCACTTTTGTCAAAAATCAGTTGGGTGTATTTGTGTAGGTCTATTTCTGGATTCTCTATTCTCTCCATTGATCTATCCCTCTGCAGTACCATACAGACTTGATTATTGTAGGTGTGTAATAAATCTTAAAATCAGATTTTAAGATTTTAAGCTAGACTGATTCCTCCCACTTTGTTCTTTTTTTTCCCAAAAAATTGTTTTAACTAATCTAAATCCTTTGTCTTTCCATATAAATTTTAGAAAAATATTGTGGATGTCTACGAATACTTGTGGAATTTTTTTTTTAATAAATTTATTTATCTTATTTATATTTGGCTGTGTTGGGTCTCCGTTGCCGTGTGCAGGCTTTCTCTACTTGTGGCTCGTGGGCTCTAGCGCGCAGGCTCAGCAGCTGTGGCGCACGGGCTCAGCCGCTCCGCAGCATGTGGGATCCTCCCGGACCAGGGCTCGAACCCGTGCCCCCCGCATTGGCAGGCGGACTGCCAACCACTGCACCACAAGGGAAGTCCCCTTGCTGGAATTTTGATAGGAATTGTGTTAAACCTGTACACCAATTTGGGAACAATTGACATTTTTACTGTGTTGTCTTCAAATCCTTGAATATAGTTATGTCTCCATTTATGTAGACCTTCGTTGATTTATTTCATCAGCACTTTGCAGTTTTTGGCAAACCAGTCCTATACAAGTTTTGAGAGATTTACACCCAAGTGGCTCATATTTTTTGAGTGATTATAAATGATATTGTATTTTTAATTTCACTATTCATATGTTCATTGCTAGTATGTATAGAAACACAGTGGATTTTTGCTTCTTTATGTTGTATCGTATGACTTTGCTGAACTCACTTATGGGTTCTATGAGATTTTTTTCTATATTCCTTGGGATTTTCTACATAGACAATCATATCATCTACAAATAGGGGATGTTTTATTTCTTCCTTTCTGATCTGCATACCTTTTATTTCCTTTCTTGCCTTATTGCACTGGCTAGAACTTCCTGCACTATGTTGAATAAGAGTAGGGAGAGTGGACATCCTTGCCTTGTTTCTGATCTTAAAGAAAAGCATTCAGCCTTTCACTGTTAAGTGCAATGTTAGCTATAGGTTCCTGTAGATGCTCTTTTTCAAGTTGAGGAAGTTCTCCCTTATTCTAGTTTTCAGAGAGTATTTAAAAATCATGAATGGGTGTTTAATTTTTGTCAAATTTTTTCTGCATTGATTGATTTGACCATGTGATTTTTTTTCCTCTTTAGCCTGTTTATATGGTAAGTTACATTAATAATTTTCAAATATTGAACCAGACTTATATCCCTGGGATAAACCCCACTTGCACATGGTGTATAACTTTTTATATATTGCCAAATTCCATTTGTTAATATTTTATTAAGGGTTTTTCCTGCCTATATTCATGAGAGATATTGGTATGTAGTCCTTTTTCTTTCTTCCTTCCTTCCTCCCCCCCACCTCTTTCTTTCTTTCTTTCTTTCTTTCTTTTTTCTTTCTTTTCTTTCTTTCTTTTCTTTCTTTCCTGTCTTTGTCTGATTTTGGTATCAGGGTAAAAATAGCTTCATTAATTGATTGGGAAGTGTTCCCTCCTCTTCTGTTTTCTGGAAGAGGCTGTGAGAATTGATGTTAAGTCTTCTTTAAACACTAAAAAACAATTCTCCATTGAAACCATCTGGGCCTGGAGATTTCTTTTTTGGGAGTTTAGAAATAATAATGGCTCCACACTAGGCCTCTACGGATACCTCCGTAGCTGAAAGGGGTAGAAGTGCCTTCTTACTGCTACTCGTGTGGCCTCCACTGACATCTTTTTTTTTTTTTTTGCGGTACGCGGGCCTCTCACTGTTGTGGCCTCTCCCGTTGTGGAGCACAGGCTCTGGACGCGCAGGCTCAGCAGCCATGGCTCATGGGCCTAGCCGCTCCGCGGCATGTGAGATCTTCCCAGACTGGGGCACGATCCTGTGTCCCCTGCATCGGCAGGCGGACTCTCAACCACTGCGCCACCAGGGAAGCCCTTGCATTTTTTTTTAATATTGCATTAAATATTTGTCTTGTGACTGAGTTTTGCCTCTGAGGCAATAGTCCCAGACGGAGCCTGGCAATGTTTTCTTTGGGAAAGTGGTGGGAGGGCTCTAGATTTCCCTCACAGCTTATATCTTTACCTCAAAAGGACAGATTAACTCAGATTTAGAGAAAGGACAGCTGAGGAGGCAAGCACGAGTTTCCCTGGATGTGAAGGTTCTCCTGGGATAGGACGGGCTACAGATAGGGTGTAAGAATTGCAGAAATGAGGGCCTTTCAGCTGAGCCCCATCAGGGCCCAGGCTGTACTATACATTCTGACATTCCACTGGGGCGGGACTTCTTCTCTCCCACTCCCATCTGCCTGTGAGAGAGAAGGTCCCAGAACCTGCAGACCACCCGGATAGGAAGAGGAGGAGTTTCCAGGCCGCTTGAGGTCTGGCCTAAATAGTGGCATTTTTCTCATCCAATTCTTGTGACATGGGGTAGATGTTGTTACCTCCTAATTTGATAGACGAAGCAGCTTGGGCTGTCCTTTGGGAAGAGAGGATACTTGCTGCCTTCCTAGCCCTTGGCATGCCATCCTGCCTTACCCTTCACTCTGCGCCCCGTCCTGTGCCAACTCTGGGCACACACTCAGGAATGTCTGGAACACCTTTCTGCTGCCCGGGCTGTAGGCTCAGCCACCCCAAGAGCAGCTTGATGTCACCTTATTGCCCTGCCCTGCTCGAACACAA